>NW_015164190.1:367933-382225 GCF_001447785.1 Gekko japonicus
CTCAATTTTGTGTTGTCATAAATTCATTCCAGCCCGTTGTGCTTGATCAGTTTATCTCTGTTGGGGCAGGGAGCCCTGCTAGCATGATATACGACATGAAACATTGTAGCCAGCCTCTCCATGAATCACTCCAGCTGTTTGTTGTCAGCATGAAAAGCAAACAGGCTGGGGCTGCCGAGTGTTGACTACGATGAGCTCAGGATGGGAAGAGACATGACGTATGAATGTTTATTTAATAATTCTCTAATATTTCCAGTGGAGTGTGGCTGTGCCTTCTGAGGTTGTGGGGGGGAAGGGGGGCGGTTGAAAGGGAAACTCTAATCTGTCAGGGTGGGTCATAAATCAGGCAGACAAGATCATTAATCAGGAATGGAGCAAAACTAGAGGGAGGTGGGACTCTGACTGCCATTCCCAGGAGCAAAGGGGCCATGCTGTTCTTTTCCATAAAACAAATCTCATTTGGGATGCGGATCTGGCTATGCTGCTTACATAAGAGCAAAGCCAGGGCACTGGGCCAGTTAAGCAAGCATGTGCACTGCCTTTGTCATAAGCCTTGGCAATTTGAGCTCGCCAAGCATTAAATCCCTTTATAATTATCTTCTTTATATAACTCTTTGTGCACCTCATGGTTGATTTGACAAGGTGCTTGTTGGGTTTTAGAGGAGTGAGAGGGTGTGTGTGTTTGTGCGTGCGCATGTATGTAACCACTTGAGAGACTCTCTCCCCCCCCCAATCCACTCCAGAAGTAAGGCGGGGTATCTTCATATATGCAGCTCCATGACAAGGCAAGTGTATTTTATATTCCTTCAACAAAATCACATTTATTGACTCTATGCAGTTTGCTTTAAAATATCCCATTTTTTGCCTATATGAATCTTGAAATGACTTTTAATATTTGTATACACTCACTGCAATACAGAAATCTGTCTGCTCAGATGCACACAGGAGTCTCAAGGTCATAGGGTAGTGTCTGTTATTTCTGCGGAATGTCCCAATCCATACATACCATGGCTCCTCCACTAAAATGATAGGGAAGTTGCTGTGTATAAACACTAGTTCATAGAACAGATAACTGATTCTAAGAGCCAGTTTGGTGTAATGGTTAATAGCATCAGACTCTAATCTGGAGAACTGGGTTTGATTCCCCCTACCTGCACATGAAGCCCGCTGGGTGACCTTGGGTCAGTCACAGTTCTCTCAGAGCTCTCTCAGCCCCATGTACCACACAAGGTGTCTCTTGTGGGGAGAGGAAGGGAAGGTGATTGTAAGCTCCTCTGAGATTCCTTCAGGTAGTGAAGAGCGAGGTATAAAAACCATCTCTTCTCTTATTCTTCTGTGTGTGTCTGTTGCTGGGTCAGGCTGAACGAGGTTCCAGTGGACTTGGTTGGGGAGATAGCTTAATCTTCTGTCCCATTGCATGCCCTGATCAGACCATGTTCCTCTTTTTATTTGTGCTGTAGCCAGGTTTCAGTAATGTTCCATATTTGAAATCTCATTCATTGAGACGTGTTTATGCAGTTGTCTCGGTACAGAATTTTAGCTTCGTCACTTTAAAATTAATATGGGAATAGTGAGTTGAGACACAAAATATGTTCGACTTTTAATGATTCTGTTACTGCTGAAGCAGAAAGCTACTGAGGCATCCTAGTAAAGACTGCAAAATGGAATTTAAATCTCGTACAGAATATTCTTGCAGGTCATTCTCAAAAGCCTATACAGGGTGAAATCAGATTTCTAGGCTTTTAATTCAGCATACTATGTGGAAGCAGAAAACTGTTAATAAAAAATTATTCATCAAGCTGTTCTCTGCATGCACTTCTCCATAAATGCTTTGGGATTAATAGGTTAAAAAACAGAAAGCGCACACATGCCAAAAATAAATATTCAATAACAGTACAAGCATGGCTGTTTACATCTGAAAGTCCCAGTTGCCCCGTTGAGTATGTGACTCTATTTGCAAAGTGTAAACTTCAGTTAGCGGAGGCCATTATCTGTTTCATATTACCTTCAGGGTTACATGTGCAGGACTTGCAGGGTTGGGGTAGAATTTGAGATTTCAGTAAGTGATTTACCAACTTTCTCATTGTTTTGCTGCAAGGAAGGTCACATACTACTTGTGTGATAATGCATACATTAGAATTTGGTGCATGGAAACCCATATTCTGGAAATCCATATTCTTTTTTTTAATATAATGTTATTATTTAAAAAAAACAAAGACAAAAAAAAAAGAACAAACATACATACATACAGAGAGTTCATTGCCAGGTTATATTTTTAACTACCTCATATATGAGTACTTCAATTTCTATCTTTACCATATAGCTGAATATAATATTTGCAAACTTTGATTTTAACCTTACATATTTAGTACTATTTAAACGCAAAATGACCTCTGCTTCTGACGTATTTACCGGTGTACAAGACGACCCCCCACTTCTGAGAAGATTTCCTGGGGTTAAAAAGTCATCTTGTACCCCGGAAAATACGGTATATATTCCTTCAACAAAAGCACATTTATTGACTCTATGCAGTTTGCTTTAAAATATCCCATTTTTTGCCTATATGAATCTTGAAATGACTTTTAATATTTGTATACACTCACTGCAATACAGAAATCTGTCTGCTCAGATGCACACAGGAGTCTCAAGGTCATAGGGTAGTGTCTGTTATTTCTGCGGAATGTCCCAATCCATACATACCATGGCTCCTCCACTAAAATGATAGGGAAGTTGCTGTGTATAAACACTAGTTCATAGAACAGATAACTGATTCTAAGAGCCAGTTTGGTGTAATGGTTAATAGCATCAGACTCTAATCTGGAGAACTGGGTTTGATTCCCCCTACCTGCACATGAAGCCCGCTGGGTGACCTTGGGTCAGTCACAGTTCTCTCAGAGCTCTCTCAGCCCCATGTACCACACAAGGTGTCTCTTGTGGGGAGAGGAAGGGAAGGTGATTGTAAGCTCCTCTGAGATTCCTTCAGGTAGTGAAGAGCGAGGTATAAAAACCATCTCTTCTCTTATTCTTCTGTGTGTGTCTGTTGCTGGGTCAGGCTGAACGAGGTTCCAGTGGACTTGGTTGGGGAGATAGCTTAATCTTCTGTCCCATTGCATGCCCTGATCAGACCATGTTCCTCTTTTTATTTGTGCTGTAGCCAGGTTTCAGTAATGTTCCATATTTGAAATCTCATTCATTGAGACGTGTTTATGCAGTTGTCTCGGTACAGAATTTTAGCTTCGTCACTTTAAAATTAATATGGGAATAGTGAGTTGAGACACAAAATATGTTCGACTTTTAATGATTCTGTTACTGCTGAAGCAGAAAGCTACTGAGGCATCCTAGTAAAGACTGCAAAATGGAATTTAAATCTCGTACAGAATATTCTTGCAGGTCATTCTCAAAAGCCTATACAGGGTGAAATCAGATTTCTAGGCTTTTAATTCAGCATACTATGTGGAAGCAGAAAACTGTTAATAAAAAATTATTCATCAAGCTGTTCTCTGCATGCACTTCTCCATAAATGCTTTGGGATTAATAGGTTAAAAAACAGAAAGCGCACACATGCCAAAAATAAATATTCAATAACAGTACAAGCATGGCTGTTTACATCTGAAAGTCCCAGTTGCCCCGTTGAGTATGTGACTCTATTTGCAAAGTGTAAACTTCAGTTAGCGGAGGCCATTATCTGTTTCATATTACCTTCAGGGTTACATGTGCAGGACTTGCAGGGTTGGGGTAGAATTTGAGATTACAGTAAGTGATTTACCAACTTCCTCATTGTTTTGCTGCAAGGAAGGTCACATACTACTTGTGTGATAATGCATACATTAGAATTTGGTGCATGGAAACCCATATTCTGGAAATCCATATTCTTTTTTTTAATATAATGTTTTTATTTTAAAAAGACAAAGACAAACAAAAAAAGAACAAGCATACATACATACAGAGAGTTCATTGCCAGGTTATATTTTTAACTACCTCATATATGAGTACTTCAATTTCTATCTTTACCATATAGCTGAATATAATATTTGCAAACTTTGATTTTAACCTTACATATTTAGTACTATTTAAACGCAGTCTAAGCATTCCAAGCAGGTTTTTCTATATAGTACCTTTAAACATATCTTAAATTTTAATATGGTATTCTACTTAAAATTTACCATTAAGTTAACAATTTCTGGATATAGAAAAGCGAGTTCCAATATAATCTAGCTCACTCAGTTACCATACAAACACAGTTCCCAAACTCAATCTCATTCAACATATAAATAAATCTTGGGATTCCCATTAACACTTATTTTTTTACACTGATTACATTCTAATTATGTTATCATTTTTAGGCCCATCTTAATTGTCCAGATATATTTGTACAATTTATACTTTTAATAATTTCAATTACATAATTTTTAGGTTTGTCTTCAAATTAACTGCTTTAAATCAAAAACCATACCAAAATACTACTACACATTCCACCAATTTTTGTATATGTTATCTTTAAGAATATCAAGAATTTTCATAAACACATAATTTCTATAACATTCTACTAGAGCTTTCCACTAAATGCAATTAATGGTTAATGATTTATGGGTATATAAAACAAGTATCAATATAACCAATCTTGATCAATTACCGCAGAAAAACCATTCTCAGACCCAGCCTTATTTAACATTTAAGTAAATCTTAAACTTCCATTAACACTTAATCTCGTGTACATCTTAAAACACTATAAATGTACATGTAAATATAAATGTACAATTTACCTTCTGACAGTTTTATTTATGCAATTTTTAGTCTTAAACTGTTAACATTTGCTGTAAAATAAGAGCAGAGTCCATATTAACCAATTTAAATAAAAAACCAAACAAAAGTGCTTCCTATTCCAAACTTGTTTATAAAGACTTAAATCTCTTTTTTTTTTCCCCTTCTCCTGGGACCTTCTTTTCACAAGTACCGTGGATCTATGCCTTTTATTTTTGTAGACAGCAGGGCATGCTTGTAGAGCGTATTCTCTGTATTCAATTCTTGAATAGGTTGAAGATTCCATAGATTCTTTTACATCTTCTTTCTGGAGTGTTTTTCCCTTCACAGCTTTGATGCGTTCTCCACTTACTTGCTTTTTAGTGAGTTTATTAAAGTCCTCGACAGAAAACTTTTCTTCTTCCTTTAATATAAAGGTCCTTCCATGAAATGCATCCTCATGCCCGGGGTTTTGGTCAATATCTTGAAAAGTTAGAGGTTGTGGTTCCTTTATTTCCCTTGTCACTTGTGTTGGCTTATTTTCTCTTTTATCTAGTAACGCTTCAAATGCTTCTTGCACAGCCGAAGTAATTGAATCAAAAATTAAAGATTTAAATTCCTCCACAGACATCTGGGCTAAGTTAGTAGCTGCAAGGCTCTCCATACAGACATCCTCCGGCATTGTTTTACCTATGACTTGTTTGTCCATTTTAATATAATAGCAAAAGCCAACTCAGTTTGTTGAACCACCAATCTCTACAGTTAGTTTTCAATGTTTCTCAATGATGACAGCAATCCCAGAACAAACGTCTGTAGCAGACATATTTACCAGCCTGGAAACGTTCAACAAAAATCAGCTGCTTTACCGTTTTGCAATGGTACAGTGGAGTCTGCACAGAATAAGCTTCAAAGCTCCAACAAGGAGGCTGGTATTATGGGAAACTGTTAAACTGTTTCTCTTTATCAAGTCTGTGTATAAATCCACTAGATTATTTAAGTCCGAAAGACAAAGATTTATTTGTTCAGATTTATATTCCAAAGCAAAGCAATGTGAGAAGCTCAAACAGCAATCTCTTTTTGCCCCAATATCTAGCACAGCGATTCTTTGTTGTCTCGTAGTAGCCGCTTCATGAGAGAGAAAAAAGGGAGGGGTTGCCCTTTATTTTCTTGTCCCTTTTTAAAAAAAATTAAAGGGGCTTTCCCAAACAATTGCTTTAATAAGTAATCACAATAGATGTCTTCATCGGTGGTGAGGATGAGGCTCAAAGTTACTCTCTTTAAAATCAGCTGATCACGTCTTTCCGCTCAATGGCTGCCAAAGAGCGATCTCCCACAGGTCCTCGCTTTAGGACGATCTGGAGTCTTCTTGCGCACCACTGTGTGCAAGAGTCCTCAGATCAATTCCCCGGCAATGAGCCTCCCTCCAGGGTTCACAACTAAAGACCAATGGCGACGCACCACCTGGAAATCCATACTCTTATTACACTTTTAAGTTTCATATTGGTGATAAGTGGCAGCCTGATTAGGGTAAGTGTCAAAAGACTTTGAGCAGGTCTTTGCAGTTTCCGTTCCTCAGTTCTCTGTACTTTTGCCCTTTATAGCCTTTCCTCTGTCCTTGTCTTTTGCCATGACAAACTCTAATTCTTCTGAAAGCAATCGGAATAATTCTTACAATAATGCATTTGTAAAATAGTCTTTTGAGCATAAAACAAACTTTCTCTCCAAAATGGGTTTTGGAGGGCAAGAATAGAAGCAGCCTTTGCTAATCTTAGAGAGCCATTTCTGAACAAGGCAGGTAAATCAACTGAAGAGACTAACCTGACATACCTTTTTTCAATTATGATTTGAGTTGGTAGCTTTTCATTTTGCTTGCTGCTGCTCCCCATTGAGTTTGAGGCTTTTGTGGGAGTCCACTAAAGGAGAGAACTTCAGCCTTCCACCTGAGAACATAAGATTTGGGAAGCCAGTATAGCTAGCAAAAACAGATCCAAGTAATCTGAGAGCAGTTCATTCCAGACACATGAGGGGTGGGGGTGATTACAGATTATCATAAGAAATGAGGCTAAATTGCCTTGGCAAGGGGCAGAACACTGTTCTGGATTCTAGAATTGTGCTCAGCTAGGTGTTGAATGAATCTTCCTCCAGTGCAAGGCGTCATCCTTCCTAGGGAAGGCTCTTTTCTGCTGGAGCAGGAGAATCCAACTCTTTGTTGCTCATCTTTGTTCAGATATTGAAATAGAAGTATGGGCTGAGAATATGCCTGCAGACACCTGTTGTATTCTTAGTTTAGTGCAAATACAGCTACTCTCATGTCCTGTCCCTTTTTCTGTCCTTAAGGTGTATTTTATTTTTAGTACTGCCGTAGAGGTAATGCACATGTCCCTGAATACACGTGGATCCAAAGTCCTGTAGTTGGCTTTAGACCACTATTGCAGGACCTTTGGCCAAAGAAATAATATTGTAACAGTTGGTTAAATGGCAGGCAAAGATGCACAAGATAGTGTGACATGGCTAGAGAAAAGTATCTACCTTCATGTCCCATGCCATTTTGTGGATTTAAGGTGTATTTTATTTTTATTACTACTGCATAGGTAGAATATGCCTGGGCTGTACCACTCAACTGCAGGAGTGATCCTTTTAGTGTAGCATACCAGGAACATCCATTCTCTGGATCTTTGATGCTACTGCATAATGCTCACCATTTCAGAAGGCTTTAATTATCTAGAAAGGCCCTAAGCCTTTCAGCTCATCTTCGTCCCCAGCACACTGAACCCTTGTTGAGGAGGGTACAGTTCAAGCATCTTTATATCCCTTTTCCCAGTTATTTCAAAGTTTCCTCAATGCTGTTAACTTTAATTTGTGAAGTTGCTCCTTGCAAGTGAAAAATCGATGGGGGGCTATCACAGTGTGAAATTCGAATGTCAGTCTTAAGCTTATGGAGTGAGTGAGACATCTTAGAAAAGGGAAAAATCACCAACTTCACAGTGCTCAGCTGGGCTATTTCAGGGAGAAGGCAAGGCTGATGGGCTGTTAGAGAGTATTTTAGTTAGATGGATGATGATTCTTTGTGAAATACTGGAGGTAGACCACAGGTGAAGGAAACACAAACTTAGGAATATACAACTAGCTTTCCCTGAAGAGCTGCATTTCACCATAGGAACCTGAACTGTGTTATGCCTGTCCCCCAAATTGGCCTTTGCTTCTTTCAAAGTATCTGTTTGAGGTTTTTGAATTATTCACCTGTAAAGTTGATGAGAAGCTCTGTGGGATCATAATCATTCCCATGAAATGTACATAGTGCTTGGAGATGGGAGTTTCTGTCAATGATTTGGAGATTTTGGACTTGTCGTGATGGGCTAATTTCTGCATCTCCAGTAGTCTGGACATTAATTTATTTACATGGTTTCCATATGGTATTACGCCACATCCAATATGAGGAGTGCTCGTGCATTTAAATGTTGAAGGAGGTGCACAGAATCTCAAATTGAACAGTATAAAAAGGGTCTTGGGGATCAACAAACATGAATCACTTGTGTGTCCAGTTCTCCTTGTGTTGTGTAATATTTGAAGCTGCTCTGTCTTACTGGACACTGTACAAACATATGTGTAGAATTCCAGCCCAAGCAGAAACATAAAAAGAGCCTGAGTTGAGGGATCACAAGAGTCGGCTGGGGACTTAGAGATCTGGGCTTGGATCCTGTGCAGCATAAATGGAGCTGTGCTGGATAAACAGTGACTTTCCTGCCTCCTCTCTACTGCTGCAGTCTTCTGTCCCCCGTCCCCCCCAGTTGTGCCCGCTGGAGCCAGTTGAGCCCCAGGAACATCATGGGGAGCTGCGGTGACAGAGGGGAATTCTCCAATAGTTCAGGTCGTGGGACAGTCTGTACAGTTGGGATAAGCTCCTCCTCCAATTGCAGGGCCAGATCCAAGCTTTGATCCATGTGGGGAGGGGCTTATCCCCTGAAGGCTTCCCAGTTCTTGCCGGCCCTGCTTCAGAGCAGGACGTGCTCCGGCAGCGCTCTTCAGCGCAGCGATCGAAAGAAGAAGGAAGAAGTCGAGCTGCGGCACCTAGAAGTGTTCATTTCGGCAGCAAAGAGAGAGAGGGTGATTCGGCGCTGGGAGGTCCCCGGCTGCCGCGGCGTTCCAACTGCCCTCTGCAGCCTCCCGCCGGCCTTATTCACTCCTGGGGTGGAGGGCCTACCCCTTGGTGCTTGCTGAGGTGCGGTTGAGCCTGCGGTCCAGCGGCAGGAGTGGCCCTGTTGAGCTGGTCGGTTCCCTGACCACAGCAGACATCGGAGACCGGTCGAAGGCAGCAGAGAAAACTCCCAGCCCAGTCGATGCAGCGGTGAGTTCCCTTGGTCCCTTTCCGGTCAGGATGGACTCGGGTGAGAGGGGAGAGCGGCATGGGGGACTTGGTAGCCCCAGTCTTTCCCAGAGCCGGTGGAGACAGTGGGGGGAACCCCTTTCCCCCCCCCCCTGCCATACCTAACCTGGTATTGCTGCCTCCTTGGGATCTCCTGGAGGGCATTGGGTGCTGGTCTGTACTGGAGAGGGGTTCTTCCAGGGAGACCATGGACAAATGTGTTCCCCCGGTGGGTAAGGTTTGCTGCTGCCCTCGCCCTATGGAGAGATTTTAGGCGGGGGGAAATGACGGCGGCCATTTTAGACTATCTCATTGGGCTTTCTGTTTCACTTCCCTTTACAGGCCTAGTGAGATGGCTGACCAAGCTAAAAGAGAAGGATCACAGGACAGAGACAGCTCCCTTAGTGACCTGAGTTTTCCCAGACTTTCTGTCTCCCTAGCCACACAGGAAGCAGTGGAGACACATGAAATGAAAATGAGAAGGCCGAACTTATGAGCTGGCTCAGGATGAGATGAGAAGGGAGTTCAAGGAGATGCTACAGAACGCGTTCCAGGGCTCTGATCCTGCTGGATCCTCCTTAGGAAGGGGCAGAA
This sequence comes from Gekko japonicus, assembly GCF_001447785.1. Taxonomy (NCBI): domain Eukaryota; kingdom Metazoa; phylum Chordata; class Lepidosauria; order Squamata; family Gekkonidae; genus Gekko; species Gekko japonicus. Next base: position 377,631 of record NW_015164190.1, read on the forward strand.
CAACTAAGAGGTCCAGACATAGCAGGGAGGATGTTGCCTCCAGCAGTTCTAGATCCCTTCCTAGACCCAGGCAAAGGAAACGAGTTAAGTCTCCCTCTAGAGCTCATAGTCCTCTCTTAGGGAACAGGGAGGTGGAGTCAGAGGCTACAGTCACTTCCTCGAATAAAGAGAAAGGGAAGTTGTTAGAGGAAGAGGAGGAAGTTATGCCTTCTGTCCAATCTAGGCTTTCCCCCCAAGAGTTATATTCTAGACTCTTACCTAAGGTGCTCATTAGACCTCACGTCCAAGCCTAAGGATGCTACTGAACAGGAGTCAGAGTTCTAGTCAGGGTGAGGCAAATTAATGCCGAACCTCTCAATTACTCAATCAAGGTTGCCTCTCCCAGCTTCTTTTTATAATATAATGAAAGAATGGGAGCAACCGGCAAAACCCAAGGCCACCAAAAAATTGAAACTGCCTATAGTGGATGATCCAGTTACCAGCCTTTCTTCCAGCTCGGTGCTGCCCATGGATGCAGATGGGATGCCAAAGGACCACTGTGACAGGCGTAGAGAGCAGGCACTTCGCAGAAATTTTGAGGCATCTTCTTATTCATTAAGAGCATCCAATGCAGGGGTCCCTATTCGCTAGAGCCTCTTATGACTGGGCAGAAAACCTAGCTTCAGCGGGAAGTAGTGCACTGAAGGAGTTCAAAGATGAAAAGAAGATTGCACTGGCAGTTGCTTTCGCTGCAGATGCCTCCCTGGATGCTCTCCAACTTTCAGCTAGAGCAATGGCATGCAGCATGACGGCACACAGGAATAACTGGCTCCGTAACTGGGATGTAGATTCCTCAGCACAAGTGAAGGTGGCGTTAGTCCCTTTCAAAGGGATTAACCTCTTTGGGGAGGGCTTAGATAGGTATTTGGTAGAGGACAAAGATAAGAAAAAAGTCCTTCCATCCAAAAAGAGAGATAGTAAGCCCAGAAAAAGATTTCAGCCCTTTCGTAACCAGAAGAGGGGACAGAAACCCTCTTACTCCAGGTCTTTCAAGTCAAAGTGGCAGCCTAGACCACATAGCAACAAATCCTTTAATCACAACAAAGGAGACCAATCCTTTAACAAGAACGCCAAGAAGAACATGTCAGCATGACTATCTTAATTCCTCAGAATCTTTCGGGGATTGGGGGAAGACTTCAGTCCTTCGCAGCTCAATGGCATCAGACTATAACGGACCAGTGGGTCTTGGACACTGTAGCTCACAGATACAAACTGGAGTTTTCCTCCAAACCCAAGAACGCTTCATCCAAATAGCAAGACACAGAGATCATCTAAAACATCAGCAGACAATAGCTGCCATCCAGCACCTGCTGGATATTGGAGCAGTAGAAAGAGTACCATCCAACCAACAAAGGCGAGGAGTATACTCCATATTCTTTTTGGTCCCAAAGAAGAATGGGGACACAAGAGCGATACTGGACCTAAAATGGTTAAACAGACACCTAAGGGACAGGAAGTTCAGGATGGAAACCCTTCAGTCCATCCTTCCAGCCATTCAGAAAGGGGACTATCTGTCCTCCATAGATTCACCTACCTCCATAGAGGTCTACCTGCATATTCTGATTCACCAAGACCACAAGACGTTTCTTCATTTTGTGTATGCAGGACAACACTTCCAGTACAGGGCTCTTCCATTTGGACTAAAATCTTCCCTGAGGGTTTTCACCAAAGTGTTGGTTTCACTGGTAGCAGTTCTCAGGATGAAAGGAGTAGAGTTGTTCCCGTATCTGGACAACATTCTACTCAAAGCATCATCGTTCCAGGAGTGTGTGGAGGCATTACAGCTCACGGTGCGCACACTGAGAAACCATGGATTTGTGATCAATTTGGAGAAACGTCAACTTTAACCTACCCAGAGGTTGATTCATCTGGGAGTAGAGATGGACGCAGTCATGGATCGGGTTTTTCTTTCTCAGGAGAGAGAACAGAAAATTCGGTCTCTGTTGACAGATGGACCTTATGACAATGGCCAGACTTCTGGGAATGTTGGTGTCCTGTCAAGAGATTGTGCAATCGGCTCAGTTCCATGCCAGACCTCTGCAGAGATTTCGGCTTCCCTTCCAGGAGGCGATAGCATGCAAGAGGTTTAAGGTGTTACAACTACCAGAGAAAGTACGTTTGCAGCTGAAATGGTGGCTGAAGCCGGGTCTGTTCAGACAGGGATCCCCTCAAAAAGATCCTCCAAGAGTCCTGATGACCATGGATGCAAGCCTCTCAGAGTGGGGTGCTCACTCAGGAGGGCAAATGGTACAGGTCGAATGGTCTTAGGAAGAAACGATGAGGAGCAATCAACTTTTTAGAGCTCAGGGCGATAAAGTTGGGCCTTCAGAGGTTCAGCAGACAGTTATCGGGTCAAGTTGTCGGGTCAACATGTGCTTGTCCAGATGGACAATATGACGCAAAGGCCTACGTGAACTGTCAAGGAGGAACCAGAGTGCGGACCTTACACAACGAAGTGTCTGAGTTAATGACCTGGGTGAAGAATCATCTGTTGTCCTTAAAAGCGATGCACGTGGCAGGGAAAGACAACGTGCTGGCAGATTGGTTGTGGGAGAAGATTGGACCAGTCAGAGTGGGAACTGAACAAGCGTTTCTTCAAATCTGTGACAGATTTGGAAGGGTGATGATGGATCTGTTTGCAGTGGAGTCAAATCATCAAGTTCCAGATTTTTTTTCCAGAATGAGAAACAACCAGGCCAGAGGAACAGACTCTCTGAGTTGTGAATGGCCGCAAAGTCTACTATACATGTTCCCACCAATACAGATACTACACAGGGTGATCCAGAAGATTTGTCAGTAGAAGGCAGAGGTGGTGCTGGTAGCACCCTTTTGGCCACGAAGAATGTGGTTTCAAGAGCTAAAAAAGTTATTGATAAGGGAACCCTGGCAACTCTTCCACTCCTGGTGTATTGAGAATAAGTTAGATCCCCATAAAGCCTCAGTTAAGTCTATTCTGTGTTTCTTGCAGGATGATTTAGGCAAAGGTCTCAGTACTAGCACCTTGAGGAGACAGGCTTCAGCCATTTCTGCGGTTCAGGGAGTTAGGCATGGGAAGTCACTTCTACACCCTCACGTCAAAAGATTCCTGAGAGGTGCCTTCCTCATTAATCCTCCGCAGATACATAGATTTCCTACATGGAACCTGAATACGGTGTTGAGGGCTCTTTGTAAGGCCCCATTTGAACCTTCATTCCCTCTTAAGGAATTGACCTTCAAGACTTTATTTTTGGTGGGCATCACTTCTGCACATAGGATGTCTGAACTTAGAGCTCTGTCAGTCAATAGGGAGCTTTGTGTATTCCACAAAGACAAAGTGGTTCTTTGTTTAGATCCTGCCTTTATGTCTAAGGTAAACTCAGTTTTTCATAGATCAGAGGAAGTTATTCTCCCCAATTTCTGCCCAAATCCCACTCATGATAAGGAGAGGGAATAGCATTGCCTGGACATGAGGAGGGCTCTTAGCTTCTATATTGATAGGACTATGATGTTTAGGAAATCAGAAACGCTTTTCGTGCCATTCAGGAAGTCTTCTATGGGAGCACAGGTTTCCAACTCTACCCTAAGTAGATGGGTTAAGGGGTGCATCATTCTGGCATATAGAGCCAAGGGTTTGGAACCACCAGATGGGATTGTGACTAACTCCTTAAGGGGGGCTGCATCGTCAGTGGCCTACTGTTCGTTTCCTTTTCTGGAGGCGATTTGTAGAGCAGCCACATGGAATTCTGTCCATTCATTCACCAGGCACTATAGAGTGGACAAATTGGCATCAGCAGAGGTGGCGTTTGGCTGTAGGGTTTTGCAACACGCCCTGTAAATGGAGAAGCTTAATCCCTCCCTTGGGGCAGACTGCTTTTCTACGTCCCAACTGTATGGACTGTCCCACAATCTGAACCACTGGAGAATGGAAGGTTTTTTTCACTTACCGTGAAGCTTCCTTTCTCGGTTCAGGAGTGGGAAAGTCCGGCCCACCCAGTTTGAGGTGGGTTTGCTTCAATGGTTTGTGTGGGGTGTTGCAAAGTTTGGAATGTTCGCTGAGTACCTCAATGAAAGTTATGAGGGAAAAGAGGGGGTTGTTTTTTGCCCTCAGTTCCTTGCTGTCAGCACCTGGTTATTCCCTAGCCAGGTTCTCTGAGTGTATGTTAATAGTTCTGTTCCAGTCTTATATGTTGTGATAGTTTCTCCGGTTTGGAGAGGTGTTCTTCCTTCTAGTAGTGTCCAGATGGGGTACAGCGGACTTGAGCATGACCTGGGAAGCCTCCAGGGGATAAGCCCCTCCCCACATATATCAAAGCTTGAAGCTGACCCTGCAGTTGGAGGAGGAGCTTATCCCAAATGTACGGACTGTCCCACTCCTGAACCACCGAGAAATGAATCTTCACGGTAAGTGAAAAAAAACCTTCCATTTTGAGAGCAAAAGCAGTTGATTCAAAAAGTGCCAGAGGCCAAGGTGGGTGGGAGTGTACCATATAGTTCATTTTCGTATATATATTTTTCTTTTTCCTGTATATGGAGCTAACAGTAGCAGGCAAAGATGGGCTCTGTTTTGCTATCCTCTT
>NW_015164190.1:382236-382492 GCF_001447785.1 Gekko japonicus
TTTCCCTGTTGCCACTTTTCACTTGTGTTTCTGCTTTACATGCTCTTTCAGGGACCTCCTCTCCATGCAATTTGCTCCTGAACATTTTGCAACTTTTCAGCTGCTTCTTTTTCCTAATCCTCGCTATGCACTTTTATGCTTTATCAACAGAAATGTAATATTGACTTTTTTTGTTTTGGGTTTCTCTTCACAGCATGACAATTTGCTGGTCAGCTAGTTGAACTGATGCTGACTCTGGTCCATTAAATAATCACAT
>NW_015164190.1:382548-477572 GCF_001447785.1 Gekko japonicus
TTGGGAGAAGTTTCTGTGATTGTCACAAAATGCACAGTCAGTTGTTGTTAATACAAAATGATGTGAAGTGTATAGATTACAGTGTAGGTCCCATGTTCTCTTTGGTCCTGATGAGATGCAATGTTAGAAAGTTTCTATTTACTTTAGCAGCCAGGCTATGTTTCTGCACAGCAGACAGTTGTCAAGCTCCCTTTATTCTAGCATATCAAAACCACAATTGATACCCCTTGGTTCAGAACACAGCTGCTCAATGGAACAGGCACTGCTGTAGCTCTAGTGTGTCCCTTGTTTTTAACAGTTTCATCTGATAACTACTAGAACAGAGATGGTAAGAATACTTACAGATACTATTCTGATTTTTCTTGCATTTTATTAATTTGCAGTATTTTAATTTTGTACTCCCAGGTAGAGGCAAGAACCTATGCAGGACACCACTCAGGCCCTGCTTCTGACCACTGGAGATCTTCCTCAGCCTGTGCATTTTTTAAGAATTCAGCAGGCTTTTCCCACAAGCAGAGATTTCTCAGGGGTTGTCTGTAATGCACAGCTCCTGAGATACAAAAGAGCAACCGTACAATAGCTTTTCTTCCTACCCTGTTGTATTGGGGGGGGGGACCAGCTTGGAGCCTTTCCAGATAATTTCAGGGTCTTTGCATTAATTTTGCAGTTGGTACTCAGCTGTTGCATGGGATCCAGATGTCTGTCCTGAAGGAAGTACTTCACCAACTGTGGGGAAATTTCTCAGCACTCATTTATCACTGGAAAAATGCAATATTCAGTGCTTCCGATGCAGTAGTGGCTATGACATCACTGATTGTAAAACCACAGGAATCAGGATGGTGGAGAGGAGCTAATTTGTGAACTGTCTTGCTTCAATCTTTTAACTTTTTAGAGGCTAAGTACTCACTCGCTATATATCATTCAAAGGCAGAAGTTCAGGTAGCCCTTCAAACTTTGTTAAAGTGGTAGACATCAGCAAGACTATCCTCTCCCTCTCCAAGAATACCCTGCTGCTTTGTGAACCTTTTGCTTGTATTTGTTTTACTTACCTTGCTCACTGAATTTCCAAGGGTACAGGGCATGTCTTCTCCAATGAATGTAAGTGTGGCATCCCTATGAGGCAAGGCAAATGCACACCTATCGGCTGAAATATGTGATGCTGGTCAGTGGCTAGTTGCCAAGCTGGATGGAGCGGTTTCCCAGCTATCCTTAATATGCACAATTAGTCATATTAGGCATTTAGAGTTTTGGTGCAAGGGCAGCTTTTCTCTATCCTCACTCTAAAATAAATAATTACAAATCCTTCCCAGTGGCTAATGGATCTCCACAACCCCACAGATGCCTCTAATCGTGCTGACTGGGAGGCTTCGCACTGTTTTCACTGATCGTTGGTGCCATCTGTCTACGTTTGATCAGGCCAGTCATGCAAGTCCCGGAGGCAGTGGAGGCCAAATGCCAGCTCCTGAATTCACTCTCTGCTTCTGCAGAGACATTCTTGGGCTGTGTGTCAGCAGAGGGAGAGGGGCATGAAAGCAGCATAATGAATTCTTTTTTAGAGAAATCCCTTGGGGAATCTCTACCCAGGTCCTCACTAAATGCAGCTTAGAATGCTTTCTTGTAGCAATAAGCTTCCCTTCCATGCCACTGTGATAGAGCATGCAACTGTAAGAAGAATTATTCCTCTGTAGGGTAGAACAACACAACACTTTTTGCTTTACTTGAAGATTAAATTAGTCAACAGAAACTCCAAACTTGGCGAGCAGCTGGTGGCATTAACAAGTTGTGCAAGCAAGTATAAAATAGAGGCACTTGTGACTCAGAGGGTCTCTGCTTTGCAGACACGTACACTTGCATGCAACATCTTCCAAATTTTCAGCTGAGAACATGGAAATTAGGCCACGGAACGCTGCATTATTCATTACTTGGCAACCAAGAGCTAGGGCATGTTGCCAAGATAAGCTACCCACTGTAATTACAGGTGAACAGGGTTCTTAATATCTTGTGCTACAAAAACATACATTAATCAAAATGGGAGGACACTCCTCTTGGAGTACAATATATTAGCATCCTTGCCAGTTCCTCAATAAAGGCAGCATTCCTTCACAGGATCCCAAGCCATCCTTTTCCAAGGAGGTAAAGGTACATAATGGAAGATATTCTTACATCTGCTGTGGGTGAGCCAGCTCCTAGAACAGCAGCAAATAAGTGGGGCATTTTGTCATTGTACCTTAGTTCTGTAGTACCTGAACTGAGGATTTGGGGGCATATAACTAGTTCATGCAGAACTCTTATTTCTGTCTTGGTTGCACACTAAATATTGTATGCTGCCTAATTCAGGTGTCACTTGTGAAAATTTGGAATCATAGTTTTGCTGTATTAGATAATATACCTAAAGTAATTTCTGTATGCTTGTATTTGGGATTGCTACATCATATGACTGTATGTGTGGCACTTAAGTATACATCTCTGTGCTTCACTGTTCCTTAGCACGTTCCATTAGTATTGACTTAATTGCATGTTGCAGGGTCATGCACCCATATTCTTATTCGGGTCATTCTGGAAGTGACTGTTCATTTTACACCACTGAATAGATATGGGAAGGAGCCAGAAAAGTTTCATCTACACATTTTGAATCTTATTCTGTTTGTGAGGAAGAAGTCTGTTCTGTATGTGCCAGTTTTTCATTTGATTGAGCTTTAGGCTACCTGTCTTGTGTCTTAGTGGATATAAATGATGTCTATCTTTTTTTCTTATGAGAGGAAGAGCAGGAATTAGTAGATAACTGAAGACAAATCCTGAAGTTGTCTAAAACTCTCCGCTCATGAACACAGAAACAGTGACTATGTGAAAAGGAGGGAAGGTCAAGTTATCAGGTGTCAGAAATATCCCATGAAATTTTATTGATGGTGCATTTAATCAGAGCTAAATGCATTTTACAAACCTGCATACAAACAGGAGGGCTGTAAAAATTTATGGAATGTTATATACAGTGTGACTATTTATAAAGAGAAAGGAAATTTGTATCCTGTTGGGAAAAAACACATTGGAGGGAAAGATAAATTTTGAGAGTAGTATGCACTGAATTTTCTGAAGCAAAACTGAGGATGTGTATACACCACTGAAAACTAAATTAGACATGACAGCGTCCTCTTGTCCACCATAGGGATTCTGCTGCCATTTTAAGGTGATTTAAAAATGCCACTGGGACCTGATCCTGAGGCTGCTGTTGCATTCCCCTCAGTGTACTTTTTCAAGTGCCAAAACAGCTGGGTGGAGGGGCATTTCAGTGCTTGAAAAGGTGCTGGCAGGGAACGAATCAGAATCATGTTCTTGCAGCATTTTTAAATCACTTTAAAATGATGGCCCCATAGCAGACATGAGGACCCTGTCACATCTAGTTTGGCCCTGAGGCAGCCTGAAACACCTTGTACTCCTAACAAGACCCTTGCCAAGAGGGTCATTCTGGCCATGACCATGGTCCCATCTAGACTGCTCAAAGGTGTGGCATTTTATGCAAGAAAAAAAGCAGAGTCAAAAAAGTCAACAGATGGTACCCTATCCATTAGATTTGGGGGGGGGGGATAGAGGCACATAATTCCACCTTAGTGCTAGGTATTTCTTAATAGAACCTGGTATGTCACCCAAGGTAAAATTCTGGCCCACTGGTTTTTTAAAATTTTGCATCTGTTCCTTTTTCGTTGTACTAAGATGGGGAAACCAGTCTTGTCCCCTTCTCCTGTTAATAGGACATGATAAGGTCACTCTTACGTTTTCTCTCTTGTAACGACTTCACTCACAAAAGCTGGCATCAGAACTGCTAATGCTTTGATTGATAATGGTCCCAGTGGAGATGGGGAGGATAGTCTCTTCCTAGAATCTTACATACATAATGAGGGGGAAGAGATCAGGAACAGTTGGCCTACACCCATGAAGTCCTTACTTTGTTGACTTAAGGTCTTGTTAATGTGGACAGGGATGAAGAGTTTTGGCATGCTGACTCAGCTGGAGGAGAGGTTGCACTTGCTCAGACTTGCTGCTTTCTGCATGCCCCCCAGCCTTGTTAATAAATGTATATTTAACAATGTCTGGAGCATATGAAGTGATAATAACTAAATCAATACCTCCCTCATTGATTGTCCAGGATCCCTCCAGCGTGACGCACACAGCTATGCAGTAATTTTCCAGCTAACTAGCACCCTGATCTACAGCCCTACTATTGATTGCCCATTGTATCAGGCAGGCAGTGAGTGTTATTGCTTATGCCTCTATTCAACCTCCTCTTCTGATTCATTCGTTTATTACTGGACAGGGACAATCATCTGAAAGAGTTTCCAAAACTGGCCGGCAAGGGTCAGCTTGTTATAATCCTATAAACAAACCATTTTCTATCATTGCCTGCCTCTTCTTCCTCGAACTCCGTTAGTGTTGGGTGGTAGTGCTCTTTACTATGCTTAGAGGTGGTGCTCAGCTGACCTGTTGTATCAGGGACAAATGCAGCTGGTTCAGACACTGTTCAGTTTCTTGAAGAGGTAAACTGAGCTGTGCTATGCTGTCCGTTCTGGCCCTCTTTGCCATCGATACGTAGCTCTTCCATTGCCTCCATTGTCCTACCAAGCTGGGAAGTCTGACTTTTTTACAAGCGTGTATCCTTGTTGTAACAGTGTTCCGTGCACCTTGGTGTTTAGTCATGCCGGCCACATGACCACGGAAATGTCTTCGGACAGCGCTGGCTCTTCGGCTTTGAAACGGAGATGAGCACCGCAACCCTAGAGTCGGATTCGACTGGCTTTCGAGCAAGGGAACCTTTACCTTTACTATCCTTGTTGAAGTACCCAAGGGACTTACTTGTTCCATTAAACTTTGGGCTTAGATCTTATACCTTGTTTCTTCTTCTTCTCTTCTTTGTTGTGGTGTTGGTCTTCCATCTCTCTTATACTAGGCACTTTTCAGCTCCTTTAAAGACATTGGTCTTGTGTGAGCAGAAGTGCCACTGCCATTACTTTGAGGAATTCCCGTTTGAGTTCTCCAGTCCTCTAAAGAGTTGAAAATGATAATTAAAGCCACTCACAATTTATTTCAGTTGGATAAATATCAGCTAGAATAAGCAATTGTGCTATTTTTTGCTGTACAAAAATTGCAAGTTTTCATTCCCCTCCCCCCGATGTTTCATTTAATAGAAATGTAGGTATGGTCATCCATAGCAGTCATTTTGTGGTGGTACCTGCTAACCCTTCTCAAAATGCATATCATCTCTCACACCACTTTTTTCTTTATTGATGATGCAGTGGGTGTGGGGGGTTAAATCATATATTGCACTAAAGAAGCAACAATCTTTGCTTTCCATAAATAGTCACATCTCTGCTGGTTATAGTCATTCTGATTGCAAGACTTGGATTTGCACAGAATTTACAGTGTCTGAATAAGGATTGAAGTAGTGAGAATGAACATACAGAAACCCACATGTGCATACACAGACCACTGTAGGAGGGGCTTTCTTGGATACTGTGTGCTGTGTTGGTAGGTGACAAGTTTGCAGTTACATATACACATTTTGTTCTTTCCAGTGTCAAAATGTTGCACTGGTTTTAATCCTGATAGCCAAGTTCTTTCTCTGTACAAATTGTCTTATTTACAGGTATACCCTATAGGTATAACCCCTTAAACCAATACTCTGCTTATTTTTATGTGAGCAGAGGAATGTTTTGACTTGATCAAGGTTTTGCCATTGTTTCCCTCAGCTCTTATCCCAGTGCACTGTGTAGCTCTGTGGTTACACATATGACCCCCTAGTTGTGGTGATTTGGCATCATTTTAGCAAAATCCCCTTGAAAATGAAGCTGTCATAATTTCACAACTGCTAGTCACAGATCAAATCAGAAATCAGAAATCTATGCAACCTCATTGTCTCCCCAGGCTGCCCTCCAGAATCTGTTTCTCAAATGTGGCCCCATCCACAGATAACTAAGTCTGTGGATTGGGGCCGCACTAACACTTAACAGATTTTCCTGCAAATTTAGGGGACCCCCCAGGTTTGCAGAAAAATCTGAAAACTAAAAAAAGAACATATGGGGGGGGGGGTTAAATTCCCCCTAAATAAAAAAAGGCATTATCTGCGTGTGCACAGCCAATGCACATACTTCTGTCAGGCCAGAGCTGGCAAGATATAGTAGTTAAGAATGGTGGACTGTAATCTGGAGAACCAGGTCTGATTCCCCACTCCTCCAGATGAAGCCTGTTGCGTGTCCTTGGGCCAGTCACAGTTTCTCTCAGAACTCCCTCAGCCCCCACCTACCTCAGAAGGTGCCTGTTGTGGGGAGAGGAAGGGAAGGTGACTGTAAGCAGCTTTGAGACTCCTTGAGGTAGAGAAAAGTGGGGTATAAAAACCAACTCTTCTTAGGCAGTGGCAATGACAGTGATGGGGGTCCTACTAGCTGTAGCCGCCCCAACAGCTGTAGCAGCCCTAACAATTACTGTGGCATTTGGGGAACTGCAGGGAGCCTAGTAGCAGAGGCTGGGAGGCATGCCAGGTCCAGCAACAGTTGTGGGCAGGTGGGGAGGGGGAGCGACAAGTAGCCCCAGTATCAGCAGCGGTGACGGGGGAGAGAAGCTGCTTATGTTCTTATGAAGCCAAGAGCTGCACTGGGCCTACTGGAGTTGTCAGTAATGGGTGGGGGGAGGTTTGGGAGCCATGAGGACGACAGGGGGTCTGTTAGCAGAGGCTGGGACAGGGCCCAGCGAGCATTGCGGCAATAAGGGGAAGGGAGCCATGACAGTGGCAATGGTGGGGAGAAGCTTACAGTGGGCTGAAACTGGGAGCAGTGCTGGGCCAGCTGCAGTTGTTGATGGGAGAGGCAGGAGCCTTGGTGGCTCTTAATTGTCAGCAGCGATGGGGGTGGGGGTGGGATTGTTGCAGGCCCAGTAGCAGAGGCTGGAAGCTGCACTGGGCCCGTAAGCAATGGTGCTAAAACAGGGAGAGGGATTCCCACCACCACCACCACCACCAGTACTGCGGTTTACCCCTTGTGCAATATATTTCTGACCATCTAAGAAAAACTTTGAACTTTGTTTTCCGACTCATTGGCCTTTGTTTTCAAACCTTCCAAAGGTGGTTCATTCTACAGCCTATTCTCAAGTTTGCAAAATTAAGGTTTTCTTGACTGGATCTCTTTTTTTCCTCTCACCAAGAGCCAGGATGCACTCTCCTAACATGGTGTTTTCTCCTAATACATACTTGGCACATAATGAAATCAATGGAATGTTTCTAAGAACTTGGCGAGCCCTGACTTGTCATCTATTGTAGGATTACAGAAGATTCAGCAGTGACAACATTTGAAGCGCTAAAGGCTCGCGTCCGTGAGTTAGAAAGGCAGCTCTCCCGTGGGGACCGCTATAAATGTCTCATTTGCATGGTGAGTAGCTTGCCAGTTGTGGTCATGAATAAGGAAATAACTCTCGCTATTCCTTGTCTGTAGCACAGTGGCATAGTTGATATTTTATGTGTGGAAACAGTAGCCATGTCCCTGAACTCTGGGGAGATGCCTCAAGTTTCTGTTAACCAGAGTCCCTTTCAGTGCATGTTGCTGAGATAAGGTTTTATTGGCAACTTGCCTACTCTGTTGGGGTACTTTACAGCACAGCAGATTTCCCTGCATCTGTATTCCTTTCTCCCTACACATGCTAGAAGGAGGTCAGTACCTGATCTAAGGCCTACCATGTGATTTAAGTACAAGCCATTAGCCCCGATATTTCAAAATTGTCTGTGTCCTTCCTCTGGTGGCTAATGTACTGAAGTGCTGAAACTCCCTCTAGTGGCTTGGAATCTACATCATTTCTCAGCTCCTCTTGTGCTGACAGTTTTCACACACTTGTAGCTCTTTCAGAGAGCCAGTTTGGTGTGGTGGTTAAGTGCGCGGACTCTAATGTGGGAGAACTGGGTTTGATTCCCCACTCCTCCACTTACAGCTGCTGGATGACCTTGGGCAAGCCGTAGTTCTGGTCAGAGCAGCTCTTTAAAGAGCTCTCTGCCCCACCTATCTCACAGGGCGTCTATTGTGGGGAGGGGAAGAGAAAAGGGTTTGTAAGCTGCTTTGAGACTCCAAGTGAAGTGAGGGGGGGATGCAGGGCATGCAGATCACTTTGCCTCCAGGCTGTGCCTCCATTTCAGGAAAATCGCCTTGGTTGTATTCAAAGGGCAAATAATGATCACAGTGAAAATGTTCTCCCCCCCCCCCAGCTTTAATGTTCTTTAAAGCCCTAACAAAAGATAATTTTCTTACATGTAGACCCTTAAAATAATGAGGGAAATGCAAGTTTACTCTTTTCCCTAAAACAATAATCCTCCAGTTCTCATGCCTTAACTTACTTTTTTCTTCTGAAGGGTAAATACTTCCCTTCCCATGCGGCTTATATTTTGCAAAAGGCTACCCCTCTCCCCCCGTATTAGTTCTCTATTTGTCCAGTTGTCATATTACTCCTGCACAACTAGAGCTAATGTGAGCTTATTTAAAGGTGAGGTTACTCTTGCTACTTGCAAAAAAAAAAAAAAGCCCTGGACAGACCCATAGGTTTCATTTCTTTTCTTTGGCCATGAAAACCATATATTAGTCTCACAGAGTAACATGTTATCCTTGTTTGCCTACTGGCTGGTATTCCAGTAAAGATTATCCTGCAAGAAAGCTTGCTAGTAGCAGTTGACAAAAAGAGAGCCTCTGGGAGTTGCAGTATAAAATCAAGCTGTTCAAGGAAAGGCTAATAGTCTGTTGCAGCAGCAGCCACAAGACCTACTGACTTTTTTTGCCCTGCTGGTCTCAGCTGCGGGTCTACAGATGGTGGCAACAGAAGTCTCCAAGTAACCCTGCTGTTCTACCTTTTGGTTGTACGGTCTTGATACTACATTCGCTGTCATTCATGTCTTCTGTTTCATGTCTTGCCATTGTACAGGGGAAGCCCCAGAAGTGTGTGAGAATTTAAGTTCCTGTAAACTGTGGTCTAAATGTAAAGTGGTATTGACTCTGCACCCTACTTCCCAGGTCTCAGCATCCAGTGGGGGGTATCCCGAACATTTAGAACAGAATGTGATGGGACTGTTCCACTTTCTCTTTACAGGACTCATACACGATGCCCCTGACCTCGATTCAGTGCTGGCACGTGCACTGTGAGGAATGCTGGCTGAGGACTTTGGTGAGGCTCTTGGCTTCTTGCATGGGGGTTCATAATATTTTATTCCCAAATATGGTCCCTAGTTTCAGGGACTCTGGAGAGCAAGGATGTAGAAGAATCTGAAGTTGCCATGGAGGATGGGGAAGAGTGCAAGAGATTGGTGGAAGATGGGGAGGAGGGCAAGAGATTGTGTGTGCGTGTGTGCAAAGAATGTGAATCTATCTCTTCTTTTCAGATGCATAGTGAGGAAAAAACAAAGGATGTGCGTCCTTATATTATGCAAATATTCTCATACATGTTTGCAGACTAACTAGAATTTCATCAGCTAAGTGTATGTCTGACTGTTCTCAAATTACTAAAATCAATGTCTTTGGATGCTTCCATAGATGGATCTGCACATAAGGGAAAGTAACATGAGAAGAGATCTGCAAAAGTAACATATTGTGTTGTATTTGCAGCCCTGTTAAATGTTTCGTAGTGAATATAATCCATGTGCTCACAAGCACATTCAAACTTTCTTCAACCAGTTCCTCATCCAAATGCTCTGTATTTCTCAGAAAGTAACATAAGTAAGAACAACAACAAAAAAGCAAAGCTCTAATGGTGCAATATTTATTAAAGGATCATAATGTGTTTTGAGCCTCAGCTGTGCCTGCAGGGGAACGATACATGTACAAAGATGGCTTTGCTCTCTGAGCATCTAACAGTTTTCTTAGAATGTAAATGCCTAGAATGCAGGTCTTTGTTGTTGTTGTTCAGTCGCACAGTCGAGTCCGACTCTTTGCGACCCCATGGACCAGCTCCCGCCAGGCCTTCCGGTCTTCCACCGTCCTCTGAAGTTTGCTCAACTTCATGTTCGTTGCATCGATGACACTGTCTAACCATCTCAACCTTTGCCGTCTCCGTCTTCTTTGACCTTCAATCTTTCCCAGCATCAGGGTCTTCTCCAGTGAGTGCTCCCTTCTCATTTGGTGGCCAAAGTATTTGAGCTTCAGTTTCATTATCTGGCCTTCCAGGGAACAGTCAGGGTTGATTTCTTTGAGGATTGACTGATTTGTTCTTCTTGCAGTCCAAGGGACTCTCAAGAGTCTCCTCCAGCACCATAGTTCAAAAGAATCTATTCTTCGGCGCTCGGCCTTCCTTATAGTCCAACTCTCACAGCCATACATGACTACTGGGAATACCATTGCTTTGACCATGCGGACTTTTGTTGGCAGGGTGATGTCTCTACTTTTTATCATGCTGTTTAGGTTCGCCATCGCTTTCCTCCCAAGGAGCAGGCGTCTTTTAATTTCATGACTGCTGTCACAGTCTGCGGTGATCTGGGATCCCAGGAACGTGAAGTCTGTCACTACTTCCACGACTTCCCCTTCTATTTGCCAAGGAGTGATGGGGCCGGATGCCATGATCTTAGTTTTTTTGATGTTGAGCTTCAAGCCCACTTTTGTGCTCTCCTCTTTCACTTTGAGCAAGAGGCTCTTTAGGTCCTCTTCACTTTCTGCCATCAGAGTGGTATCGTCTGCATATCTGAGGTTGTTGATCTTTTCCCCAGCAATCTTAATTCCCGCTTGTGATTCATCTAGGCCAGCATTTCGCATGCTCTGCATATATATTAAATAAGCAAGGCGACAATATACATCCTTGTCGTACTCCTTTTCCTATGCGAAACCAATCAGTTGTTCCATATCCGGTTCTAACTGTCGCTTCTTGGCCCTTATACAGGTTTCTCGAGACATGTGAGGTGGTCTGGTACTCCCATCTCTTCAAGGACCTTGCAGGTCTACCTGCAAGTAAATGTTTACTCTGGGGAAGCGCTCAGTGGATGTCCTACTTTTTTTTTTTTACTTTGGGATTTTTGCCTCTTTTGTTGTTATATTGCTGAGAAAGTTCAATTAGAGAGTTATAGAACATGTGCTGTCTTCTTTAATGGCTTGATGAAATGTCCCTAATGCAAGCTTTTAAAGTACATTTTGTGTATTCTGGAAAAACTATAAGTTTAAATAACTAGAGGCTAGCATTTGGAGCTAACATTTTCAAGGAAGGCTTAATGGGAATAAATGATTTGTAATTAATGTTTTAAAAATATTTGTTCAAGACTGATAGTGTGCTTGGTTATTTTAAACGTCTGATATGCTTCTCATGGTTATGTATACATTGTGAGTAGCATAAAAAGTGAAAGAACAAGACTGCCAGTTTAAAAGGAGCAATATGAGTGGCTTGGAATTAAACTCCAGAGAATAAAAGTGTTGCTACATCCCCCCCCCCCCCCCCCCCGCCCCCCGGGGCAGCCATAGTGTGCATTTTCTTTAGGCAGTATCCATGGTACCCTGTTGCTTTCATTGACTGTATGTACATAGTGTAAAAAACAGGAAGATGATCAAGCTGTCTACAGTGCCAATTTCACAGAGGTCCTGGGTGCAATCTGAAGTCAGAAACAGTGTATTCTTGTGGGCGTCTCCATTTTCCAGAGTCTGGCTTTGGAGGCTGAATGTACATTTTACTGAATAGCCCATACCTTGACCAGTTGTCAAGATCATTATAATAAAGTCAGCACTACGCGGTCCTTACAAGACCCCACCATTACGGGGCTTACTCCATTTCATTTTCATTGTTATATATTGAGAAGGGTGTTAGAGTGAAGAACCTATATATTTCCCTAAAGAATCCCCCAAGATGCAGTTCAGCCGTGCTCTTTTGCCTTTCAGCAGTGGACCCAAGACAGCAGTACAAAAAGTTTATGTGAAATGCACATAATATTACAGCTTCTCCATGTAACTTTCAGTGAAGGCATGTGCATACAAAGCGCACAATGAAATGTAAGATTAGAATGTGCTACATCTTGCAGCTTTTGCAGATATTTTTTCTCCTCGCATGTGAAACAGTGTGACAAATTTGCCACGTATTGATTAAAATAAGAGCAATTGGGGCCAGATAAAAATGTTTTGTGGACAAGATCTTGCTGGTATACCTCAACTGGCTATCCCCCATCTAATAGCGGACAACAGTTGCCCTCTGAAATCAGTTTATGTGTATTGCAAACTCTGATTTCTAGTTATGAATTTCTTCCTTCTATTGTACTAAACAGTGTGTGGGGTCATTAATTGTCCAATTCAGTTCACTTGGAACTCAGACAAGTTAGAGGTTTTTAATGTTAAAAAACAACAATGGGGGGGAATCAAGAATGGGTTGATTTAAGCTTCCTTACCCCATTTGCCCAGGAGAAATCCCTCGGGGCTGTTAGCCTCTGTAAGAAAATGAAGACAGGTATGATATGGGTGCCTGTGTTTCCCCCCACCGTTCTCTGCCAAGGCTGAGAAATCCCCTCCCCCTGGCCAGGTGCTATCAAGAAAACAGTATGTGTGAGAGTGTTACAGTTCCCTTCCCCATACTGCTGCCATGATCCAATTCTCCCACCACCACCAGTTATGCGTTCACATTAAAATTATAAGAGGAGATACTTGTATCCACTACAGTGTTTCTGCAGATGGAAGGGTTCTGGCCTATAGAGCATGATTTCCTCACCTCCCCCTTCCTACCGCCACCCAAAACCTCCTCCAGGAGCAGCATTTGGAGCTGCAGTGAAAGGGTAAAGGTGAACAAAAATCACACTCCACATATGGAAATCCTTCCATCTGTGGAAACGCTCCAGTGGATCCAAGCCATAGATCTCCCATATAATGTGTAGTTTAGCCCACGGTGGTCCTGCCACTCACCCCAGGATTTCAGAGGTAATGCCTGAGGGCCGCTGCCTTTCTTATGAGTGGAAAGTAGGCTTGCAAACAGTTTTTCAAGGTAGTCTAAAAATGCAAATGTGATATGTGAATGTTTCCCAGAGAAGACAGGAAATGAACAAAATGTGCCTGCTTTTCCTAGCACTGGGCATCTTCCTTGTGCAACAGATGCACACATCATTCCTATATTACCTTTGCATGAAGTTCCAAGAGTGAGAAAAAGGTATGCTTACCTGTGTCTTCAAAAAGTAGCAGCCAGCAGATGCGACATTTTAAAAAAAATATCAACCATTTGGGCAATAATACATCCACAGGGGAAAGTATATTTGAAATTAACTGTGAGGGGAGGAACAAGTTTGGTGCCCAAGTAGCGTTCTGAGAATGATCCCTGCACTGGCGATGACCATGCGACAGGGAGGGGAGCTGTTTCACCCAAACACAGCATTCCGAGTTGGAAATTGCACAAGGGAAGCAATTAATAAGCGGCCACTCATCTGTTCCCCAGCCCTCGCCTTCTCCCTACAGCCCACAATTTATTAAAGCAGGGTCTTTTGCAAAGCAGGCGCTGTTCTCTCACTCTCTTTTAAAAAATCTCTCTGCCTATGTTCACATGTTTCTAATGTAACCATTAAAATGTAGCCCGAAGACAGCAATAAAAACCCTGGAACGCCTTAGTGCTTTTGTGTCTTGATCAAAGTCAATGTGTGTAATCTCGTTAAGGCTGCCCTTCCCTCCCCCTCCTCCTCTTTATGAATTTAATGGCACATGGCAGCTGGGCTGGGTGTTTCATGCTCACCAACCTGCCTTGTTCTAATTAAGGGTATCTCCTTATATTTTGAGCACAACAGAGAGACTGTGTCTGCATGTGTGTGTGTGTAACTAGTGAGGAGCTCTAGGATAATGGATTTAGTAATTGCCACACGTTACCTTTCCTCGGATGCAGAGCCGGCTTCCCTCTTGGCAAGGAAAATGCAGAGACTGCTGAGTGTATGGCACACGTGGAAAAATAGGCTCAGTGAAGGGAGAAGCATATTTCTTGTGTTGTGCTATAAACAATTTGTGCACTTAATGGTAGTTGGGGGGTGAGTTAGTGGGCTTCCTGATGTGTTTGAACACTTCTGGAGATCTGCCATTCATTCCCCATTAGGGAAAAATCAGGCTTTTCCTTCTGTGTTTTATATGACCAGAACAAATGATTGCTAGACGTTTTTGTACAAGGAAAGAAACCAAAGCAAAGTGGTCATGATAGCCTTACACTTTTTTGGGGGGGGCTTGCATCTGGCTGAGCTCAAGTGTTCACTCTCACACAGAAATCATTGAAGAGTCACCCTGCAAGATTCCATGCATCTCCTGTCCTCAGCTTTTGACATCCTTGGTGCTAAATGGGCTGTTTTCAGCTAATGATAACACTTTCAGTGTCAAAAGTTCTTTACTGTCTTTATTTCTTTTCATTCCCTGCAATAACTTTTCCCATGTCACAGCTGGGGAGCTACAGCTGAAACTTTACTGACATCAAAAAATGCAACAACTATATTCCCACCCCCCAAAAATGTGTTGGGATACATATATATGGGAAGGAGCAAGCACAGGACTATCCAATAGCCATGATGGGACTTGGACCCAGTTTAATACTGTGTGCTGGACCCCACTGGCTCCCATTTGGTTGCAGCTGACAAGTTCAACCACAGCAAATGTGTTCCTAAACTAAAATGATAGAGATTTGGGACATAGAGAGATATTAGCTCTTTCCTCCTTTGGATGAGGAAGCTGAGGCAGGGAAAGGGGGAAGCGTATAGCTGTACTTCCTCAGGTATAGTAGAATGAAGTTGTAGCAGTAGAGCCAGATTCCCCAAACCCCAGAAGCCCTCCTTCCCAGAATCTATGAGAGCCTGAATGCATGCATGATGTGGTCACTTGCTTGATTCCTTCGTGTCATGCTCAAGCCACGATGATTCCACATGCGCAGACACTATATCATTGCCCTGCTAGTGCTGCCACAGCACAGCAGAATACAACCTCTTCCCCTTCTGCATTTTGTTGTTGTTCAGTTGCACAGTCAAGTCCGACTCTTCGCGACCCCATGGACCAGATCACGCCAGGCCTTCCTGTCTTCTGCCGTCCTCTGAAGTTGGCTCAATTTCATGTTCATTACATCTATGACACTGTCTAACCATCTCATCCTTTGCCGTCCCCGTCTTCTTTGACCTTCAATCTTTCACTCACATTTTAGCTGTGTTGGTTAAAGAAATTACAGCAATAAATAATCCAACAACAAAATGCCAGAAAAGCATAAAGTCATAGAAGCAAAAAAAAGGTTAAATATGAGGATCTCCACTGCCTTACTGTCAGAGACTGCAGCAGGCAGACTGTGCTCTGAGGTCCAAAGCAGGTGACCCCTGGACCCCACTGAGACAAATCATGTGTGCTCCAGACGGTATTTATTAATGATTATTTAGGTGTTACAGGCAAGGTAATGGTTACAAAATACAGCAAAAGCAAAGGAAGCCCTTACAACATCCCTTCCGCTCTCTGGAGACTCCCCTGACAGATGTGAGTGTGGCTCCAGGGGCATGTGCTGCAGCATCTCTGCTCAGATCCAGACCTGTCAGCGGAGTCTGAGGAGCTGGGGGGGAGGGGGGGTTAGGGATTTTATACTGGCTAATTGCTGTGCTCTGAAAACAAAATGAACAAGGAGTCAGGCACCTGTCTCTGGGAGCGGTCTCACCCAGGCAGCTTGCCTGTTTACACTACTTATCTGAGTTCAGCTATGCAGTACAACACTGGGCATAGCTAAGTGGGAATTGGCTTTGGCAAGCCATAGTCCACCAGGGTGAAAGTGGGAAAGGGCAAACATGGCACTGGCAAAAAATTAACTGTTGCCCCTCAACATACAGCAGTCTTTCTTGTGCACATCCAATATATTCAGCTGGTAACTTAAAAGTGTAGGCTGCAAGTTGATATTTCTGAACGTAATTCAGAAAAGGGGTACCACTCCTAAGAATGCCTTATCCCCAATTGCTGTCTTTAGCTTGATCGCTAAAGACAGAAGCACTTTGAGCAGAGCCTACAGTGATCACCTTAGTGAAGTAAACGTGCTTTCAGAGTCTGGCAAACTGCCATAAGCTTGTGAAAAAGACCACACCACAGGCCTTAGATATTTGGAGCTCCTCTAGTGCTTCTCTAGTGCCTACCACTAGGCAAAGATGTATACGAATATATAAATAAGAAGTTTTTAAATAGTGTTGATGTTTTACTTGTTGTTTTTATTGCATAAATGTGTGTACGTGTGCTTAAGACTACTGGTCATGCAAGCCATCAGAAGCTAAGCAGACTTGGCCCTGGCAATGCCTGGCATCACCATTGAAAGGGAATTACCAGATGTCCAAGCTGGCTTCCAAAGGGGGTGTGGCACTCGCCACCATATAGCAAATCTGCATTGGATCATGGAGAAATTTCATGAGTATCAAAAGATTTTCTACTTATGCTTCATCGATTATAAGAAAGCCTTTGACTGTGTTGATCATGACAAACTGTGGAGAGCCCTACAAGACCTGGGGGTCCCAGCATATCTGGTCAAGTTGATACAATCATTGTACACAAACCAGGAAGCCACTGTGCGAACACCATATGGAGATACTGATTGGTTCAAGATAGAGACTAGAGTATGACAAGGTTGCATTCTTCCACCTTTCCTATTCAACATGTATGCCAAAACAATCATGAGGAACTTAGAGCTGGAAGAGTCAAAAATAGAGGTAAAGATTGGAGGAAGGAATATCAACTATCTTTGATATGCTGACAACACATCCATCTTCTCTGAAACTAAAGAAGTCCTGGAATACCTGATCAAGAAAACCAAAGAAGAAAGTGAGAAGTTTGCCTCTTTCTAAACATCAAAAAGACCAAGTTCATGGCCACTGAGAAGAAGAGAAACGTCAAAATAACAGCTGACAATGAAGAGATGGAATGTGTGGAAGAATTAACTTTCTTAAGATCTCGGATCAACCAAAATGGCGATTGCAGTCCAGAAATAAAACATCGAATCATGCTGGGTTGCACAGCAATGATGAGCATGAATCAAATATGGAAGAGCAAGGGCATCAGCCTAGCAACCAAATGCAGATTAGTCTGTGCTATTGTGTTCCCCATAGCAACCTATGGCTGCGAAAGTTGGACCATGAAGAAGCAAGACAGAAGAAAAATTGACTCATTGGAGCTGTAGTGCTGGAGAGGGCTCCTGCGCATTCCTTGGACAGCAAAAGTGACAGACAAGCAAGTATTGGAGTGCATAAAACCAGACATAGAATCGCCAAGAGTTGGGCACGACTGAATGACTAACAACAAGTATTTGGATGGGAGATCTCCCAAGGAATACCAGGGTCATGATGTGGAGGTAGGAAATTGCAAACCCCCTCTAAATGTCTCTTGCCTTGAAAACCCCATGGGGTTGCCATAAGTCAGCTGTGACTTGATGTCAGAGAACAACAACAAAGATTGCTGGATCCTTTTATGCTGCCCTTTGGTTCACATCTGCTCTGAGAAGCCCTATTGTTTCTACCTGTTGACTTAGAGCATTCCAGAATATCAGGAAAGCCTCTGCCAAAACCCTTATTCTGTAGTATTTTCTCCTATTTATTTTGTTTTGCTCTGTGGCAGAATGGTCCTGCAGGCCCTGTTCCACCCTGCCCTCCAAGGTTTACCCAACACCTGGAAAGGCTTTTCTCTCCAGTAACCCGCTGCCGCCACCACCTGACTTTTGTAGGAATTGCCCACTGGGAGGGTCAGGATTCCCAGCTTCTAAGTTCTGAGGCTTTGCCTCTGTGTCTCCCACTTCCCAGTGCCTGGTCACCACAGGAGCTGTTTCCTGCCTTTTGTACCCCTGGAGGAATAGCCGCCAACGGCCTGCCTTACCCCAGCACTCCTTTTAAAATAGTGTGAGCAATACGGTGGAGGTCTATGTGGTACAGAGAACCACTACCAGCTTTCAAAGTTATAAAGTATTTATTAAAGAGAAAATGTTCACAAGCATATTTTAACACAGCACCAGATTGAGCAAGGAATTCAAAAGAAATTGATAGAACGCAATTCCTCTGTCCCTCTCTCCATACATGCCCTATCAGATGTTAAAATATAGGACAGGCTCCTTAGTTTAGGATATTACAGATCTCTACAGAGTTTTTATTACCTTGCAGCTTCCTCCAGCTCTTCAGGCCAGCACATGGTTAATGGCTGCCTCCTCTAGACCTCAGTTAAGAGTTCTGTCTTCTCTCATGGACTTAGCACCAAAGAGACCTTCCTTCTCTCTTTTCCCCAGTCACTGACCAGGTCAGGCTGGGTCAGAGAAGCTTTTCCTGGAGATTCTTCAGAAATTCCTTCCTGAAGTCTCTCTAGTATTGAACACCTCGAAGTCTCTGTTCCCTGCTCGGGGGCAGGGGTTTGACCATCCCATTGTCTAGATCTATTAGCATTTGTAGGGAGGTGGGCTGAGATAAGTGTGGAAAGCAATTGAATTGACTTCCCTCCTCCCAGTCTGTTCTCTGCCCAGACAGGGGAAAAAACTTTTAAAACTCAGTGAAAGTTTTGCTCATTTCAAACCTCCAAAGAAAAAATGAATTTCTTCACATGCTCCAAAGATTAATCATTTTACTCGATTTTGGAAGAACCATTTGCTTCCATAATATACTCTATATTGGATGCAGAATTTGAGTTTGCTAGAATCTCAGTTTATACTCTTTAATATATCAAGCTTTCTTACCCATCCTGGTTATTAAGATATATATAAAAATGCATGGGGTAGACTTAAGAGTTTCTAGGATGTCGCAGTTGGAATTCCAGGACTACTTAGTAGGCATCATGCCTCTATAGTCTTGTCTCTCTGCCCATTAACATGATTGTCACTCGTATCTCCACTCTTGGCATGATGCTTTAAATGAAAGCTTATAGCTTAGTGCTGGAGCACATGTTTTGCAAGCCAAAGGTCCCAGGTTTACTCCCCTTAAAGGATACTGGCCTGGAAATGTCCCTGAGACCCTGCAGAGCCACTGTCACTGTAGGCAATACCAGACTCAGGCAGGCAGCTTCTTAAGTACTGGTTGTTGCTCAAAGAATCTGAATTACTAAAAATTCCAAGTCCCATAGCTGCATGCAGTCAGAGCAAATCCATGATGACATGCATTATTTATTGTGAGATATGAGTAACTGCTACAGAATTTGGATTGTTTGTCACATTGGTTCTGGGATGATGAATGCATCAAATTCCCTTGCTATTGTTGCCTTGTTACCTTGCTTTCACATTGTTGCAACTTTCCCTTGCATCCCTCCATCTTCCTCCAGATGCAGGGCTGGGCGAATGGCATAGCTTAGGCGTTAGGAACATGCGTTTACTCTTCCCCTACAGAATCTTGTGGTCATCTCCTTTCTTTGATGCGTGTGCCTTTGTTTCCCCACCTCTGACACGGTGATTGCTCTTTGGTAAGGCACTGATCAGCTTGTAACCTCAAGGGCATTTTGTTGTTATTCTTCTCTCTGATTATCTTCAATGGCAAAGCCTCCAAGTACTTTATGGACCAAGAGATTGGATTATCTTGGGCAGCAAATTTCAGTCTTCCAGGTTTCAAAGCCATTTCTCCACCCTCTTCTCAAAGCACTGTTCCTTCCTGACATGGTGTGAGATATAACGACTTTGCAAAGTGGGCCACACTCGTTATTTTTCAGACTCCCCAAAGTGATTAGCCGACATTCTAGATCAATCACTTGCCAAATTTTAATTAAGAATGCGTGGGGCAAATAAAACCTTCTCTTCATCATTCCTTTTTGGTGCTGTGTTTCAGCCCTGGAGCTACATTTTGCAGCCGGGTTTTATAAACCCTGGAAAACTGGGGTTTATAAGGGAAAAGCTGAGGTGGCCTTCCTTCACTACAGCATACACTGCTGTTACCCATCAAGGCTTTTCCATGGGGCCACGATGAAAGGAGCTGGAGGACGTTTCAGATATTTTTCCCCCCCATGTTCAACAGGTGTGGCTTATTATTCCACAGTATTTTTATTTCAAGGGAAAAGTTTAGTAACCCCAGCTGGCAGGTGAGCAGGATGGGGGAAGGAAATCCTTGTTCACTGGCTTGGTGCCAGCACATGTGTGTGAGGCTTGTTTAATTGCCTGATGTAACGGTTGCTTTGTGTAGTACTGAGAAAATGTTTAAACTGAAGAATAAGCCTGCGATTGCCTTAAACCTCCATTGCTCTCAACCCCACATCCCTGGATGTAATCAGCAGGGCACAGCATTTGGCATTCAAGATCCAGTTTCTCTTTGAGTCCAGGAAAAAAGAAATCTGCTCTTGAAATAAATTGGGCATATTACAGGATCTTTCATGCATTGTTCTTGTTAGCAGTTTTTAGTGCCCAGTGTGTTTTACAGTGAGTTCTAAACTCCCTTTCCTTCACAACAACTCTGTCATACATTAAGCATGCATTGTTGAGGAGCATTAGATGTCTTTTAATCTTGACATAATTGTTCCCATTTATTAAGTCAGAGATTGATAGAAAGTCAGATTTGGGATTTGGGAGGTATTGTGGGGGTCAGGCTTAGAGTTGTTCTCTGAGGAATGGCAGATGCCCTAACCATATTCTGCTTGATTTCTGAGCCTTGACGTGTACCTTCTCATTTTATGTTCTCAAAAGGCATGAAGCTTAGTTCCTTTGCAGTCACCATTGAATCTAGCATAACAGTATCCTAGCCTTTCTGTAGGGCAAGAAGGCCGGGGAACAGACACAGAGAAACATGGGAGAAGTGCCCTGCAGTGGCATAGACTCAAGCCACTCTCCTTGCGAGGCTTCTTTCGTCAGCTAATAATGGGTGTCCCTGTCTTGTATGGGCATGTGGGTGTTAAGTGCTACCAACTCACTCCCAACTTATGTGGACCGTGTAAATGAATGACCTCCAGTGACCTATCATTAACAGCCTTTTCTGGTCTTGCGGACTGAGGGCCATAGCTTCCTTGATTGAGTCAATACATCTTATGTTGGGTCCTTCTCTTTTCAACTTTTCCTGGCATTATTGTCTTCCCCAGTGAGTCTTAGATTGAATACATTAATATTGATGAAGGGTCCAAACGTGGAAGTAATGGGTCTTGTTCACTGTTTGGTTTTTTTAAAAGATTTTTATATGGCTTTTCTGAGGGTGGTTAAAAACCTCCACCACCAGTGAGTTGTAAATCCTGCTGGATTTGTAAAACTTTTCTAGTAGCTCTTGGGCTTGGGTTTCCTTTTTCCCCCCCATCAGTTTTGCCATAGCTTTTTCAGAAACTGCCTCTTGGGTATCTTTCCACAACAGCAGGATCTTTGCTAGGTAATGATGCTGGCTTTTGCTGCTTAGTTGAAATGTGTGAGGAAATGCTACACAGTGAACATAAAACCATATGGTGGGACTGGATCACTCACATAGGGACTTCCTTATTTTTCATCCACCAAAGTCAGCAGGCTAAATTTTGATACCATCTCCTGGTACTTCCCAGCTGTTGTCCTTGACTGTATTTGCCTCCAAAGGAAGCTTTGCTCTTTCTATGCTGCATGTATCATTTTTCTTGTCCATTGTTCTGTTACACCCACCAATTTGATGCTGGCTGGTTTATTTTGACCCTGAATCTGAGATTTACTAACATCCTTCTGTCTGTCAGGTTCATTCACAGATGATGAATATGGGTGCTTTATTTCTAATGGATGTCACACATCAGCTATCTTTTTTCCTTCTTGGACTTGGATTTTCTGTGTTTTCATTTTTCCTTAGCACTGCAGGGCTTCTTTATTCTAGAGACTGGGTTTTCTATCATTAGCCAATGGAGAGAAGTAAGGAAAAACAGTAAAGGGCCATAGAGAGCTATATCTGTTCAGTAAACATGGTGAATTAGGAGTGAAAGGGGGCCTGTCCCTCCCCAGAAGGGAGGAAGGCCTTCCCAGCCAACCCCAAGCCAGGGGTGCCCAGCAAAGCTGCACAGCTGGATGGGAGAAGCCAGGCTGGATGTGTCCCTCAACTGCTGGTGCACCCCTCACCTTTGTGAGCTC
This sequence comes from Gekko japonicus, assembly GCF_001447785.1. NCBI lineage: Eukaryota > Metazoa > Chordata > Lepidosauria > Squamata > Gekkonidae > Gekko > Gekko japonicus. The sequence goes on from NW_015164190.1 coordinate 404,497, forward strand.
GGGTCAGGTGTGGCAAAGGGTGAGCTGGGTACATCTTCTGCTGTGCTGGATGTAGTGAGGTTAGGTTGGGTGTTTTCTTGCCCACCCCACCATCTTGCAGCAGTTGCGACTGCACCCACCCCTTTCTTTGGCCTGGGGTGGCCCCAAAGCTGGGCTGGCCCTGGTGGGGGGAAGTATCCCCCCAGACCACTGGCTCACCAGAATGTTTCGTAGTGGCCTTAATGGCCAATCCACCCCCTGAATCACAGAGCAGAGAATATTTTGTGAAATTTAGTTCTTGGCACTCTGCTTTTAATTTTGCTAAAGTGAGATTGTCACCCTCAGCCTTAAAAGAGAAACATTTGGCAATAAGTAAATGGTGTAAGGATTAGGGCAGCGAAGATGTCAAAATGAAAATGGGCACTAAGTAGTTTTATTGCACATTGGTCATTTTCAGAAATATTCCAGATTTTGAGATGACAAAAGTTCACACACCTCTTAGCTTTCATGTGCTCGCAACGTGTGGCTTTTGTCCTACTTTGCCCATCGCACAGTGTTGCCCTGGGACCTAGGAGGCATGAGGGATAGATAGCCAGGGATCCCTGTGGAAAAAAGTAATGTGAGAACTGTCCCAAGAGTGGCTTGAAAGAGAAAGGAAAGGGGTTCAGGCAAGCAACAAACCAGATTTACTCCCTTCCTCCACACTCCCCTGGGCAGTGTTCCCTCTAAGCTGAGTTAGTGTGAGTTAGCTCACAGTTTTTTAGCCTCCAGCTCACACATTTTTGTCTTAGCTCAGGAAGGATGGCTCCAGAGCAAACTAAGTTATGCAGCAGCCAAGTCGCTTGCTCACAACGTTAGTGCCAGTAGCTCACTAAGTAGAATTTTTGCTCACAAGACTCCACAGCTTAGAGGGAACATTGCCCCTGGGCTGCCTTCAGCATCTGTAATAACTTCATGTGAGAAATGCAAGTCTGCCTTCTCCCTAAGTTGCGTCCTCACACACATGATCTGTTTGCTATGATTATTAGTAACAATGTGCACTTGCTGTTAGCCACATGATATGGACAGAAGGTGGAGGTAGTGTTCTTGCTCTTCCTAATATTGCTATTGCTTGATCCCATACAGGGTGCTAAGAAGCTGTGCCCTCAGTGCAACACCATCACCTCTCCAGGGGACCTCAGGCGCATCTACTTATGAAGGACATGGCTGCTCAGACCAGATTGCCACACCAGGGGGACTGGGAAAAATGGCAGCAGCAGCGGCGGCAAGAGACATTTACAAACTAGAGACTCCAAATGTGGACTAGAGGCTGAAGGAGCCACACAATGCCTCTGCTTCCAAACTTGTCGCTGGCACCGCCAACTCCACGAGAAGGCCAAACCAGAATCTTTATTGTGAACTGCCCGCCCCCCCACAAACTGATGTTCTGCACCTGTCCCATTTCGCCATGAGGTGTGGTTCCATCGTGGATGACTTGCAAGCCTTTTCAGGGGAACGTCTTGGTAGCCGAGCCACCCTATGAGCCAACCTGTGAAGGGACTGGATCTTCCACAGCAGGAACCCTCCCGAGCTGTAACTTGTGTTCTTTCCCCCTCCTTTTTTGTGGTGGTCTAGTGGTTTTAAAAACAAAACGCCTACACCCACACTTCCACAATGGCAGAATGAAGCACATGTAATATAAACTCTATATGTTTACAATGTTGTGTATAAATGGGATAGACTCCAACATTACATACTAATATGTTGCCCTTTTATGTTTTTCCTTTGTTTTTGGGTTGTACTTTTTTTAAAAAAATAAGAGAAAAAAATAAGCAGAGAACATTAAACCCATATTTTTCTTGGTTCTGCAAAGTTTTGACATTAAAGTCATTAGTTTAAAAGAAGTATAAATATATATATATTATACATATTATATAATATAAATGGTTTAATGTTCTGTGGTGTATATTTCCTCATTCGGATATAAAGTTAACAGCTTCTAGTAATGGCTGTATTTCTGCCCATGATTTACACAACTTCTGGGGGAAGTTGGGAAAACAAGATTTCTGTCATTAGTTGTAGCTAATGGGGCTATTTATATAGAATCTTTATCCCACTGAAACAGTCTTTAATTTTTCACTGGAAGAAATGGAAGAGGCATGCAGGTCAGGCTTGCAAGCTTTTACCAGTGCCAGCTGGGAATGGGACAAGTTGATGCATTTACATAAAGCAAAAGGAAAGGGGGAGTCATCTTTGCCTACTGCATCTGGCATTACAGGATATAGTTCCACTCTGCCAGAAGTTTCTTTTGTGAAAGCTGAAGCCATCTTTGTTTGAGAATATGGCAGTCAAAAGGTTCTGAGGCAGTAACTACTGAACTCTGGTTTGTAGCTTCTAGGTCTAGAAAAGTAAGTGCAGAGAAGCAATTCAGAAATGCCCTCAGTCTGGTCATCCTGTGACTGAGCAGGAAGTAGCCATCAGTCTTTCTCTCTCCATTTCTCTAGCCGAGCAAATCCTTTTATGTCACTCTGGTGTATTGCCATGCCTAGCCACTGACCTTCCTGGTCTGTGTGATGTCCCATATCTTTTATAGGTTCAATTCTAAACATATGCTTAATTTCAACTTTTTTTAAAAAAAGGAAGTGGTATGTGCTGCCCTGTAATGACATGTGTCTTGTTTCCTCCTACTGTCTCTCCTGCTCAGACTGTGGCCATGGTGGAACTCAATCCAGGTTTATGTGAGGTTGGACTCCTTGAAGCCTTCTGCAGCCATTTGCACAGTTCTGATAGCAACCCCTTACCCAGTCCCCTGTTTGGCAACTGCAAACTGTCCCCAGCTGTGACCCACATGCAGTCTTCTGTCAGCCTGCCCCAATAAAAATCAGAACCTGAAATGTTTTAGGCACACAGACAAACAAGATTCCTATAATCCACCTAGGAAAAGGATTGCAGTGTTGTTGGGACTCCACAAATGGAAACCAGAAGCTTGCGTGATAAGAGCTGGTTTGCTAGGCAAAGACACCTATCATTAACTACCTTTTATAATGGGGATAGTGTGCAAAGTACCTTTTTTTTTTGTTCTAGCTAATTCAGTATGACATCTCTGATTTAAGTCCTAAAATATCAGACCAGTGTTAGTCATGTTGGTGTCAGTTTTATATTGATCAAACTTCTGCTACAGCACTACCTTACAGTACATGCTTCTATATTCCTTCCTAGATAGGGATTGCCATTATTATACAAATCTTGCATTTTGACTTCTCAAGAATCCTCATGAAATACTATTGTCTCATGGAGACCAGCTTCAGACTCAGACAATTCTGAACTTCCAAGGTTCCCAAATAGTTAACTCCTGGATTTTTCATATAGCAACAAGTGGCTAAGCCATCTGACCATAAAGAGGTTTAAAAATAAGTGTTCCTGCTGCTGTTACTGAGGCAATGAGACCAATGTGAGGGTGGACTACCAGCAGCTTGAGGGTGGGGGGGGGAGTTGCTTTTTCAAGCAAGAGTTCACTGGCATCCTAAGTGGGCAGCATCCATTTGTTCATACTATGGAGTCCACTACTAGTACAGCACTTAACTTTCTGATGACAATTGGTCTGAAGTGTGTCATGGCAAGGAAGACCACACCACACCACACCACGCTTGCCCAGCACAATCAAGCAATCACTGCGGGAACATTCAGTACAAAGCCGCACATCACCCACCCTGAAACGTTTGAGAAGAGGCTGTGCTGAGAGAGTTCATTTTTCATGTCCCAGTAAGCTGGGAACAAAGAGCTTTCTCTGGTCCTATGGACCACCGCTAAACTAAATGCATACTGTAAAGCCCCATGCAACTAACAACTTTTATTTCAACATTAATCTTGCCCTGTTGTTTTTTTTTCCTTGAGGGGTTAGGGAGGAGAAAGATCTGAAGGGAAAGAAGATGCAAAGGACTGACTTGGTCCTCTGTGCAAGATTCCATTCATATCACTTGGCAACCACATTCTCCTCTTCCACTATGAGCTTGAAATGAAACGAATGATCTTTGCCCAAAGATTCCCAGCTGCACAAGGTGATATTCAAGTTGTGTCAATGATTGTGTGTCCGTGTATATTCTATAAAAAGGTACTTGTCATTCCCGTTTGTAAACTACATTTGACATTAATTAAATGAATATAAAATCTTCCAAGTGTGCCTCTTGCTTGCCTGCTTGCCAGTTTTCTTCCCTCACTTGGGCAGCCCCATAGACAGATGCCGCTGTTCCTGTTCTGCCACAGGCCAGAGTAGCTATTTCATTACAGTCATGAGAACCATTGACATCAATCTGACCCACTGCCTTATGCAGGCCAATGTTCACCTCCTATTAGTGCCAAATTAATCCCTTCAGTTTGATTTTGTTATCTACACATGCTTTTGCTCTGGAGTCCTTTCCTGAAGTCTACAGTGACCTCTTAACATGCTAAAACTCCCATCTTTACTTTATAAAGTATATTTTAGTCATATCAGGCCAATCACTGATGTGGTTTTGCTCTGCACCAAAGAAGAACTCGAAGATTAAAGACTCAAGTTTGCATAGTTAGCAGTGTAGCATGCCAATTATGCATAGCTATAGTTGTAAGGCTTGTTAGCAATGCATGTGGGTAGTGGAACCCGTAGGATTCCAGGTGGGGAGTGTGCTGCCCTCAGCCAGCGTTTAACTGTAGTTAAGTAGAACTGGCATATATCTTTAAGAGCAGTTGCCCCTGGGAATTGAAGTCTTTAGTTAGACATCCCAAAGCACCCCTCTGACTGGCTGATTAACAGTCATTTCCTGCACCCAGAGGCGCGGGGATTTGAGTTTACAGCTTTCTTCCGTTCCTTTGTCTGCTCTTTAAACGGGAAAAGAGGGGAAAAGAGGTCGGAGCACGTAATCTTTTTCACCATGAGCCAGTGAACTGAATTAGATTACAAAGATGTGAATTACACCAGTTATTCAGCTTTGATTGTGAGTAAAGAGATCTTCTGAATTCATGTGGAGCTTAATAAAAAATGATTTAATTCTACTTTACTCTGGCCGTGTGTTGAATCACGTCCAGATGGAACAGCTGGCCACATGACCACGGAAACGTCTTCGGACAGCGCTGGCTCTTCGGCTTTGAAACGGAGATGAGCACCGCAACCCTAGAGTCAGATTCGACTGGCTTTCGAGCAAGGGAACCTTTACCTTTATGGGTACGGAGCTTTTTAAAAAGTATGACAGTGATACATGCAAAAGACTCATTTACACCTCTTTATGCTGACCTTGTTTCTTTTTCTCTTTCTTTTGTTCCACTGTTTGTTTGCCCTTACAGTTCTTCTTAAATTCCCTGACAGTAGATACTTTGAATATGACTGAACAAGCCACAATAGGTGGACTATACCAAACTGATTGGTGTGTCTGTCTGCTTCCAAAGGTGATTTTAGTTCATATTGTTATATTTCATATTCTGACTTTCCTGAGAAAATATTCTTAAGGTACTACATGAAAACTGCCAGGGGAAAATAGGCACCAGCAGCATGACTTTGCATTAATGAGTAAGGAGATGATAGGGGGGGGGGATTCCTTTTCATGCACCAAAATGCCCCTTTGGGAGGCAGCAACACACAAATAGTTATACTTAGCTGCTGATGTGAGAAGAAAATGGAGGGGTGGATGGAAGGATGAAAAAATGTTTTACAGCGGTAGAGTAGAAGAGAAATTAGACCAGTAAAGATCACTGTCACAGATAAAGGCCTGGTGTTAGTGTGGCTGAAAAGATAGTGCAACACCACTCATTTAGAGAAGAACTGCACAGGTGGGGGGGAGAGATACTTGAGATAGAACTTAAGATGTGGCACAAATTGTACAAGTTAGACTGTTTTAGATTTATTATGTGAACGGAGAAAAGGAATCATATTATACATAAGTATAGGAGGCGAGTTTTAAAACTTACTCTGGTTAAAAACTGTCGTTTCTAACAACAGTAACAAAAATTAAGAGCCGTCTAATTTGAGTTGTGTTACGATGAGAGAATCTCACAGTAAATACAATGGAGTGGGATGGCTATGACAGCCACTTCTTTCATATTGCAATAACATGCATGTAGCTAAATATGCTTGCAAGCTGTGGCCTGTTTGTTCACAATCATCCAATGTGACTTTTGCCAGTGAACATGTTTTTTGGATAAAGCAAACCACTTAGGAGCCAGTATGGTCTACTATTGAGCAAATTGAACAAAGGTCAAGTCCAGTGGCACCTTTAAGATCAACAAAGTCTTAAAGGTGCCACTGGACTCAAACTTTGGTCTGCTGCTTCAGACCAATATGGCTACCCACCTGGATCTATACTGAGCGAATTGTATGTAGAAGTGGATTCATGACCTCCCTGTGCAATGGACTCATTGTGATGCTACTCAGCCTTCTGTTAGTTAAAAAGAGAAAAAGAATGTTCCTCCACTTCAACAGGCAAAAAGTTGCTGTGAGGACAAAACATAGCTGTCCTCATTCTCATATGCTTTTGACAGTCACAGGAGCTGTATAAATTAGAAGGAGTAAACACATCTAGAATGCAACCTTTCCCCAAGGAGCTTTGAAGGACAACAATAGGAAACTTTCCAAGAATGGGTATAGCCCAGTTCAGAAAGGCCATCTGGAAAGAAAGAGCATGTAGAGCATGTGAAGGGCAAACATCTGGCACCAGGAACAGAGTCAAGATGGAACATTGGTTATGACATGGACTCTGCTATCTTCTAGCTACTTCGCTAAAACCACCTTCCCCTGGATGGCCAGAATTTTTTTTTTTACAACAAGGATTCGACACTGTGAGATAGCTAGCCCACACAGGGACCAGCATATGCTTTTGCAGCATTGGGAATGTGCTACATGTCATTTTAAGTCTTCATTCAGAGCCTGATTCTTTTTCATTTTGCAGACAAAGTCCCATAATAGATTTCTGTTCTGCCACAGGAGTTGGCAGCTGCTCTTTGCTTGACTACATCATTGATCGATCTCCCTCTTTCTCTCTTTAACTCCAAGGCTGGCTTTGTCACATTTCCTGATTTGACATTTTTTCTTGTCCATTATCTTCAGATTGGGAGAAAAAGGGAAAGATCCTTTCTAAATCATTAATATTACCCAGACTGAGCAAGAAACCGCTATTTGCATTCTGCTTATTTTAGAGCTTCACTCAGGCTCTCACTCGTGAAAGTCTGAACGGAGCTCCCTTGTCTGCCCTCAGTGGTATTTGTTACCCTGATATTTATGCCTTCCAGGAATAAGTACATTATATGACTCTCTATAGCTAGGGATCCATCTGTGATTAGTAATATTAAACCCATGCCATTTCATAGGTACGGTGAGGTGTGGCTCTAGCACCACCCCACCATTACATTCTGCTTCCACATCTTCTCAACTCCCTACCCAACAAGAGCTCGGGTTTGCAAGGCAAGGCAAGCTCTGGACACGCTAGCCTTACCTACCCCTTGCTATACCTGCAGCAACAATATATCTGATTAATGGGCTCCCCACCACCACCACCGAGCCGAGTTGGCAGAGAGCCATATATATAACCTAGCCTGGATTTGGCCACATTTGGCCAGCCGTGTCCCCAGCTCACCGTCCACCCAGCGGTTCGAAAGCTTCGGTGAGTAGATAAAATGGGTACCACTCCTTAGAGAGGGTGGGCACACTTAACCCCCCGGTGGGAAGTGTTAGCCGACAAACGGAAGCTCCGCACGTAAGATCAAAAGCAGAGAGATCTACGCAGCATCAAAGAAAAGCCTGCAATGGGCCATTCTGGCCAGACAGTGGCAGTGGTGCGCTGCGACTGAGAAAAATGCTGACGACATCAAGCGACGCCGACTAAAGAATGCTGCCGGAACACGTCTGATGCTTACAGCTGACCAAACTCCCTGTTGACTGCAATGTGTGTGTGATTTAAAAAAAAAAGATATATGTTGTCCTCCCTTACCCCCATCATTGTTAGTCCCATGTCAACACATGAGTAACTATAAAGCGCTCAGAGCCGGCAGCTATGCAAGGATTGAGCAATCAATAAATCGAACGTATTTGGAAGGGGTGGCGAGGAAGAAACAATCCATAAACATGGAAAGAGACCAGATTAAATAGATTAATTTCTTCTTGTACAAAATTAGGCTCAAAAACCTAAGGCATTTACAGGAGCTTTTAACAATTAATAGCCATTCCTTTATTCACATTATTAGAACTGAGAGTGGAAGTACACTTTATAAGAACATAAGAGAACACAAGAGAAGCCAATGTTGGATCAGGCCAATGGCCCATCCAGTCCAATACTCTGTCACACAGTGGCCAAAAATCCCAAGTGCCATCAGGAGGTCTAGCAGTGGGGCCAGGACACTAGAAGCCCTCCCACTGTTGCCCCCCCCAAGCACCAACAATCCAGAGCATCACTTGCCCCAGAGTCCCTATTTATACCTTGTGGCTAGTAGCCACCGATGGACTTCTGCTCCATATGCTTATCTAATTCCCTCTTGAAGCTGTCCATGCTTGTAGCCACCACCACCTCCTGTGGCAATGAATTCCATGTGTTAATCACTCTTTGGGTGAAGAAGTACTTCCTTTTATCTGTTCTAACTTCCTTTTATCTGTTCCCAGGCCTACATTTGCCTTGATAATATGAATACAGGGAGGGGAGGGGAGGGTATTTATATAAGAACTGCATGGTATGTATGGGTCTCTCATACTGTTCCTGCCAATTGTCCACCTACAAATGCACTCCAAATATTCCCAAGCTTATTTCTGGTCTTGAAGCTTGGCTAGAGAAAGGTTATGTCTCTCCCTAGCAGGCTGCTGATTATTTGTATTAGTGGTAGGAGACAAGTACAAGATGAAGAATGCCATGTTTTTGCCTCAGGTGGTTCTTCCTTAAAATGTTGATATTTTTTCCTTACTTACAAAAAATGTTGGTTGTAGGATTATGAAAACACACCCACACTCAGGCTGCCAATAAATACACAATAAAAGAATAGTTAGCACGAGTGGGAACCCACAAGGACTTGCAAGGGAGGGGAGACATCTCATTTTTCCCTCACCTACTATTTCCTCTTTCCTTTCCCTGAAAGCAGCCCCCACAGCCTCTCCCCTTTTTCTGCTTCCTTCTCTCCTCCCCACCCAACAGCCCACCTACTTTTACCTGCACAACTGTCTTCAGCTCCCCCCTCTCATCATCTACCTAAGAAAGCTATGGCCCAAGTGTGTGGTGTTAGCTGCTGGGCCAGGCCCACTTGCATGGCAGGGAACTCTCAAGGACTCAAAAGGGGGGCATTTCACGTTATCTTGTATCCCCATCCCCACATTATTTCCTTTCCCCCTCCTCCTGGCAACTCCCATATTCTCTTCCCTTTCCCTGCCTCATTCTCTCATTCTCAGCCATTCACCAACCAACCTATCTTTTAAATGCCTCCCATCTTCAACTGTATTTATTATTTATTTTCTTGGTTTCTGCCTGGTCTTTCTCCACAGTGAGGATCAAGGTACCTTACATCACTCTCAACCTCCTTTTTATCCTCAAAAGCCCGTGAGGTAGGTTAAAGGTATGTGACTGGACCGACATCACTAGTGAGCTTCCATGGTAGGCTGGTGATTTGAACCTGGGTCTCCTGGACCTTAGCCTAAAGCTCTAATCACTATACCACACTGGCTTTCATATGATGACCACTGTTGAACAGTGTTTTCATATGATGGCTGCTGTTGAACAGCGGCAAGCAGCCTGGCCTAGGTGAGTCATACAAGTCAGGAAGTAGCAGGTAGCCTGGTGGTTGTGGCCAAGCCTGGCCCAATGAGTCCTCCCTCAAAGGCCAAAACAGCACTGGAAAGGGCCCTGCCCCCACCCCCTGCCCTTCACTAACAAGAACCCAGCCTAGAATGCTGTGATTGCCTGGCAATGGCTACTGAGGGCTTCCATTTCTTAAAGCTTCAGGTGCTCCTTTTATAATTTACATTTTTTTACACACACACCCCATTGTATCTTTTTATTTCAGTATTTTTCTGCAAATCTGGGGCATTTTTTCAGGTTTGTAGAAAGATCTGTCTTGTCCAGTCAGGGCTCCAATCACTAGATTTAAGTATCCTCAGATTTGGCCGACTTGGCTATTAGAATACACAAGTGTGGGCCTCCAAGACTCGGGGGGGGGGGTTATCTCATTTTCCACACACATACATTTTCTTGCTGGGCCCACCACAGCTCCTGTACACTGATGCAGCGTGCACAGAAAACGATCTTATATTCTGGGCAAAATTTAAACCCTCCAATATAATTTTTAAGGTTTTCAGATTTTTCTGCAAACCTCAGGAAAATCTGTTTAGTGTTAGTGTTTAGATTTTCACAGATGGAGGCCCCACATCACTATTTATTTATTTATTTATCCTTGGATTTATATCCCGCCCTACCCCGAAGGCTCAGGGTGGCTAACAAGGGCACAATGTGCCAAGATTATAACAGTAAAAACACATAGTATAAAACAGTAAAATAGAATATCAGGTTTACAAAACAAATTTAAACAAAAAATGGGTAGATCTTAAACCCAATGGTAGCTTTCCCAAAATCTATCATCCGCTTCGTGCTAGGGGCCCCACGCCCCCCCCAGTGGGATCCAGACAATTGTGGTAATAGTACGATGGTGCATAGATAGCAAAGGTGGAATAATAGTGGCGGCGGCTCCTACTCAAAGGTGGAAGAGCTCCGTCTTGCAGGCCCTGCGGAACTGAGAAAGGTCCCGCAGGGGCTGGATCTCCTCCGGGAGCTCCTTCCACCAGGTAGGAGCCGCCACCAAAAATGCCCTGGTTCTGGTCACTGCTAATTTAGCATCTCTAGGGCCTGGAATTTCCAGGAGATGACGACTCCCCGACCGTAGTGCCTTTGGGGGAACATATGGAGAAAGGCGGTCCCTCAGGTAGGCTGGACCCTGGCCATAAAAGGCTTTAAAGGTCTATTTAAGGTCTATTAGACCTATAGATTATTATAAGCAATTAAGAATCAATATACAAGTTTATTCAGGACTAGAAAAGGATATGCTGTTTAAAACGTTCACTCCATTTCAAATCATGCTTAACAAAAACACAGGATTAGTTTCTCAGTAAAATGATTCTGGGGTCTGTAATTGCCAGAAAAGATGTTTTCACATCATAGCACCGGGGGGTAGAAAATGACTCAGTGAACCTAGACCAGCAGTGAAACCATATGCAGAGTTACTCCAGTCTAGACCCACTGAAATCAATAGACACATGCTGGAGGAATTCTGCATAAGATTACACTGCAATTTTCATATATCCTCTGATTCTGTGTTGGGGAAAAATCCCTATTTCTCTAGAAGAAGATATTGAATTTATACCCTGCCCTTCACTACCCAAAGGAGTCTCAGAGCGGCTTACAATCCCTCCCCCTTCCCACAACAGACAACCTGTGAGGTAGGTGGGGCTGAAAGAGCTCTCTCGAGAACTGCCCTTGAGAGAACAGCTCTGAAGGAACTTATAACGGACCCGAAGTCACACCAGCAGCTGCAGTTGGAGGCGTGGGGAATCAAACCCGGTTCTCCCAAATTAGAGTCCGCGCTCCTAACCACTACAGCAAACTGGCTCTCTAGCTACTGCCTTCATAGGGAGTAGACCTGCGCAGGACTTTCCTGTGTCAAGCCATTTCTTCTAAGCAAATGTGATTCAGGAGACCCATGATCAGATCTTGCAACTTTTTTCTGGCTTGTGCAAGAAGAAATTTGTCTTACTCTTCCCTGCCCCATCCCCACCCTTTCCCTGATCTAAACTGCATACACAGCCTGCAGGGGGAGAAGGAAGACAGATGCATGTGCCTTCAGCAGTAGCCAGATAGATGCCTCTAGGAAGCAAGCAAACAGTGTGATGAGTGAAAATAGCCATCTCCAGTGTGTCTCAAAGCACTGGGAACTAGCAGTACAAAAGAACTCTATTCATTAGTAAGATGTGTTTATAAACTCACTGAGCTCACCACAAGGGCCAAAAGACCCAGTGAGAAGGGTCTAGAATCAGGACATGCACCACCACCACCCAACAATCCAAAGTCCTAAGAGCTGAATTCTTAGCCACAAAATGCTCTCAATAAACTGAAACACAAAGCAACGCAAATCCCACACACTGCCATAAGCAATAAGAAATCAAGCTGATCAAGGTTGGACAGCAGCAGCCGATTCCAGAAATGTGACTCTTTAATATCTGTCCTGGGCTTTGTGGCTCCCTGGAGTGAAAGGGGTGGGGAGAGAAGGATTTTCCAGTTTATGGGGCAGAACGAGAGAAATCTTAGTATTGACTATCCGTAAACCGTTTATGACTTCTTCACAGCGCGCACACTGGATAGCGAGTGAGTTTGGAAGCCAGCATACCAAACGTCAGGCAAGAGGCTCCAAAACAAGATGAGTTCAACAAGACAGAGGGTCAGCTGCCCTTAGGCCAAAAAAAGCCCTCCTGCAGGTCAAACCACCGGTCCTTTATTGAACAGCTGACTCGTTCACAACCAGAGAGGGCCAAAAATAATCAGAGTGGTGCACTCCTAACAACACAAACCTTTTATACAACAGTGCAAAGAGGTAGGGTGGGGTGTGTTTTCTCTAAAAAGAGAAACAAAACAGGTAAACCGAAGTGAAATGAAGGTTGAATGGCAATTCCACCTGAACAGGTGGAACAATTGGAGTGTCCTGTATCTGGGTCTATGTCTGCACAGCAGGCTTCTGTGCTCCAACTATGGCACTGCTGCCACTTGCACGAACTGCTTTGAGACTTGAAAGCTTATACCCTGAAACTCTTGTTGTTCTCTAAAGTGCTACTGGACTCAACTTTAACTGCCTTGCTCTAAATGATTCTATCAAAGAAAGCAAATATCCAGGAAAGATTCAGGGTTGGTTTGTTCTACCCCGGTAGTTCTTCTAACCCCAGTAAGTTAGTGGCCTGCCCCCCGTTGCTAGCTAAGGTACTGTCAAATACCCTCTAAGTATGGCAGATAAGGAACAACCCTAAAAATCCTAGAGTTCTTGTTTAAACTCTGCACAGCACTTAAAGCTACAGCCTTCCACTTGTTTCTGAGAACATGTCCCCTGAACCAGGCCCAGATCCCCGATGCAAGCCCCTGGAACCAAGTGCAAGGAAGACAGTCACAGTGTGCTACTGCCCTTTCCACAATCCATTCTGCCACATACCTCTCAAAACAGCTCCCCGCTCCCCTCTGATATATGTCTTTTTAAGCCCTTGTGATTGGAGATTCGGGAGTTTATCTCCAAGACCTAATTCCCCTTAATAAAAATGGCATTGAGTCATAAAGAACGCATCTCTCGCATTCCCATTCATATGCTCCGTGTCAATAGGTAGCTCATCCCCTGGAGCTGCTGGTCCATTACACTCATCACAGTGCCTCTGAGCCACAGTCATTTGCAGTAGAATAGCCTTTATAGCCCCAGCTGCCAACAGAACCCCAACACTACATTCATGTCCCCACCCCATATTTGAGAGAAAAGATCTCTCTGATCTTCCTTGGTCCACCCCAGTGCCTGATCTGTCTTAAAGATTTAGCTAGAATATCACCCTCCCAAAGAATATAGTGGGTTTTTCTTATTTCAGAACACCACACTGCATTCGGAAGGGTATCAGATAGGTATCTGTGGTTGGATGGGAGGGCCCAGAGCACAAAGCATGCTGGGAGGGAGCATTCACCTCCAAGGCAAAAGTTGCAAGAAAGTTGCCCAGCAGGAAGAGAGCCACTTGCCCGAAAACAAATTACATAAATAAAAGGTTCTGAAGCAGGCAGGGAAGGGGATCTCCTCAAAGCTGATCAAAGCCAGCCTCTGGAGCAGGATCCTCAAGAGCCAACTTCTCTGGGCCTTCCCATGCTTCCGTCTGACAGGGGAAACAAATCAGCAGCCGGGGTTAAGGAGCAGGCAAAGTGGATCAATGCTGACATCTGCTGGTAGGAAGAGATTTGAGAGCAAATGCAATTGCAGGCAGCAAAGGAAGATAGGATATGGATCTACTACACGTTTGTTCCAAACCCTCTGAAAAGGAGGAAGTAAACATTCAGTTTTCGAAAAGCTGAATATTTTAAATCTTTTTTAAAAAAGAATTCCAATGAAATGAGCACATCAGCCAGTCATACTCAGCTCTTCTGACCATTCTTGCACATGTGAAGGGAAGTCCAATAGTGACAGACACCATGAAGCATGAATCTTTGAGAGACAAAACACCCAGCATTGCCATGCAGTGGGCCAGGGGAAGCCCTCCACTAATATTAATCTCTTGCAGCAAGATATATTGGGTTATCAGTTTTTCTTCTGCGCCCACCATAGCTGCATGAGAAGGGTAAATCCAGCAGGTGAAGCATTCCCCATTATTGCATAACAAAAATGCCTTCACCTGCTGGATTTTACCTTTGCATGCCACTGACAAGGGACAACAGCTCTGCCAGGACAAGTGTAAGATACATGACAAAAGGTGCTTTGGCACAGCACATGAGAGACTGACTTACTGGTCAATCACTGATTTTATTATGGTTAAAAGATTTGTAACGTAATTTTAAAACTCGTACCTAACACATAGACTGACACACCTGGCATGACTTGCATCCTCCCATGAGTACCTTGACCAGATTTTGAACAAACTGTGAGTCTGCAGGTTGACAACAATGCCCCAACAGACCAGCTGCAAGGCATCACCACAACTGTCACTGATAGCCATTTGTCCACAAATCCTAAAGGACCATGAAGAGTTTAAATACATTCAGATCAAAGATATTCCCGATAAAGAGGAATAATTGAAAAGGTAAGGAGGCGGAGCAGAAATGGCTATTCTTCCCAACCCACAGCAAGGGTGAAAAAACTGAATGGGGACAACAGCCAACAGAGGACAGCAAGTGATAATTCTGTTACATATAATGCAGTGATTTTATGCCTTTGGCCAGTGATAGAAGAATGAGCTCTAAAGAAAGCTGCTTCTTTCCAACATGATGAGATTTACACACATGCTATATGTCCACTTACCACTTACCACTTTATATACCACTTACCACCAAGAGATCTCTCAGACTGCTGAACTTTTTGTTTAATCAAAATATACTTGTTATTGTTTCTTAAGATATTTATATACCACTTACCACCAAGAGATCTCAAGATAGCTTTTTACTTTTGATATACTGTAAAGCCTTACCGCTATATCAACAAACAACATGAAACAAACTGAGCAACTGAATTGTTCATGCTCCAAGTTTTGCAAAATGTTGGTCAAGAATAGATAGGTGACAGTTTCAAATTTCCAGTTGTAGGTTCCATTCATTTATTCCTAGCGGATTTATTATACTCTCAGCACCAAGTAGTAACTTTCCATTCATTAAAATTCCTTTGATGGTTTGTCAAGGAGAAGAAATGTAAAAACATTTGGGTCCACTTCTCCATCCACATCCCAAGACTCATCTGGCTAGTTTAACATGGACCAAACATTGAAATGCAGATTAACATCTGAGTGCATATTTGTATTCACATAAGTTGCGAGTGTGGAAGTCTGCTTCTGCATACATTTATTCATTTATTAGCTTTATAGCCCTCCCTCCCCTGTATAATAGGGCTCCGAGTGGGTAACAACAGTATTCATAAATTAAAACTATTAAAAATACAATAATACAATGAGATGGCACATAAAAGGGAAGCACAGCATAATGCCCCTACTCTATGGGAGAATAGAGTAGATATCATACAGTTTGATGGGAAAGGGGAAAGGAAGTCAGCCCAGACAGAACTATCGTTGTCCTCAACCACAGTCCTGGTGGAACATCTTCATTTTACAGGGCTTGCAAAACTGCATCAAATCCCACAGGGCTCGGGTCTCACTCGACAGAGAGTTCCACCAGGCCAGAGCCAGGGCTTGAAAAGTCCCAGCCCTGGTTGAGGACAGCCAAACACCCTTTGGGCCCAGGGATCACCAGGAAGTTGCTACCCATTGAGCACAAAGCTCTTGGGGGGGGGTATACCAGAAGAGGCGGTCCTGCAGATACGATGGTCCCAGACCATTTAGGGCTTTAAAGGTTAATACCAAAACCTGGAACCTGATATGGTATGCCAGTGCAGCTGGCAGAACACTGGTTGGATATGGTCTCGAACTGGGGTTCCTGTAAGAACATGCACCACCACATTCTGGACCAGTTGGAGTTTCTGGGTCAGCCTCAAGGGTAGCCCTGCGTAGAGCGAGTTACAGTAATCTAATCTGGAGGTGACCGTTGCATGGATCACTGTGGCTAAATCAGGGTGAGACAGGAAGGGGACCAATTGCCTAACCTGGTGCAGATGGAAGAATGCCAATCTGGTCACATTTCTGACCTACATACCCCACCACCATCTAAGTGCTTGGGCAGTTTCTCTCTTTTCTTAGAACTATTATCCACATATTGAAAACCATTATCTTCCTTCTTGATTTTCTTTCCTGGAGATGTGTTAAAGCTGGTCCCCTCTGCCCTTTCAACAGTTCTTCATATCCCAGCAGTCTTTCCTCAGGATTTTTCACCTTCAGTATGTCCATATCTTTCCTTGAGCTAGAAATTGACAACATTCCCCATGGCCTCAGCTATGTTGAATTAATGCCCCATGCAACATGAAATCATCTGGGGAGGGGTTGCTGCCAGTGTATGAAGAACATGGCTTTTTGTGGCAGTATCAATCACCTCTACAGGCCTGAAAAATAGCTGTATCCAAATTTTGAGAAAAGATGGTTCCTCACCACGATCTAATACCTGTGGTCCTTGTAATTTCAGGAGCCAGTGCAAAACAGAGGGGCTAGGAGAATGTGCAACGGTGCAGGGAGTCATTGATGCAAAGCTCATCTCAGCCACAAATTCACTAGTGGCATTAAGCAAGCCACTCTGTCTCATCCTCAGTCTCCCAACTGCAATAGGGAGATAATCATGCCAGCCTACCTTGCAGAGATGTTGTAAGGATGACTATGATAATGCATGTGAAGACCTTAAACACCGAAATTGCTCTCCAATGCCAAGTAGCATTCTTACATTTTTGTAAAAGGAAGCATCCTTTTCTCAAGCACAGGCCTTGCTGGTCTGAGAGACTTTGGAACTAGCTTGGAACTCCCCTCTCCCCCTGGGCCAGCGCTGCCTGAAACCACCTGCTTGGCCCTTTAATGGTTTCCTTATCCCAGCTGAGAGCTAAGAAACCGATTAAGATTGACCGGTGTGTGCCTCTCCCAGCTGTCCTTTGACACTGTCGATACAGCCCAGGGAGGTCAAAGGTTAACGTCACACACAGTGCACTGGAGGAGGGTGTCAGGTTTGTTAAACACTCTGGTAATGAAGTCAGGGCAGCTGCATTATTTGGTCATTTCCCTGGCCAGAGAGAGAGAGAGAGAGACCCAAGCTCAGCCCAAACAGATCTATAAGGGCATACATTAGGAGGCCACAGGCTCAGGTGTAGAGTTACACTGGCCCTGGTACTAAGTGAAAGAGAGGCTGGTGGGCAACACAGAAGGTGGAAGTGGCGCCATTAACTGCAAGTGTGCAAACATCATGCAGACAGGTCGATCCAAGGCAGCTCTCTTTGTGAAAGGGTGGGTGGTAGGGGAAAGCAATTCCTAGCATCATGTTTTGCATGGGATATTCCTCACAGAAGGCAGACTGCTACCTCCACAACTCCAACCACTTCTCATATATTTACTTCAATATTTCACTTTTTTCTGGGGATTAAACCCTGAGGAGAGGAGCGAAGCTGCACCCTTTTAATATTAGTGGGAATTCAGAATACAAAGTCCTAATCAAAAGTTGAAGGAAGTGATAAGGGAAGGCAAGAGAGCCTGAACTGGAACATCTTCCTGCACAACAGATGAGTTTCGTTCCCTGTGCTGTCACCATCTCCTGCCTTCAAATAAATTGCCCTGCTCCACAAGGACTGTGATGATGCCCAAGGATAATAGAGCTCAGAAGAGCAGATGGGACAAAGAGGTTTACTCCTCTTCCCTGCTTTTACTACCTTCAGGCTTGAAGGGGGGTGGTGGTGGAAATCATTAACTACTTCCTGCCCAGGCAGATGAGGCAGAGAATATGGGGGAGCATAAATCTCACTGATGGGAGCAGCTAATATTTTATTTAAAATATCTTCAGAAAAAGAGGAGGGAGATGATCTATTGAATGTATTGAGAAAATGCTAATGCATAATGGCGCGTGTCAGGAGACTCGTCCATCACTCTCTGCCGCCTTCTGGGAGATCCATATCTAATTAACGGTAATGAATGAGCAAGCCACACTGATGACAAGCCACCAGTTTGTTATGGAAATCAGGCAAAACAATTAATTAAACAAACTGTCCAAGCCATGGTGGCCTGGGCCCTGAACACAGATGTTGTGTCTACCAGCAAGGAGGTCCACTGCTCTTGATGAAATACCAGTGTTGCTCAAAGAATGCACGATCAAATGCCAGCACCTCCCCCACTGCCCCTTGGATCCTGGCTCTCATTCCTTAACTGACCCTTAACAAGGTCTGTACAGAGCCTGATGATCGAGAGCTCCAGGACTGCTGAGAAGGCTCCAATTAGAATGCAGATTCTGATCCTAGGGGAAAATGGCACTTAACATCCTTAACAGGTGACTCGGTTGAGTGTTCTACCAGCTCATGTCAAACAAAAAGGAAAAGCAGTCTGAAATGCTTTGGCTTGAGTCATCCATGCTTTTGTGCAAGGATATAGAATTGAAAGGCTTGCAGGCAGTCAGATTCGGAGTTGGAAATGGTAATGGCAGGAATAGCTACTGCAGATTCCCACCCACAAAGCTAAAGGCCTCACACTACGCCTCTAAATTTGGCTTGGGAGGGGCTGTAGCTCAGTGAAAGAGCCTCTGCTTTGCATACAGAAGGTCCCAGGTTCAATCCCTGACACTTCCAATTAAAAAGGACCCAGCTGTAAGTGATGTGAAAGACTTCAGCCTGTGACCCTGGAGAGCTGCTGCCAGGCCGAGTAGCCAGTACTGACCTTGATGGACCAAGGGTCTGATTCAGTATAAGGCAGCTTCATGTGTGTTCCAATAAAGGCAATAAAGTGCTTTAAAATTATTACAAGACAGCATGAAAAGGTAAACTCAATGATGGAGGAGGAGGAGGAGGAGATGGGATTTATACCCCGCCCTTCACTTGAAGTCTCAGAGTGGCTTACAAATTCCTTCCCCTTCCCCTCCCCACAACAGACAACCTGTGATGCAGCTGAGAGAACTCTGAGAGAACTGCTCTTTCAAGAACAGCTCTGACAGAACTATGGTTTGCCCAAGGTCATCTAGCAACTGCGAGTGGAGGAGTGGGGAATCAAACCCGGTTCTCCCAGATTAGAGTCCGCACTCTTAAGAAAGGAACTGGAAAATAAAAATGCCAATATTATAATACCCCTGTATAAAAATCAATGGTGCAGCTTCATTTGGAATACTGTGTGCTGTTTTGGTCACTGTATATCAAAAAAGACATTACAGAGCTGGAAAAAGTACAGAACAGGTAATACTCCAGTTAGTATCCTTTATTTTCTCGCATTGAAGCTCCATGAGACAATGCTCTGGGAGCAGCAGAAATAGCTATGACTTAAAAGGATGAAAGGACTAAAAAAGCTGGCTACTGCTAAAGTAATTTTTGGATCCTTATCACAAAATAAAAAATACAAAGCATCTGAGATTGAAAGTTCAGAATGGCAAAGTAGAAGAGAAATAATAAAAGATGCTCTAAGATCCTCCAAGATGGGGCACTCAAAAAGAATATGAAAGGAGGTGTCAATTCTACCTCAAGGGCAAAGATGGTCAGAATACGGAATATTCAGAAATCCACCCTGGCAAACCTCAGAATGATTAATATTAAGTCTAGCCAGGCAAAAAGTCCTTGCATAGCGAGGGATAGTTAAATAACATGCTTGTGATGGAAGAGTTTTCAGGGGGAGAGTGCCAAAATATTTAGAGGCACAGACAGGACATGCTCAATGTAGTACCCAAGTAATCAAGACTCATAATACACTTCTTAATTAAGAAAAGAGTCTCATGTTTGCGATAGTTTTTCATCAGATCAGACGTTATGCCAAAGATCAGCAACTTTTCAAAAAGAAGCTTTATCTAAGAGGAGGAGGAGGAGGAGGAGAGGAGATTGGATTTATACCCCGCCCTTCACTTGGAGTCTCAGAGCGGCTTACAAACTCCTTTCCCTTCCCCTCCCCACAAGGACAGCTGTGCCAGAGCTTGTGACTGACCCAAGGTCACATCAGCAGGTGCAAGTGGAGGAGTGGGGAATCAAACCCGGTTCTCCCAGATTAGAGTCCACGCACTTAACCACTACACCAAACTGGCATTTAAAGAGCATTTAAAGAAGTCCAGTCCCAGTACCAGCAAATACCTTTTCTTGCTAAAACCTGCTTGAGCCTTAGATTGAATGCAGAAAGCCAGGCCCTGACTTCCAGTGATTTTTGGCCAAATTCCGCCCAGAGAGAAAAAAACCCAAAATACAACAATGGTAATTCACCAGCTTCCAAAGGAACTGGATAAGAGGTCAATCCAGGGCCTTGCTAGCAGAGTTTATCCAGATAAGGGCACTAAATAAGGAGAAAAGTTAGTGCAAAATGCTGCACCTCAGTTATCATTGGAGCTAAGCACAGCATATATATTACACCCACTTTAGATTCACTCCAATGGCTGTCCATCAGTTACTGTTCTCAGTTCAAGGTATTGGCCATTCCACGTTTAGCTCTTTATGACTACATTCCCTCCTATCTACAAGACTGCACTTATGTCCCACCATGACAATTCATCTAAGCAGGGCCTTCTGTAAGGGTCACCGAGCAGATGAGCAAGATCAAAAACTGCCTGTACACATGCCTTCTCTGTGGTCGCCCCCAACCTGTGGAATGGATTGCCTGAGAATGTCAGGAAGGATCCCATGTTCCTGGCATTTTGCAAACGACATAAAACATAATTGTTTGGAAGGGCATTTTTATAAAGGAAAGAGGGCTACATCTAGGAATGGGTACAAACTGCAGTTTTGCAGTTTGGTTCATGGTCTGTGGCTGAACCATGAACCAAACCCGATTTGCGAACCGAACCAGTTCGTATTGGTTCATGAGCCAGTTAAAGTTTAAACCCCTGCTTTCTGCTCCCTGTGAAAAGCCACACGGAGCAAAAAGCATGGGTTTAAATGGCCCCGATCCATTTCACCCCCAACTTTCTGCTTGCTGTGGCTTTTTACAGGGAGCAGAAAGCAGAGGGTGAAGTGGCTGGGAGGCATTTCACCTCATTTTCAACTCACTACTGCTTTTCATGGTGAGCAGAAAGCAGGGGGTGAAATGCCTCCCAGCCATTTTGCCCCCTGCTTTTTTCTCACTACCAAAAGCCATGGGGAGCAGAAAGCTGCGGGTGAAATGGCTCACAGCCATTTAACCCCTTACTTTCTGCTCACTACCAAAAAGCTGCAGAAAGCAGCAGGTGAAATGATGCCGAGCCAAACAAAGAGATACTTTTTGGACAGGAGCATAAAAGAGATACTTCTTTATTCACCAAGTGGTTTTAAAAGGGCATTATATAGGCCCATCAGCAGCTACTAGTCACAATGACTAAAGGAGACCTCCATGTTCAGAGGCAGAAAATCTCTTAATACGTATGCTAGGAGGCAACATTAGGGGAAGGCCTTGGCCTCTATTTCTTGTTATAGGACCTCCAGAGGAACTGGTTGGCCACTGTATGAGAAAGAATGCTAGACCAGATGAATCACTTGTCTGATCCAGCAGGGCTTTTCTTATGTCCTTAAAGGAAGACAATAGCCTGCATTCCATTTCCAGAATGTGTCTTGATCAAGGTCACGATATGTAGATATAAATATGCATAAAGGGTAGATATAAGGGTACTGGGTAACTACCATAAAACAGATACCTGTAAACAGTGGTCACATACCACCTATGCAACAATGGCACTGCCGTAGAGGCCACTGATGTAGAAGACATGGATAACAAGGTCTATGAATTATGTCTATGCTCATTCTGGAAGTTAACAGAACACATCTATCAAGAATCTGAGATGCCATCTAGCCTTCCTCATGTCAGAGGAAAAAAAGAAAAAGCTAAGGCTGTTATGTTAGCTGCCTAAAACTCAAAACAATGAAAGAAACTTACAACAAGTTTTAGCAGCTAGGATCTGTCTTGCTACTTGACCTTTCTCATGATTTCTGTTGGCTAACCTGATACATGAGCCCTGGCCTACAACTCTCCTTCCTCGTTGTCTACCAGCACAGTTACTGCTAGCATCAGTGGGAATCCAAATAAAACTAAACTATGCAAACTAATGTATGCAGATGTGCATAGCTTAATCATCACTGCTGAATAACCATATTATTACATAAATACCTTCCTCTCTTACTTTAGACGCAGAAGAATCTTGAATCTACCCCAAAGTGGTAGTGGAGGTGGTATGTGGGTGGGGGACTATAGTAGGATCTTTGAAAAGCAGCAGCTGGGATTTGTGAGACTTCATTTACACACACATCACGGCAGACTGGAATTCATGCCCTGCTTCCTTGCCCCCAGACCCTGGCTGTGTCTCCTCATATGTCAATGTGCACAGAGATCCTGAGAAGCCAAACACAGATTTCCAATTGGAGGCGTGTACTTGGCTCCTGGTCTATTGACACTGAAGCAAGAAGGGCTCAAGGTTAATTCCTTATCAATACCCTATTGTCAGCTCATTAATCAAAATGAGAGGTCAGACACAACCAAAGTGTGCAGACAGCAGAGACAGCAATACCCCCCCCCCTTAACACCCATTGTTATGCTTATCTGAAATGTAGTCCCACCCCCAAACACAGTCCCTGGCTTGGACCCCTCAACCTTTTCAACAGCCTTTGGTCCTTAGACCCAGTCCAGTTCTCTTAGCCCTACACATATTCAAATGAAACCTGAAGTTAACCTTCATATTAGCAAAAATCCTGAGTAAAATCTAGAAACCGGAAGACAAAGAAACACATTTTCATTGTAGAGACCACTGTTCAAGTTCTACTCTGTTATGGATTTACTAAGGGCTACTAGGACAATTGCTGTGTTGCAGTCTCAGTATTCCAGTAATGAAAGGGTAAGAACAAATTCTGTTCTACTCACATGATTGGTAGGGACAAACAGAAGACTGTTATTCAATATGCTATATAAGTGAGAACAGGTTTCCAGGCGAATAGCAGAATTACGCAGCAGAGTTGCAGGTCTTTCTACTAGACAAGCATACACAAATATTCCTGTAACAGCTGAAGGATTCTTTTCCTTTCTATTAACTATCTTACTCATGAAAGCCAGTTTGCTTGGGGTTGACCTTATATAATAGAGTTGTGCCATTTCATTGGAAATAACAAAACTATATCCAGTAATATTTTTTACCCATATTGCCAAATTATGTTTCCATCCCTGCTCTGCCCATCCGTACATTCCATGACTAGCAGCAAAAATGAGCCTAGAGGGGCCCTCACATGCCAAGCATAGCACAATGGTAGAGCATCCACTACCTAGTGATTCATCAGTCTTCATCAGGAGAAAAGTTCAAGCTTGCTTTGCTAAGCTTTTACTTATGGCCCCACTAGTGGACCTCCTGATGGCACCTTGTATTTTTGGTCACTGTGTGACAGTGTTGGACTGGATGAGCCATTGGCCTCTTAAATTCTTATGTTCTCTTATGCAAGGTTTAAATAAAGTTGGATTGTTCCAGACTGCTGTGGCCCAGAAGGAAGCTGCTTAAGTGGTGTGAGCTGTTGAATGTAGGCCTCTGAGGCTGGTTCTCTGTCCCACCTCCCACAAGCTTGTAGCCCTGAAGGTGTTCCAAAGGCTGAAAGTGCTGTATAAACTCAGTCATCATCAGACTCTGGGAGCAGGGAAAGACAGACAGGTAAGGCTGGTTAAAATACTGCATTCTCAGCACATCTACCTAAGCCTAACATAGCGACAAGTCTGTTGGAAATCTATTTGGCCAAAATACTAACCAATAACCAGGCATCATGAGACTGAGGCAGCCTGACAGTTCTTCTGGCCTTTGAAAGACCCATATCTGCCTCTTCAGATTCTTATTTCAGCCTCTCCTCTCCCTTTAAGTGTTGCAGCACTGAGGTCCACAACTGTGGGCCCTGTTCAAAAGCTCTCCTGCTGGTGCCATTTTTTAGTTTAACTCAATTCCATTCAAAAATGAGAGAAAATAGATGTAGAATTGCTATTAACACAATCCGTAGACTAGTGTTGCAATGCAATGCTATTTACAGCACCCACTGCTGAATATCACTCACATATGCCTGGACTGACATATATAGTCTTTCCTAATGCAGTTTATGTTTCCAGATTAAGGCAAAGATACCACATACTACAGATTACTCTCCTAATTACACATGCACAGATGTGGAAAGAGATGACCAGCCAATATGACCATTCATGAGCTGATCTCTGATCTTGCCTACACTGACCTCTGATCCTTCCAATTCTTCCCACTGCCAGAGACAAAATACCAAAGACTGTTGTCTTCTCAGATTGCTATGAGATTTTGTAATCCATCTTTGTTACTATGCTTATTGTATGTAATATTCTCTAATTTTATACTCCTGCTTTATTATCTGTATTATACTATGTTTTAGTGCAATATTTTCGAACGTGCTTCGTTGTGTGCATTGTATTGTTCCTCCTGCATTGGTTTTAGTTGTAATCTACCTTGAGTTTCAGTGAGAGTGGAGGACAATAAATGAAAAATAAATAAATTGTTCACGCACAAGGGTCATTAACTTCTAAACTATCACAACTAGAAAGATGGCATAATGCCCAGTAAGAAAGCTAAGGGAATGACAAACCTTATATGCTGCCATGAATTCTCAGTGGCTTAAATAAAAAGTGCTTTAATGAAATAAAAAATAAAGAACATCCTTGCTGCTGTTTTACCTAAGATCCACTAGAGAGCAACAGTCATGCTTTTCTCACAAACCAGGGGTTTCACCCAGGTACCTTTTTAATATGTCAGTTGGGATATCCTTTACAAAAAGAAAAAAGATTTTCATCAGGAAGTAAACTGCCAGATACAGAGTCAGAATTACGCACTGGGTCTCAAACCTTTTAGTGTGAACTCCGGACCCCTACTGTACCTTTTCTCAAACTAGCCTCAGAGATACCATTTGCCAGGTGAGGTAGAAGAAGAAGAAGAAGAGAAGAGATTGGATTTATATCCCGCCCTTCACTTCCCAAAGGAGTCTCAGAGCGGCTTACAAACTCCTTTCCCTTCCCCTCCCCACAACAGACACCCTGTGAGGTGGGTGGGGCTGAGAGAACTCTGACACAAACTGCTCTTTTTCAAGGACAGCTGTGCCAGAGCTTGTGACTGACCCAAGGTCACATCAGCAGGTGCAAGTGGAGGAGTGGGGACTCAAACCCGGTTCTCCCAGATTAGAGTCCGTGCACTTAACCACTACACCAAACTAGATTCCATATTTACCACCTTCTACTTTAATCTTGAGTGGTAAAATCCACACCAATACTCCCACAAAAAGTTAAAGATTACTACTTGCCATTAGTCTGTCACTTCTGAACTTCAGATCACAAAATGAAAGCAGTTTAAGTGATGGGCAGTTGACACAGCTTGGAATTTGGGGCGGGGGGGAGAGCAACACACATGGCTGGGAACCAGCACAGCCCCAGGACAGACCAGACAAGGGCCAAAAGAAGAAAGACACCAGTTAAGAGAATTTCATATGACACATCACACAAAGATTTATAATTTTGACTGGACTAGAGCTCTTCATGAAGCATAGGGAGTTGAACCAAGGGTCTCCCTAGGCCAAGTCTAATATTCAATCCATATCACAAAGAACAAAACATTAAGGTCCAGACATCTTAAACTGATAAGAACAGATTGACTTAGTACAGAATGCTGTCCCAGCCAAAGGGCTGAGAAGCGATAAGGTCCAGACATTTTAATGCCCATTTTGTCTGTTGCTCCACATATGTTTATCTTGGGTACCTTGTTCTGAGGCAGAAAGAAGGCACAGAAAGAAATAATCTGCACATATTCTCAAGCCTTTGTTTTCAATTAAGGCCCTGACATCAAATTTCAACCAGTTTTTTACTGAGGGTGCAGCAGGATAATCTTTTATTTTGTGGCATTATGTTCATAACAGATGACAAGTGTGGGTTCCTATTGACAGATAAGGTAAACCTACATCAGGGGCAATGTTCCCGCTAAACTGTGGAGTCTTGTGAGCAAAAATTATATTTTGTGAGCTACGGGCATTAAAGTTGTGAGCGAGCGATTTGGCTACTGCATAAATGAGTTGGCTCTGGAGCCATCCTTCCTGAGCTAAGACAAAAACATATGAGCCAGAGGCTAAAAAACTGTGAGCTAGCTCACATTAACTCAGCTTAGAGGGAACACTGATCAGGGGTCTCCAACAGGTACTTCATTAACTCAGTAGCTTGCCAACTGCTGCAGAGTAGCTCATGCAACCCACAAAAGACTCAAGAAAAAAACCTACAAAAAGTTCTGCTCTAGGGTTTAAAACATGGTTTCATTTCATTGGATTTTTCTCTGTGCTGCTTAGTGGATAGTTTCATTTCTGGTGCTCTTCCTAGTCCATGTCATGTTTCTAGAACATAACAAAAATTGGTAACATGGGGGGGGGGCTTAAGGTTTTTTCAGAAATAGCTCTCATTAAAGAAAGCACTGGTGACCCCTGACCTAGATCTCCTAAAAAAATGCTATGAAAGCTCCTGATATCAAAACTGCAGCTAAGGCAGATTTGGTAGGATCAATCCACAGGCTTATAAACTCTGATTTTTCTGGAACCAGTAACTTTAGTATCACTATTCTAGAAATAAGGGTTTGGAAGACCTGGCTACCTATTTATGCATCATATAAAACTTGCTATTGCTCCACTGCACTTCAGTACATATCCCACAGGAATGTGCTATCTCCCCAGTTTTTATCAAAGTACAATAGGCATGCATCTGAAAGAAAAGGGCATGCAAAGCTATGGATGCAAGCTGAAGAGCCTCCCAAAATTGAAAGGGGAGTGGGGGAAAACATTAACAGTGAATCCTAAAAAGAGTTACAGCCTTCTAAACCCATTTACTTTGATAGACTTTGAAGGGTATAAAACTCTGCTAGGACTGCACTGTAAGATGGGTAAACCCACCTTTTCTAAATACTGTTGTATATTAATTAAGCTACAACTTGGGGCTTTGCTTCTGTTACAAAGGTACAGCATAATGAAGACAGTAACAAGTCTGTTTTACACGACTACACTTTTCCCAGCCATCTTGCACTCATAAAGTGAATGTTCTTGACCCTCTTTTCAATTAATGCTTATGGGTGTATAATTTGATCTGTAGAACTGTGTATACAGAGCAAAGTTGGACAATTCTTCAAGCTAAACATGGAGTACAAAGTTCTCATTTGGCCACAGTGAATTCAGAAGGTGCACCACAAAAGGGATACGCAATAACTTGGTCAGAAGGAAGTGGTCGTAGTGTGTACCCAGACTGAGAATATGGAGCTACTTCCCTGCTTCTATCTGCAAAATAAATCTGCTTCTCTCCTTAACTAAACAAAAGCTGTCAGCCAGAAGGCAAGGCTGAGACAAGCAGCAGCCCAGAGATTACAGAAGATCCACTGAAATGTTTGCAGGGATGAACAAAGGTAGCAGAGAAAGGAACTGCTATTGCTTTATGGTCACATAGAGGGCGAGGATGGGGTAGAGAAGAGAACAAGAAAGGAAAAGATAGTAGAAGCAAATAGAACAGCTAAAGACAAAATGGAAATAGCCACAGCTCTGTATATTCTGCAGTATATTCTGCAGTGAAATCTGTGCCTAGTAAAATCCCAGAAACCAAAGAGAAGGCTAAGTGAGATTCCCACTATTTAGGAAGAGGGGCTTCCATGCCTCTACACATTTTTTTTTAAACCTGGTATTTTTGCATTTGTGTGTGTGTGTGTGTACGTGCCTGTGCCAGGAAGTCATGGCGACCTCTGGCAACTCTTACTGGGGCATGGAGGACATTCAGAGAAGTGGCTTGATAGCCTGCCTCTGGCCTCCTGGCCCTGATATTCTCTGGAGGTCTCCCATCCAAATACTTGCCAGGGCTGGCCCTGCTTAGCTTCCGAGATCAGGCTTGCCTGGGCTATCCAGGTCAGGGCCTGTGCCCCCACTCTTGACCAACAGAAGCAAGATAAAGTACACAAAACAAGCAAATACATGACATGTCTCCAGTTTATAGATTCAGCCTCTCTTGGCATGAGGTTGTTCGTGTTTGTGCATGTTTCCTTACATGCAAGCAGCACACATAGCCCAAGTACAAAACACTTTCCACATTCTGTTTCCACGGGCAAACAGAAGCAATGCACTACATGCTGCATCAGTCTAGGATTTCCCAGATTTGTCTAGCAAACCCACATTCCACTGCTCAGCAGTGTGAGAATTTGAAATATTTGGGTTCCAAGAAATCCTTTGCAGGGCTAGATTTTATTCAGAGCAGCACTAACTTCCATCAAGAGGCAGCTTGCGCTTGATATGTCTGTCACTTTAGTGAATCTAAGCAACTGTACATAAAGGAGATACAATGAGTCACGTACGAGGCGGGGTGTGCCCGAAGGTGGCTGACGTGAGCAGAGTTCACAAAATCCACAGCCTTTACAGGGACCTGCCGCTGCCGCCGGGCCTCTATCATGGTCTCCACATCACTGGCAAGGATAACACCATCAGCTCTGGAGTACAAGTAGAGCTCAGGCCAGAAAGAGGGCTGCTTCAACATGGCATCATAATGGCTCTCATGTACAAAGCGGGTCAAAGGATATAACAAGATCCGCAAAGTCACCACCAGAACGGCAAATGACAGGAGGAGGAAGTACTTAACATACACATTGGTTGATTCTAAGACAACCGACAGGGCACGGAGACCACCTCTCAGGTTCTTCCTGCCAGGAGCACTGTCAAACACAGTGCCCACCACTCTCAGGTGCTGGAACTGCCGGTGAGTGTGGAGGAGCTCCACAATGTAACGGTACAGCATGACACCACCATTGCTGAAGACATGAAAGAGCAAGGGCTTCATCTCCATTTTGTAGGCAAAGAGGAGCTCCAACAACTTCTTAGCCAAGTTCTGCAGAGACCTTATACCCATGGATTCTGAAAAGAACACCAACCTCCAGGGAGCTGTGTAGCGGATCACTATGCACCCCTGTGAGGAATACACAAATTTTAGTGTGAGCCATATAATAATACAAAGAATCTGGCAAAATCCCCTCCTCCTGGACTGATAGGACACATCATTTTCTGTAGCTAAAAATTACTCTCCCTAATCCCTTTCACTCAGGGAAATGACAATACTGCTCTATAGATTCATCAGATAATAATTTAACTAGTTAGCAGTGGAAGATAGAGCTTTTCAGAGCCTTGATTGGCCAGGGGACTACAAGCAATATCTCCCTGCTCTGAGGTATATTCAAACTGGATTAAGAGATACTAACTAGCAACAATAACAACAACGAAAAGCAGAAAGAAGATAGATTCAACAGCCCCGCATGCACTCTATGGGCCAAACCAGATCCCCTCCTTTCAGTCTCGCCCCTTGTGGCTCCTCCTTTGCCTCACCTTCTTGGTAGTATGGACACTAGTATCATCTTTACAGGGGAGGGGAGGCAGCATGGTACAGCCCAATCTCAGAAGCTAAGCAAGGTCAGCCCTGGTTAGTACTTGGATAGGAGACCTCCAAGGAAGACTGCAGAGGACAGAAATGGCAAACTGACAGAAATGGCCTCTGCTTCTCTACACTACGCTTGATCTTAGCCAAAAGGCCGAGAAGCGATAGGCCTCTGCTTCACACTTGCCTTGGAAGGCCCTTGCTGGGGTAGCCATAACTTGTCTGTGACTTGACGCATGCAGGGAGGGCGGGATATAAATGCAATAAAATAAAATAAATAAATAAACTTTACTTACACATACATACACACACTCATCTTTATGATCTTAAACAGGCACATGATAGTGATCCTGGAAGGGTAAGCAGCAAAGAAACAGTCCTTCCTTCTCAGTTTCAGCTGTTTCCTTGGAGGTCACTCTGCACCTAGCCTAACTAAACTGGAGCTGATGGAGCAACATCTGTACAGCATAATGCTGTGCATGTTTATATGCTAAAGAGTCAGACAGCAAATACATCTGGATTCTTAAATCCTAACCCCCTCTCACTAATTTAAACTTAGTAACGTGACCGTGCAATAAGTGAACTCAGATCATAGATTTTATATATCTATTACAGGGATGACTTATCCAGACATAGTGCAAAACAGGCATAGAAAGCTGAGGAAACCATCTTGACATGAGACTATGTGCAAGGCTGAATCAGTTATATACATACCTTTATAGAAAGAGAAACCACACTGAGATATATACAGACTGTTAACAGTATGTCACTCATCATCATCATCATAAATAAAATTGCTTCAAACCAACACAGCTACCCAACTGAATCACTCATCATCAAGTTATCCTTTGCTGTAATCCTCACAGTAGACCCATTTACTGTATTAGCATATTGGGGAATAAACCACTGTAAGGCTGCAAAGGATCTTCCCTGGTTTAAAGGTTTCAGACTTTCAAACCCTATTTATCACAGTACTGGAAAATTGTTACAATCAGTCCAATTACAATATTGGAACATAGAGGATCTGACTCAATATATGATAAATGCAATCTGTATTGTATGACAGTCCCAATTGTCAGAGTTGCAAAAAAAGAAAAAGAAAAGTTGTGACACTGCTTTTGCTGCATCATTGAAACAATTCAAATACTGCAAACTCAAGGCAGAATTGACAGCTACTGCGCTGCTTTGAGATTAATCATTTACTGCATTTTCATACTATCCATGTTTGCTAGCCATTAAGTGTGTTATGTTTTAACTAAATGGTATTTATACTTTCAGTCCTCATCGTGACTTTTGAACCACAGCAGTAAATGAAATTTCTGCCAGGACTATATTCCATGTGCTCTCTTAGTTAAGTAACAGCAAGTTCTAGTGATGTCAAGAAATCCACATACGCAGCCTGATTCTATGCATATTTACCTCCAAGTAACTCTTACTGAGTTCAATGGAACTTCCTCTCCATGCCAGTGTGCAGAGGACCACAGCCCTAATTTTCCTCTGTCCAATATGAAAGTCTTCTCATCCAAAGGTTCCCATTCTCTTGATATATCTGTATAGCAACAATGTTTCACCCCAAATCCCAACTTTGAATACTCATCTAAAACATCTTCCTTCTGGGAGCCTGTCTCGGCACTGGACTATCCAGAATGGCATTTTCTAGTATTCCCAGCCAGGTTGTGGAACGGCCTGCCTAGTGAGGTCAGGGAGGCTCCTACCCTTCTAGCTTTCCAGAAACTATGCAAAACTGAATTCAGGAGGGCTTTTTAAACACACACACACAAGAGGACTGTTCTGTAATGAAACATTTTTTCAGAAAGATGATTTGGTAAAAGGATAGGGATTGTGGTCTGTTCTACAGTGTCAAGTATGTACTGTAAATATGATCCTACTATGTAATTCCTGTACTGTTAAATGGGTCATGTTAATAGAACAAAATTCGAGTCCAGTGGCACCTTTAAGACCAACAAAGTTTTATTCAAGGTATAAGCATGCACATGTCTTTAGAGACATCGAAATGGAAACTATCAATCCATACGTATAGGCACAGGGTTAGCAACAAATTATCATATAGCATAATGAAGATGTTTAACAGTTTCAAGGGCCAAACAAGAATAACAAGCTTAGTTTATATGGTTACCATTTGTTTGGGTTTAGTTCTGGGGGGAAACATAGTGAAGGAAATAAATATATCAAAATTGGAGATTGATAGGCAGATGCTCCCTTCTTAACTGTGGAATTCTGAGAGTAATTAACTGAGACCCTGCCATTACGCTCCATCCATCTCCGCTCAAGCATGGAGGTGACCTTATAGCATCCTCTTTTTTGAGGTGGGGCAATTGGCTGTGTAGTGCATCTCCCCTGTCCCCGGACCAGAGAAATACATTCCAATCAACCATTCCAAATCACATTACATTCTACTATTCATTACATTACACTCTACTATTCTAATCTGCTATTCCATTATTGGGATTTAATGGCATAAACAATGTTAGAAGATGAGCAAGTGAATGAGCCTGAGATGACATATTTGATGTTGTTAGGTCCAGTGATCATGTTGTCTGGGTGTATATGGCAGCAAAGCTGGCATCTGGGTTTATTGCAAGCTCTGGTACCAGTGTCCATGTTCAAGTTAGATGTTGTATTATTGTGGGTGAGTTGTTGTTTAAGATTGGGGGACTGTCTGTACACAGGAAAAGGTCTGCCCCTCCCCAGTGCTTGTGAAAGAAAACTGGTGCCTCAGACCAACACAGCTACCCACCTGAATCTAGGGTCATCTTAATATTAAATGCTTTGTTTCAGCTCTGTTATCGTATTTCTGCTCATTCTGACATTTCTGCAATCACAACCTCTATTGTATTGGTTTATTGGATATCCTATTCCTGTTAATTTAAAGTGTCTCATGCTGGGTAATCTACCTTACACCTCAGTGAGAAAGGCCAACTATAGTCTTGGGGTAAGTGCAAACCTATCCTGAATTTATTTTGCTAGGACTACAGAGATAGTCAAATGTGCTCTACAGCCAGTGACTCATGTAGGAGAAGAAACTCTACATACAAATCCTGTACTTTTCAGTTGCAATTATGCTTGTATTATCTTTTAGTTCAGTGCAATAAGAACACATTGAGTAAGACAGCAGGAAAGGCTCTGTACAAGCCTTTTTCACATAAAATCATTTTCAGGTCATGTTGTATAAGCAAAATTGCTGTATACTCATCTGCCACAGCAACTGGCAGAGAGACAAAAAGAGTGCCACACCCAGGGGATTCCCAAGGCTTGGATCTCTAAAACATTATGATCAATTGAAACAGCTAAACGAATATTTGACTTTCAGAATCTCTAAAGCAGAAATAGACATTAATCATGAAACTTTGAGGCATGGGGGGAAAGAAAGGGTCCCTACACATCCTGTGACAAACAGCTGTTATCTAAAGGAAGCCCACAAATATGCGAAGTACATCCACCTATCATACTTTCAAGCGAGATTTTACAAAACAGTAACAATGCAGATAACACTAAAAGAGCTGGTAATCTGGAACTCTTAAAGAGTCTACAAAGTAAACCTGGATCCAAATACAGTTACTCTTTATATTTTAATGTATATAACAAGGTCTCACCAGACAGCCAGTGCGATGTAGTGGTTAGTGTTGGACTAGAATTTCAGAATGGTGGTGGTGGAAAGTGGTGTCAAGTCGCGGTCAATTTATGGAGACCCTGTGTGGTTTTCAAGGCAAGAGAGATTCAGAGGTGGTTTGCCATTGCCTTCCTCTGCATCGCAACCTTGGTATTCCTTGGTGGTCTCCCATCCAAATACTAACCAGGGCCGACCTTGCTTAGCTTCTAAGATCTGAGAAGATCAGACTAGCAAGGTCTTTCTAGGTCAAGGCAGAATTTGGGAGAAAATAAGACAGAGAGGGGAAAACAAACTTGACCCAATACCTGGAATCAAGAACTGCAAGGGTAAGAAAAAAGCCTGATAAAGGGCCAATATTGAAAACCTAGTATATATTTATTATATACAAAAATACATGTATTTATTAGAAAGACAGTTAAAAACATATAAGGGCCCAATGAAAGCCTTCCAATTCAGGTCACTTATCAGAATTTGGGAGACCCAGGTTCAAATCCCCATTCTGGCATGGAAGTTCACTGGGTGACCTTGGGCCAGTCACTCTCAGCCAAACCTACTTAAGAGCATTGTTGTGAGGATTAAAGTGAGAAGAGGAGAATTATGTAAACCATTTTGAGTGCCCATTGAGAACAAAGGCAGGGTTTAAGTGAAGAAAATAAACAAACTACTTTCACTGTACAAGAGGTAAACAACTCTGCAATGAATCATGCAAGAAAAGTTTAGCTAGCCTTCAAGGAACAATTAGATCTAATAGTGGTTTTTCGCAATCTTATATTTAGTCTGCAAGCAAAGTGGATGGACAGGAAATGTGTACTTTGTACCAGTCCTGGGAATAGTCAAGCATAAAAACCACCACCCTAGATTTTTGAAGAAGATTGTTAATCAAAAAGAGAAGAAATTTGCATAGCCTATCGAGCGAGCAGAGGCGTGACCTAACCAGTTCCTGGATGACTTCTCCCCACTGAAGGAGAAAGAGAAACATGTGGACTAAAACTATCACAGGAAAGATAAAAGAATAACAGATGCTCCAAAAACAAATACTGCAAAGTGCATTCCGGGGTCTCTGCATGCACCCACAATGTTTCTTCCCCCCCCAAAAAAAAACCACTGGAGTACCTGAACCATAGCACAATCAACAAGAGGGCACTACTCACCTTCTTAAGGTAGATGGTGCTGTACTTCATTAGATACTGATCTTTGCAGCCAGCCCACCCAAGCAGTATCACCACAGGGAGATTGTATTTATTTACGTCCTCAGCACTAGCACCTGAAAAGGCAGAAGAATGAAGTTTGCATGTCAATCAATCAGAAGCTTTATTGGCACATTGACAGAACACACAGCAGGGAGACAAGGATACCTCCTTTACCCTTGCAACTAAAACAATCATCTCCTCTTAGTAGCACAACAGAGAAATTTAGCTACAGATTCCATGATCTCAGGATTATGGGAAGATAATAGTGAAACGATCTTATAATCATCAGATTGCCCTACTTGCCTCTGATAAAGAAGTTTGCATGTCTCAACACAAACAAGAGGAGCCACAGCAAATGAAAGAAAACACACACTCACGAATGCACCAAACTGCCCTATCCCAAGCTAGAACCACTGGCCTGCCAAGGTCAGTATTATCCGCTCTGACCGGCAGCTGCCAGCAACTCTCCAAGGAGCCAGGTTTTTCACATCACCTACTACCATGTGATTCTGTTAACTGGAGACACCAGGGAACAGATTTAGGTCCTTCTATATGAAAAGCCAGTGCTGTACCACTGAGCCACGGCCCACTCACTGCCCTCCACCCTTTACAATGCAATCTCTGTCCCACCTCCTGGTGACGTGGGCTCCACTTTACACCCCACACCGTCAAGCATCCTGGCACCAGAAACAGATCAGGGAGCTCAGCCTCAGATCAAACCCCGAAGAACCGGAAGGAAAGGCAGCGCTCAGCATCTTCCAGCTTCCACATTCACTCAGCTTGCAGCCGCCCCCGGAATTCCGTATCAGACAGTCGTCCCGGAGCTCGATCGCTTACCTACGCTTCCCTCGGGCGGGTCAGAAGGCATCTCCACAGCACACCCAAACTCTTCGGCTCTCACCGCCATCCTTGCACCTACTCTCAACAGTCCGCCACTCCACTCAGAATTTCCGCCACTACCGCTTCCGGTCATTGCTACCAAAACCTCCCGCCTCTTTCCATGACTCTTCCAGCAAATCTAGAGGAACATCCAAGCACGCGATCGGCAAGTCTGTGACCTCACTTCCTTAGTAACCGGAATGCTGCTTAGCGACGCAGCGACCTTAGCAACCCGTCTTCTCTCAAAAACAAACAAAACGAACAGCGCGAAGGAGACTCGTTCGAGGTTTTGAAACAATCCAAAAAAGAAGAGTTTCGGGTCTTTAGGTGTGGAACGACGACTAAAGCAGTTTATATAGGCCAGGGTCAGGCCTCGTGAGAGACAAGATACACGGTACATTTGAGTATACGCACGCGGAGATTGGGATAGGTGGGACGAATATATGGAGGCACAATGACAGAGGGTGGTGGGAGGGAAATGTCAGGCAGGCAGCCGTGCCTTCCTTCTATGAACTGAGATGCTAGCGTCCGAACCTAGAAACCATGCCCATACTAAACCTGTGGGGATATGATGTGGAGATTCAGTGGTGAAAAACTGTGCTCGTTTTCCTTGTGTTTGTTTAATGTGCTCACCATCGCAAATTCAGGGGCTGAGCTTTGGCAGAAAACCGGGCTGTGACGGAATAAAAATTCCAAATGTCAGATATAGGTTGCAACAAGTAGAGGGGTTTTGTTTTGTTGCTTGGGGTGCTTTGGAGGGGGGTTTCCCTGCGATTTTAACAACTGCACGATGGAGCAGTTCAGACACTGGGTAATTTGATCCTTGATTTCTTTCTGCAGAAAACTCATCATAAATCTAAATGGAATAAGCTGCAAGCAACATAGTACTATGCTGGACTTTTAAAAAAAATAAAATCTTTTTTTAATCTATGTTTGTGTAGTGGCTAGCTATTGTTTTTCCAGGGCCTTCACCAAAGAGAACATCAGGCTAAAAAAGGAACCACAAGGTCAATCTATTTTTTTAGGCATGTTTCCGTCTGTTTTTCTTACATTGATGAAGAAAAACCTCTTTAGTCAAAGGAGTGCTGCAGTTATTAATGGACATTGTTATGGCATAGCAGATGCACAATTAAACCAGAGTTTCTCATGAAGATGGAATAGTAAATGGGATAGATTGTTTTCTTCAGGTGATAGGACTGGTTGAGTATATATGGAGGAGTCACAGTCCTTTGGCTAAAAACATATCTTTTACTTGCATTTTACAATTAATATAACAGAACTGATTATATACCTTCTGCTCAGCTTGTGCAAGGCTTTGCACAAGCTAAGACTGGCCCACTGGCAATGCTCCCTCTAAGCTATGGAGTCTTGTGAACAAAAATTCTACTTTGTGAGCTACTGGCATTAAAGTTGTGAGTGAGCGATTTGGCTACTGCATAGATTAGTTTGCTCTGGAGCTATCATTCCTGAGCCAAGACAAAAATGTGTGAGCCAGAAGCTCACACTAACTCAGCTTAAAGGGGTCACTCTGCCTGTTCCACTGTTTTGGGGTCAAAGCTTTTTTGATCTGCAGGTAGGGAGAAGAATAATTCAGGTGTAGTTTGAGGGTTAACAGACCAATGGACAATGTGTAAAACAGATTAAGCAGGATGCTTTAAATTGTTTTAACCTTTTTTAAAATAAACAATCTTATTATTTTCAGACAAACAAATATGAGAGCAGTACATCTTCATTATAACTAATTAATATACCTCATACGTGAATATCTATTTACCTATTACCATGTAGCCAACTCTAATTCTTGCAACTCTAAATTTTAATAATATATATTTCCTGCTAGTTAAGCATTGATTAAACTTTATTTTGCCATCTATTATAAGCCTCTACCTAATAGTCAAGATGCTCTTCTCTTAAATTAATTCAACATATATTGTATTTTTCTTCAGTTTCCCTTGACAATCTTTATGAACCTGGTCAATTTAAATTAATCTTCTACTAATACGCTTTAAAATGTTATAGGTATATAAGCAAATTACACATACAAAATATTTCCCTAAAATTTTACCAATACACCAAAGATTTGAGCCACTGTTATCCTGGTACACATACAAAGTCATTCCCTGGCCCACTCTTATTTATATAGCTTCATCGTCTTCTTTTTTTTTATTCTTTCTTTTCATTTATTTATGCCCCCCCCATAGGGGATTTTTTAATTGCATTTTCTATAAACAACAACGAAATTAGGAAGGGAATCTACAAACTATAAGAGAAAGTAAAAAAAACCCACTAAAAACCCAAGAGATGATGGTCATACATACTGCTTAACAAGTTAGCTTTTAACTCCATATTCGATTCAAGTCCATTGAATGTGGTCATCTAATAATCAATTTAAACTGATATAAAAGTATAAACACCACCGTTTCTGACTTCTTAAAAAGCAAAATAAGAAATAATTATAATAATACATTGTAAGAGATTTCAGAGTGCAATAACATTTCATTTTTTATATTTTTTTCTTTCTCAAATGATAGCTTGTCTTCGGGCCTGCTGCCCCCAATTTAGAGTCTGAGTTTTCATCTGAGGATGCCACTGCTCCCTCTTCTTCACTTTCTTTGTTGCTGTCCTCTTCCTCCACTTCTACTTCTCCTGTTGGTCGACTATGTTGATGCAAAAATTCACGTGCCTTTTCAACAGAATCAATTTTTTCTTTCTTGTTCATAAATTTAAAGATTGCGCTTTCAGGTATAATCCATCTGTAGGGGATGTTGTTCTTCTGTAGAAATACTACGAAGTCTCTATATTTTCTTCTTTTCCTTCTTATTTCAAACGAGATGTCCTTCAGTACTTTTATTTCTTTGTCTTTGATTTTCAAGGTAGATTCATTTGTTGCGTTGAGGATTTGATCTCTCACTTGTCTTCTGGAGAAACTTATTATCACTTCCCCTGGCAGATTATTCTTTCTTGTAAATTCTGGATACAACCTACAGATCGTATCAATTTCGCTTTGTAGTATATCTGTTTTTATATCTGCCATAGGGCCTAATGAATCACACATAGTCTGTTTCAGATTCTCTCCCTTCTCTTCTGGAACACCTTGAAATCTTAAGACAGCTTGCTCTCTCCATTTGCAGCTGTAACACATGAGACTCCTCTGTCAGTCTCTTTTTTCCCATCGCCTACAATTGTTTTTTAAGCTTCTTAGTATTGGCATCCATCTCTTTCACTTCTTGTTCCGTTTTTTCGGCTATCTCAGTTAATTGGGTTTGCTGTCCATTGAATTTTTGATGCAGTGCCATGACCTGTTCCAGCAGAGGGTGCAGTGCTTCCGTCAGTATTTTTTGCAGCTCTGTAGTTGTGTCCTGTCTAGTCACAGAACTCGCTGGGCTGGCAGTTCCAGCAAGAAGCTTAGGTTTTACTTGCTTGTCTTTCTCATCCTTCCTCGTGGGCGCCATGTTTGGGAAACTGTTTACTTTTTGTAAAAAGTTATCACAGTCTCTGGTACTCATATATCAGCCTGATAAGTTCGTAAATGCTTTTTATTTCAGTCCATCTTGCTTCATTAGCCCACCCCCCCTTTTCGTAATGGCTCAAAGTTCGCTTAGTTTTTCTTAGCGGGGGAGAGTTCCCCCCCTCGCTTTCAAAAGGGAGGTTTTCGCTCAATTTTCGGTGTTTTTCTCTTAAACTTTAACTCACTTTTCGATAAATCCGCTTTTGTTTTCAATTCACTCAGCCACCAAACGCTTGTTCCGATGTGTGATTTCTAGTTCCCATTCGGGATGAGCGCAGGGGACGCTCTTTTACTTTTGGGGGGATTTAAATATCCCCCGGATTTTTTTTTACACTTTTCAGATTTTTGTGCACACCTGGGGACTGCCCCAAGTGCGCAGGAAAATCTGCCTGCCCCCCAGGTGCCCCCGATGTGCGGATTTAGATATCCGCACGCAGGGGGCGCCTTTCGCTATTAGTATATAGATAATGCATTCTCTGTGGGGCTGCCCTTGAAGACAGTCCAGAAGCTACAGTTGGTGGAGAATGCTGCAGCCAGAGTGTTGACTGGAGTAGTCATAGGAACCGTATCACTCCAGTCTTGTTCCACCTACACTGGCTTCCAGTTTGCTTCCAGGCTCAATTCAAGGTGCTGTCACTGACCTTTAAAGCCCTGCACAACCTGGGACTAATATACTTTAAGGACCGCCTTCTCCCATATGAACCTACCCCCTCATTCTGGTCATCCTCAGAGGCCATGCTTTTGGTTGCCCCCACCATCTGAGACTAGATGGGTGACAACCTGAGAAAGGGTCTTCTCCATCAAGGCAGCAAAACTTTGGAACTATGTCCCCAGGGAAATTTGCCTGTCTCCTTCTATCAGAGTCTTTCACCAGCATGTGAAGATATTTTTTTTGTCTAGCATACCCCCAGTAAGTTTTTGACCCTTCTAGTGTTATGTATGTTAATTGAATTTTATATTTTAAACTGTACTTTGTTTAAATGTTTTTACGTTCACCGACTTGTGCACCCTGATTGGGTAGAAAAGCAGCATAAAAATGTTTTAGAAGGAGGAGGAGACTGGATTTATACCCCGCCCCTTCACTACCCAAAGGTGTCTCAGAGCGGCTTACGAACTCCTTTCCCTTCCCCTCCCCACAACAGACACCCTGTGAGGTAGGTGGGACTGAGAGAGCTCTGACAGAAACTGCTCTTTTTCAAGAAAAACAGGTTGCTTACCAGTAACTGGTGATCTTCGAGTGGTCATCTGTGCATTCACACACTAGATCCCATTGGTGTGAAGCACAGAGACCACGAAGAAGATCAGCTCTTACCAGAACTATGGTTTGTCCAAGGTCATCCAGCCAGGTACAAGTGGAGGAGTGGGGAATCAAACCCGGTTCTCCCAGATTAGAGTCCGTGCACTTAACCACTACACCAAACTGGCTCTTTAAATAAATAAACAGTGGAACCAAGCCTATATACCTTTATTATTTAATAATATATACTGATTATAGGCATAGAAGCTCTGCCAAAAAAGGGGGGGTCAGCCCTTAATTTGGCAACTTCTTTCAGATCCCTTATACCAACTCAGTCTAGAAGATACAGATTTCTTATTTCTGGGACAGGCCTGTGTTTTGTTAGTGCTTTTTATATATTCCACCATGCTTCATAAGCCTTAGGTTTCTTTTTTGTAAAAGAAACATACATCCAGAGGGCAGATTTCCATGTTCCATGTGTAACTCTGAATCAGATATATCTTTTTTTCCTTGGGCTGTCATCTCATTGATATCCAGAAGTTAGCTGTGCAGTCTGCAAACCAACATTTGTCCTTCAATAACCTCCATCTACTACACAGAAGAGAAGGGGAGTGGTGTAGGTGAAAACCACCATGTGTCTGGAATAAAGGAGATAGATGTGCAGTTGCTACAGCCTTGTCAGAGCTGCTCTATGGTTTGCCTTGAGAAAATGTGCTTTCCTTGCTGGTAGGTTTAGGCTACTTTTATCATCCAGGAATACAGGTGAATATAATAATAGTGAGAATTTCTGCTAATGGAAAGTTGGCACTCTTCAGTTCCCCTCTCCCACAGCAGACCTCCAGGTTTACCCTTTGTACTATTTTGGGGGGGAGGGGTGGCAGGTCCTGCAGGACAAACATTTGTGAGAGACCTGTGGGCTCTAGGGTGGGAAAAGGCAGAAAAGTACAGTTATGCTAACAGAAGTACATTCTGGTACACAAATTAGCAGGATTCACTAGCTTTTCAGATAGGATCATTATGTGGTCTTTCAACCTTCTCCCCTGTGACTGCTTTTATGTTGCAAGTGCTGCAATCAAGAAGCTGAAGATTATTAATTTTTAGCAGTGAGAAGACTCACAGCTTTGTAGAAAAAGGAAGTTTGTGTCCATCTGTCGCCCCCTTCCCCTAGTATAGAGAAGTTAATTTAGAATCAGATCTGAGATTGTTTCAGGTGGTAAAGTTCTTTTAACTAGATCAGCGTTGAGGACATTGGAGCACTTTATGGAGCAATAAATTTAACGTGGATGTCCCCTATGAAAAATCACTTCTCCCAAAACGCAAATATCAGCTACAAGGCTTACAAGTAACATTTCATAAATATTCTGCAAATCAAATGAATGAGACTCATGTTTCACCTCTTTCCTCCAAAAGGCTGCTACAGCTGCTCCCCTGTCAGTGCTAATGTTTGTTATGGCTAATAACACTTTCAATCACAAGTATTTGAGGGAAATTGATTTATTTTACACCTTCTCCTCTGCTGAAAATGCTCTGCCAAGGACAAAAGCTCCTACAGACCACAGGTTGTTAATTCCCTGATGGATTCCTATGCTTCTCTCAGCATTGCTTCTTTATATGCTGTTGAAGGAACTGATGAAAAATACACAATATGAGGATCTATAGGTCTTCCAAAAATTTAATTTAGCCTACACTGTTGTGACTCTGTAAAAGTTATTTCTAAACTTCTGTGTCCATGTGAAACAATTCTGAGATTCTTCCACCTGTTTGTAGGACAGATATATGCAGAAGACATTCAGTGATTCTTATAAATATTCATAGATTTTCAAACCCAAAGATGTACAAAATAAACTACAGCTTGAATGGGGTTCAAACGAATGCAGCAAACTTAGAAATGTGAAGGCCCAGGGGGAAATCCCAAGAAAAACTGCAAGAAACAACCCAGTTGTTGTGTGTGCCCCCTCCCCACCATGTTTCCCTCCCAATATTCCCTCCCTCCTCCTGGCAGCCCCCCTATCCTCTCCCTTTTCCCTGCTTCATTTTCTGCTTCTCATCCATTCACCAGCATACCTTTTATCTGCTTCCCATCTTCAGCTATATTTATTAACTTCATTTATACCCAACCTTTTTCCATGGTGGGGAGGGGGACCAAAACAGCTTATAT
This sequence comes from Gekko japonicus, assembly GCF_001447785.1. NCBI lineage: Eukaryota > Metazoa > Chordata > Lepidosauria > Squamata > Gekkonidae > Gekko > Gekko japonicus. The sequence continues at coordinate 446,726 of NW_015164190.1, forward strand.
TATTCTCCTCTCCTCTTTTTTAGCTGCACAATAACCCTGTGAGGTAGGTTAAGCTGAAAGTATGTGAATGGCTCAAAATCACCCAGTGAGTTTCCACAGCCAGATGGGGATCTGAACCTGGTCTCACACACCCTAATCTGAAGTTCTCACCGCTATACCACACTGGCTTTTGTAGGATGCCTGCTGTTGAACAGTAGTACGCAGCTAAACATAGTTGGTCTTGCAGACTGGGTGGTGTCAAGCAGTGGATGCTGCCAGGCCTAGGGTTGTCAACTTCAAGGTGAGACCTGGAGATCTCCTGGAATTACAACTGATCTCCAGACAACAGAGATCCGTCCCCCTGGAGAAAATGGCTGCCAGCCGACCTACCTTTTATCTGACCCCCATCTTCATCTATATTTATTACTAACTTTTCTTCACAATGGGGACCCAAAGCAACTTACATCATTTTCCACTACTCCATTTTAGTCTGAGTGTTGGTGACTAGCCCAAGGTCACCCAGTCAGCTCCACAGCAAAAAGGGGATTCAAACCTGGGTCTCCTATATCTTAGTCTAAAACTGTAACCAGATCCTACTCTAAAACTCCCAGATCCTAGTCTAAAACTCTAACAACTACACCATGCTGGCTTTCATAGCATGGCTGCTTTTAACAGTAGCAAGCAGCTGGGCATGGGTGAGTCATGCAAGTAAATGGCAGCAAGTCACCCAGTGTTTGCTAGCAAGGTGGCCCTCATAAATCTTCCCCCTTAAAGGTCAAAACAACCCTAGAAAAGGCCTTGCCCCCTTCCCCTGGCTTTTACTGGCAGAAATCAAGGCTTAAACACTGGCTATACTGTTGTGGTTGTCTAGCAACAGCCACAGAGGGCATTCATTTCTTAAAGGTATAGAAACTGTTTCTATGATGGGGTGGGTGGGTTCATTGTATTGTTTTCTAAAATTTCAGATTTTTCTGCAAACTTTTCTCACGTTTGTTGAAAGATCTATCTTACCTGTTCATAGCTTCAGTATCTGGATTTACGTATCCACATATTTGGCCACACTGAGAATTAGATATGTACTTTTTTCACCTATGTTATAAAAATCATACATGATCCTAATATGTAAAGTAAAGGAGTTATTGTCTCTCATCTCTGTGAATATATAACTTGGCCTCAAAGTAAGGAACACTGTGACATCACCACACTTCAGGACATACATAAGACAATGGTTGAATTCTTCCTGATTTGGATAACAATTCATGGCTGTTGATATACAGGTGTGACTATCATTCTATCTTCAAACTCCAATTCTCAGCCCCAAGACCTTCTATTTCAGCCTGCTGTGAGATGTTTTGTTTTTAACCCAATCTCTCTGCATCTAATTCATCATGACCCATTGGCACATTTTGAACATTTATGGTGTGATTGCCCTAAAAAGAAGCTCTTATGCCCAAATCAATTTTACAAATTAGCTTCATCATCAATTACAGCATACCAAAAATTACATATGGGTGGAAATCATCTTGAAATTTGGAGTTCCAATAAATTAAAAAGGTAGACTATCATATCCTCCCCCAAATTCAACATGCTTTGAACATGTACTTAGTATATAAATTTCCAGATCTTATTAAACCATCCTGATCTCGGTGCTTTTTTGTTTGTCTAGCTTATTGCAATACAAATACAGGTATTTCTTTGTATTGGTAATGTTTTTTGTGTCTTTATCATATTTTGTGTGAGTGATGTGTTTTACTCTGGAGTTTACATTATTCTTCTGTTTGTTGCTGCTAGTTTTTTTAGTTTCATTTTTAGATTTTATACATGACTGCTTGAATCAAACATTGCATCTTTATATATGATGCAGTTTTGATTCATGATGTGTAATCCTAATCTTATTTTTAATAGCGTAATGGGTATATAGCTAAAACATTTCCATAAGAGATATGGAGAAAACTCTTTTCCAAGGGCACTGAGAGAAGAAGAAACAGATGCAAGCTGCTCCAGGATAGATTAGAACTAGGTATCTGAAACCATGCTATGCAACACAATAGTTGATGTTTGAAATAAACTGCCTAGCAAAATTGGGAAATCTCCATGTTTGAGGCTGTCTTGAAGGAACTGAAAAAGTATAACAAGAAATCACTGCATGTGCTGGGGGTGGAATTAAATGGTCCTTTAAAAATGTATGATAAATATTCTGTTTATTCATGCACAGATAAAAATGCTTAGTTATTTTTACCAGAGTGAGTTGGGTATGGTAATTATTAAAGGAGACTTCCTCTCTTGAGCTATTCAGGGCATCAAACTAGAAAGTCTGTGGTATTCTCTAAATTACAAGCTTAAAACTCTTATCTTAAATTTATTTTCTCTTTCCCCAATAGAAGGGCACTACTAGTCATGAGTTCCATTAAGGAGCAGGCAGCCATCAGCAGATTAATAAGTTTCCTGCAGGAGTGGGACAATGCCAACAAACTTACCCGACACCGTATTTTAGACAATTTCATCATGACGAGCCACGGCAAAACAGGTCCAGAACTGGAAGTAGAATTCTCTCAAGGAGCCAGTTTGTTCCTGGCCCGGTTAACTGCTTGGCTTAGGCTGACGTATCCACTTTCTTGAAGAGATGTTCTTAAGGGAGGAGGAGGCAGAAATGGGAGTAAGCATTTTCCTGTGAACATTACTGAGCTTGTCTACATTGACAAAATGAGCACAACTTTGAACAGTGTAATCCAATGGCAATTCTGCACCAGCCATATTAGCAGAATTTGCAAAATCATAGACAAGACGTTGTCCTCCCAAGAACCACATTATCTAAAGTACACAAGCATATATCACAAGACCTGCATCAGACACACCAGTTTTCTACATGGGTCTTGAGCTATCAGGAAAAAGGCAGGCATAGAAATACTTTAAATAAATAAACGTGGAAAGCCTGTGTTCCTGCAAACAGCTGGGGTAAGCGTGGGTTGGCATTACATAATCCCTTTACATTAAAGCCTTAACAAACTTGTAATAGCTACATGTATGGAACATGTTTAGAGCAACAATTGAAGTCCATTGGTATCTTCCTATCAGCTGCAAGTGGGTAAGTAAAATTCATTGCATCACTCCCATGATAGTAGACCCTGAGATTTTTAGCATACTAAGAGAATAAAAGCACCTTGTACTGTTCTTTGGCAACATAATTGTATTATCAGCAGGACTGTTAAAAATAGGAAGCTGTACCTTGAATGTGATTATCTAGACACAATCTAGAATAAATGAATGCACCACTAGAATGTTAGAGTTTTAACTGAAGAAAACTAAAGAAATACTATGCAATCATTTTACCATGAAATGTTTTTGTTTTTTTTTAAATCAAACTCTGTAGCTAAGAGGACTGAAGAGTAAAAATTTTCCTTGGCATCTCCACTATCTCAGTTTCCTTCAGTTCATATGAAGAGAATGGTGGTTAACATGTGTTAACAAGTACCTAAAGTTATGTTATGTGATCTTGAAATAAAAGTTCCAATAAGCTTTTTGATTTGTTCTACAAATCTTTGCAGCCAGCGGTACCTTATTGAATTCTTGGAGGTCGGTGGCATCCTTACACTGCTGGAAATACTTGGGCTCAAGCAATTGAAGGAGGAGGCCAAAAGGGAATCCATAAAGCTTCTTCAGTTAGTAGCAAGTTCTGGCAGGAAGTTCAAAGAGCTTATTTGTGAAAGCTATGGTAGGCAGATTGTGACAAAAGAGATATACTGCAGTTTTCTATGACCTCAGGGGGTTTATTCTTTCAAATCTCTGTAGAGTAGGCTGAAGAATAGTTCCTTTCTAAAATGGTTGCAGACATTACTTTATGAGGCTTCTCTTTTGGGGCATGTTGAAGTATTCTATCCTAAGTATTCTATTTATTCAAGATTAACTAAATCTGTGGAAAAGCAGAGCCAAAATTTCTTCATCTAATGTGCAGAATAAAACTGTTTTGCCTTACATTAGTCATTGATATCTGCTGAAAATACTTTGTTACCCTGTCTCTTTGAAAGGATTTATAGCAGCCCAAATCAACCAAGGGAAATTCACATGTGGAAGCAAGCTTCTGCGTGTACAGCCACTGATGATTTAGATTTACATCTGGAGATAGAAGACAGACGATAAGACAGATGATTGATATATGCATACATCACAATGTTCATCCAACATCATTGAACTAACTGGTTGGATGTGTCTATTTGATGCAGATGGAGATGTACAACCAAATCTCAATTTGCTAATTAATGAATGCAACAAACTGGGTGTGACTACAGTCGGATTAGGATTACCCAGTATATATTGTGCAGCCCACTCCTCCATATTTGCTAAGAAGTAAATCCCACTGATTCAAATGGGCTAAATCCCAAGGAAGTATGCATAGCCCATGTATATGGATTGCGGCTTTAGGCATGGATATTAAAAGCAAGCCCAGTGAAATGTAAATATGAAATTAAAACAATGGAATAAAGTAAAAGAATAGTTCCCCTGCCCCTTTATACTAAAGAGATTTGATTAAAAGTATTTTCAAATAAACTCAATAGTATAATAGCAACCATAAAGGATGTGATATATATCCTTCAGTCAGTCTGAGATATATCTTCACTGTTTTGGACTGCCATTACAAAATCCATGGCTGCATATAAAAGCATGTAGTAAGCAGGGTTCACTTGGAGACTGCCTTGTGCTTTACTTTAAATCTTTCCAGATATCTAAGGGTAGAAGCAATCAAGTGATGTACAATGCCCCATTTAACAATGACTTTTAATATTAAACTTGATGCTATCAGACACCGGGATTTCTGCATTACAAAAATATAAGTCAATGCAGTGTACAGGGAGGAATATCCCACCCCAGTTGATGTACTATGTCATTACCCCCAAACCATTGAGAAACTTTAAGAATCAGATAATCAGATGGCAGCGCGGGGAGGGGGGGAAATGGGACAAAGGAGATAGGGGAAACTGGCATGTTTACATTTCTAGCAGCTTCAAGGAGATCAGTGAGCAAAAAGATTTCCCAGTCAGTTATACACATACATGACTGCACATAGATCCCAAATCATTGAACTGAATTGTGAAATTTAGAACTTTCCCTTACTTTCATGGCATTTGTAATTGGTGAGAGAGACTACTGGTAACTTGGAAGATGAACAGCAAGGGAATTTTGATGGAACAGTGTCTCTGTCACGCTCCTGTTTGCTATTGTAAAAATGTTCTTTTCCAGTAAATCTGCATATCCCAGAATATTTAATGTGTCAAATGGTTATTTGTAAAATATTGGATCAAAATTCCTGCATTGTTGAATGAATTAAGAGGTGGTGATTAAAAAAAGTTTTTCCTACACAGGTGTGCGATCAATTGCAGAATTTTTGGCCACTTCTAAATCAGAAGAGACTCAAGAACAAGTGCAGATTCTTCTGGATAACTTAGGCCATGGCAACCCCAAGTATCAGAATCAGGTGTATAAAGGCCTGATTGCTCTTCTAAAGTGCACTTCCCCCAAAGCTCAGCAGCTGTCTTTACAAACACTCAGGATAATGCAGGTCAGCCAAAAAAAACCCCAAAAAACGGGAGATGAAACACAGAGATGCAGCCTCATTTGTCTTTGTTTTGGAACCTCCTGTTTCTTACTAAACAAAACCATGCTAGTTCATTTTACAAGAGAAGCATCCAATAATTACTACCATGGATGGTCAAGGGATAAGTTTCAGATGTACCCAAGCCTCTAGGTCTGCCAGAATGCGGGAATGAATAATGGAACATGCCATAACTGCATTGTGGCTCGTGTTGTACTGTTCTCAAACATGGACACTTCTTAACTCAAACATGGTATATTTTCAGATGCAACATTCCAGATTACACTAAGCCTTCAATTGAGGGGGGCAAAATTCTTGGAAAGGTTTAAAGGCTTGCTCTTGGACTTATTCAAAATTACATTGGAAGGATTTATCTTAAAAGGATTTCTTATAGATACATTGTATAAATCATAACAACTGTATCACTATTATCAAACTCAGGTCAGTTACCCCTTTTCTGACTTTCAAAGCAAAGGGATTTGTGACTTTTGGGATGCATATTTCATACATACATAAATGTAATTGTTTATAGCAATAGTCAATCTGTTTGTAGAATTAGGGTTGGCCAGAAACATAAATCCCTGATGAATAATTGCATGTCGTCTGTAATATAGGGTGGGAGAGAGAGGAAAATATTCTTCCTAGATACTGCTTTTTTCTAAAGTCATAATCAGTGACAATATTGCTATGATTCTGATACTGAAGTAGTATGTATTAAAAGGGTGCAACTAATTAGCATTTCACTTTATGTCCACTGAAGGTTTTTTTAATTATGCTGCCATTGTATTCAACATATGGCCCCCAAGGGGGCACACAATCAGAATAATTAAAATCAACTTTAAAATTCATATAAAAATTAAACAAACAGGAAGGAAGGTTAGAGAGGGAATGCCAAACAGAACAGAAAAGTCTTCAACCACTGGCAAAAGATGATAGAAGGGGACAGACAAATCTCCCTGGGTCCTGTGCTTAGGACTTCACTGTAAGTGACCCTGATCCTGATCCCCAAGCATGATTTTCCACCTCCTTTAACACAAACATTGCCTTGGATATGAAAAATCTGGTTCAAATACCTGCTTAGCTATGAAAATCACTGAGTGGTCTTTGACATATCACCAGCTTGCAGGCCACAGAAGAGAAGGGACTATTTTGCCAGTCCTCCCCCTTCTGTGTTATGCAATTTGAAGTACATTTAAGTCAATGGAGTTGGAAAGCTGTAACTCAGTTTAGGATGCACTCACAATCTGATCTCTAAGGCAATTATATGGTTTGTTACATACTGAACATGCTGGTTCTGAAGATTTTGTAGCCAGGGTAATCTTTGTGATCTTTTGGCTCTAGTCTATATTTTTCAAGCTAGTTCTGTACATACCAAAAGAATGTAGCAAAATATGAAATAATGCCGCCTCCTTGATCCTTTACCAGACAATTGTGGGACAAGCCCATCCAAGTATTGTCGAATCTGTGCTGGGTGTGCTTCGATCTGTTCACTTGGAGGTACAATATGAAGGTAAGATTCCCCTGCTAAGTCCCAGTTCAACTGAGAGAGAAAATGTTGTGAAATCTAATCAACAAAATTTTCTTAGTCTTTAAGATGCCACAAGACTCCTGATTATTTTTGCTACAACAGACTAAGATGGCTACTCCTCTGGAATTATTACTGTATAAAACTTATAAAGGCAGGAGACTATATGGGTGACCATACGGAAATGTATTCTATACAGGTCCACAAGGAACTGAATGGTATAGATGTGAAATAAATGGGAAATTATCTTTAATGTCTTCCCCCACCCTCACATGTAGACCACTTACTGACAGAGCTTACTGACAGAGATCTAGTTTAAGAGCCTTTGTTTTAGTTCATTTTTATACACCTCATAATAATATATATATGACCCTGAGAAACCACATGTGATCTGAAAGAACCTGTGCCACTGTCAAATGTAGCATTATTTGTACAAGGGTTGCTGCTCAGTTAACAGAGCACATGATTTGCCAGCATGAAGTCTCAGGTTCAATCCCAGTTAAAGGTAATAGGTATTAGGAACCCATGTGCATGTTTGCCTTTGACTATGGAGTGCCATGTCAATTGAGAGAAGATTACTATTAAACTAGATAGACCAGTAGGATAAGGCAGCTTCATATCATCACACTTCTAGGATATAGCTCCCTGAGCCATCCAGATAAGTGGGGCAAGGTTTCCAAGCAGGTTTAAGGCCACTTTTTGGAAAGCTACAGACTAGTTTTTGTTCCCGTCTCTCTGCAAGTCTATAGGACTGCAAGCTAACTTTGTCTGGGAAATTTTAATGTCTTTGCAATTCTAGTAGACAACTTACAATTAATAAGATTCTGGGGAAGAGCATCAGAGAATTTTATTCTATTGGACTTAGTCCCAGGAAAGTGTTCTCAGGACTTGCAGCCTCAATAACCTCAAGGCAGTCAAGTTCTAACCATGTCAGGCCAGTAGCCTATCCTATCTACTGTCCCAGAGTTAGCAGCTGGTGAGACAATATTATATCCTTTGTAATACTTAAGGTAATCCATGAACCCCTAAAGCTGGTAGACCAATGCCTTATGGAGCAAGGAGTGCTATAGCCTTCAAAGTCCCTAAGAAATAGAGGCAAAGGACCAAACAAGAACTTCCTAGCTACATTAATCTAGAGCAGGAGATGGTACTTAAATTGCAGTCTTCCTTCCCCCTAGCAATTCAGCTGATCAGGGACCTTATGGCCTATGATGTGCAGCTAGAACTGCTGAAAGGACTGGTTTCATTGTTAAAGCCATCAAGACAGGAGACTGCCAAGCTACAAGCCAGAATCCTAGAAGGTAAAATCTCCAAACATTAGCTTTTGGACCTACATGTAAATAGTTTTATTTGCTTTCTTATTCACTTCTTTCTTTGAACATCATGATTTGATTATATTCCTAGAGTATCCCAGAAAGAATGGAGCCTTCCCTATCCAAAGAAGTTTCTCATCATGCATCCTTGGTATCTTTACTCAAATACTGTTCCTCTTCATTGCTGGTTTACTCTTTTTCCCTGCTCTCAAATCTGCACGCCTCTATCAAGTTCCAAATTTGCACAGAATATTTAGTTGAGCCTGAAGTGGCAGGTTAAGCACTGACCGGCAATAACTGGACACTGTTGCTTGTCCAATGTAGAAGTAAAGGAATGGGATTTTTTTGTAAAGCAAATCTTGCCTTTGGTCTCTGGTCCATGTTTCTGATCAAAAGCTAATACTTAAGGCAGTTATGTGTGAGTTTTTTACTTCTGTATTGTCAACTGTTTCTTGCATAGAACCAGGGTCACTGCGTCTTATGGAATCCTTGCCAGCATATATTCAGCAAACTGCTGCAGCCAAAACCATTGGGTAAGAGATTATTTATTTGTTTGACTTATAGACCACCCTCCCCCATGCAGGGCTTAGGTCGGTGAACAACAATTCAATAAATACATATATTAATCAATTATAACCAAGTTAAAACAATTAAAAACAATAATAAATTGCAGACTAATACAGATGGCATTTAAATACCAATTTATGTCCTTTCCCATAACCCCCCCAGATAGACCCCTGTACTAAGGGACAGATTGATAATATCTACCAGGGGCCCCTATATTCCTTCAGCACTGGCTTTCACCAACCATGATGGACACAGGCCTAGAAGGCAAGTGGTCGGCTTAACAGCACCCAGTATCCTGTCAGCATTGGCCCAAGAGAGCTGGCTGAAGCTGTCAAGCGCTGAATCCACAGACAGCCAAGGAGCCTCCAATTCACATACTATATCAATATTGGCAGGCACGTCATGTTGGAGTGACAAGACTTTATCCACAAAAAAGCTCACAAAAGCCTCACAGCTAATGGCTGAATCACTAACCTTTTGAGTTCTCTCCATAAGAGAACTTAAAGACCTAATTATCCTAAATAATTGTGTTGGGTGAGAGCTAGCAGATGCGATGGAGACTGTAAAAAATTCCCTTTTAGCAATCTTCACCACCATCTCATAGGTTTTCATGAACGACCTGTAGGATGTTCTTGCAGCTTCGTCATGAGACCATTGCAAAACTCTGTCTAGCTGTCTAAGTTCCCACTTTATCCCCCTAAGCTCCATGGGGCTAGTTTGGGGCAGGACCAAAGAGAGTGTTGGGGAGCAATCAATGGCTTCAGAGAGACAGGTATTCCAGGAAGCATTGAATCCTGCAGAGCATCCTGGAAACCAACTGGACCCATAAATCAGCTCGCTGCCTACACAGGGAGAGGCTGGGACACTCAGCCGGGCTTTTACGGCAGAATGATCTCACCATGGCAATCAGATCTATATTTCTCCCCATGCCAAAGACCAAACCCAGTGTGTGGCCTGCTTGATGTGTGGGACCTGATACAATCTGGGAGAGTCCCAGCGCTGCGACAGAAGCCACCAGGTCCATAGCCTGTCCAGGGGCGGCTATGTTAGCTTGGACATTGAAGTCCCGGAGATTTATTTATTTATTTATTTATATTTCTATCCCGCCCTCCCCGAAGGCTCAGGGCGGCTAATAGGGCACAATGCCAAGTAATAACAATAAAACAATATTTACAATAGACAATTAATAATAATTAGTCTCAGGAATTCCAAGGCCCATCCCCCCATGACCTCCAGCAGGCTTGATAGGCTGTTTGCTGGTGCGCTAGGATCCGGCCAAATTGGCCAACTATTGGCCGGTTTCCAATTTGCCCTATTTGGGCAAAATACTGGAGAGAGCGGCGGCAGTTCAGTTGCAGAGCTTTATGGATGACACTTCCATGCTGGACCCTTTCCAGTCCGGCTTCCGGTCGGGTCATGGGACGGAGACGACACTGGCCGCTCTCACAGATGACCTCCGAAGGCATCTGGATCGGGGTGGTACGGCAGTGCTGGTGTTGTTGGATCTGTCGGCGGCGTTTGACACTGTCGACCACCAGTTACTGATTCACCGCCTCGCCAACACTGGAATCCAAGAGCTTGCCCTGCAATGACTTGCCTCTTTTCTCCAGGGTCGTGGACAGAGGGTGGTGCTAGGGGAGGAGATGTCCCAGAAGCACCCACTGGTATGTGGGGTGCCGCAAGGGCAGTACTATCCCCGATGTTGTTTAACATCTATATGTGCCCCCTTGCCCAGATTGCCCGGAGGCATGGGCTGGGATGTCACCAGTACACTGATGACACCCAGCTATATCTGTTGTTGGGCGAGCAGTCCGGCTCCGACCCAGATGACCTGGAGCTGGCACTTCAGGACGTGGCGGGCTGGCTTAGACTGAGCCGACTGAAACTGAATCCAATGAAGACGGAGGTCCTGTGCTTGAGTCGGAGCGGGGATAGGGATCCCATTGCTGGCATTCGGTGGGGCACCATTGGTGCCAGCACCGAGGGTGAGGAGCTTGGGAGTGCTCCTGGATGCCTCCTTAATAATGGAGGCCCAAGTAGCAGCCACTGCCAAGGCGGCCTTTTACCACCTACGGCTGATCAGGTAGCTGGTTCCTTTCCTCGAATGCAATGACCTTGCAACAGTGATTCACACAATGGTCACCTCGAGATTAGACTACCGCAACACTCTCTACATGGGGCTGCCCTTGTCCCAGATCCAGAGGCTGCAGCTAGTGCAGAATGCCGCGGCCAGGCTGTTGTTGGGTCTCTCTATACGGGACCACATCCAGCCTGTGCTGAAGACACCGCACTGGCTGCCTATAGCATACCGGATTCGGTTTAAGGTGCTGGTGCTAACCTTTAAAGCCCTACATGGTCAGGAGCCTGCCTACTTGTGGGACCGCCTCTCCCCATATGTGCCCCAGAGAGCACTGCGGTCAGAGTCGCAACATTGCCTGACCCTCCCTGGTCCGAAAGAAGCCAGGCTGAAGGTCACCAGAACCAGGGCTTTCTCAGTGGCGGCCCCAACCTGGTTGAATGAGCTTCCGGAGAACATCAGGGCCCTGTGGGACTTTTTACAGTTCCGCAGGGCCTGTAAAACGGAGCTCTTCCACCAGGCTTTCAATTAGGGGCTGCCACTGATGAGTGTGCCCTGGAACATCATCTGGTCTGAAATCTTAGAACACCCTCGGGCCTGAGATTCTGCTGGACGCTACCCCTACCGTTGGATGGGATTCGGATTACCGCCATTTCTGTTGGGTTAATTGCAACTGGTGTTGTTTTAACTGGTATGGTATTTATTAATTGTTTTAACTTGGTTGTTTATGCCATTTTAATGTTGTTAGCCGCCTTGAGCCAGATATCTGGAAAGGCGGCATATAAATAATAAATAAATAAATAAATGCGTGAAACTCCAACCAGGTGAAAGTCTAGACAGGAGCAAATTGCATACACTCCTTTCACTGTTGTTCAGAGGGGAACAGTCAAACATTAATTTTGGCAGCTGAATTGTGAACGTTAATAAGCAGTAACCTTCCTATTGACAGGATATCACAGAGGATTAGCCAATAAAATATGATAAAGACATTTTTCTCAAGTTTGTTAGATTTTTAATCATCCAGGTCCTCAGAGTAGTATTTTAGTCTCATTCTAGTCCTCTTAGGAAGGTCAGGCTGAGACTGATGTGCCAAATGCCAGCTTTCTAGTGTTTGAACCTGTGACACTTATTACTGGATGTGCCAATCTAGATGATAGGCTAGCAGAATATATGCTAGTTTCTAGGGCCTCTGAATGGGCACTGGGGGGGGGGGACGCCTAGAAATAAAATAAGATGCTTGTTCCCAGCTTCAAGTTCTGTTTGCTCCTCAAAGTTACCACTGAAGTATTATTTGTTACCTGCTTTGACACATTCAAACTGTTACCACTCCTCTTTATCTGCATCATTGTGTCATGCAGCTTTGAGGTAACATGATGATCAGTTGGTCTTTCCTAGCCAGTTTAGGGTTGCCACCTTCAGAGCTGGTCCATTTTTTCACTGCCCATGGCAGATTAAAATTTTGCCTCTCCCCTTACGATATGCTGAAAACACAGTAAATGATTTAAGCTTTGACCAAGATTCTTTACAAATTCCAACTGCCTGTCACTTCTTCCTTTCTCCATTACAGCACTTGAGGCAGCTGGTGAAGATCAAAAAATTCTTGATCACATAGCCAATGAATTGCTAAGCTGCCTCTGTGCTGCAGCCTAAAAATGCAATCAGTAGTTTTCTCCCCAAGACATTTACATAGTGGACAGGTAACAATTTTGCTATTCCTGGTAGAAACCTCTTTGGCTTGGGCTATCCCTGGCTATCCCGTTTTCTGAGGTTCTGTCCTTTTAACAGCTACAATGGATGCAGAAATTTTTTAACAGTGTAACAGATGGCTGCATCTACTGATGACTGCCTGTTAGCTGTTAAAGACTACAACCCTAAAATTACCTGTAGAAAAGAGCAAGAAACCAGTAGCACCTTAAAAACTAACAAAATCTGTGGTGGTCTTTAAGGTGTTTTGTTAGTCTTTAAGGCAGGGGTATCAATCATAAGGCCCGGGGGCCGGAAACAGCCCATCCAGGACTCTTATGCGGGCCACAAGCAACTAGTGCAAGGGAGGGAACAGGAGACTGCCCGGGGGGGGGGAGTGGACGGAGCCACTCCGATTGCGGCTTCAGCATGGCAAAACAACCTCATCTGCAGTAGTCAAGCAGCATGGGAGCGTCTGCCCAGGGCTGCATTACTGGCTCTCCAGTCCACTCATATGGGTTTTCCTTTGCACTCCCCTTCCAGCCCATGAGGCCTTACAGTGAGGATACACCAGCTTGGAGCTTACCAGCTGCTGTCCTTTATACAGTTAATATCTCCAGTAGCTGGCATTACATTTTATGGCACACATGGCCCGGACCAACAAAGTGACATTTAGGTCAGATCTGGCCCTTGTGACAAATGACTTCGACACCTCTGCTTTGAGGCGCTGCTGCTACAGACAGACTAACACAGCTACCTATCTTGACCTAAAATTACCTGTCTTACAAGTTCTTGGGATGTTACTTTTGCCCTGGAACTTCCTTCTTGCCTCATTCTCATCATGCAGAATTCTAGCCCAAGACTCCAACAGAGTGGCTGAAGAGCTGATCTACCTGAATGTGGTACATGGCCTCATGTGTGCCATGGGCAACAAGGACCACACCAACTGCCAGAGACAAGCCAGCATCACACTAGAGGTAATTGGCTTGGGGGGGGGGATAAGAAAGTCTGTGTGGACCTACTTCCAGTGACTACAAGCTCCCCCACCCCCTGCCCATCGTTACAAGGTTGCAGCTGTGGGTGAATTTTACTGGATGTGACTAGCAAAATTTGGAGGGTAAAGACAGAAGGAAGTAGATTCAGAGTGGACTAGAGCACATAGCTGGGAAGCAAGGGTAGGCTAAGGAGGAAATAATAAGGTAGTGCTGAATTTTTATAAGTATGCCTTGGGGGTGTACAATATGTCAGAGGGAGCAGAAATTGTCTCTGTTATTAGGCCAACAGTACATACCTAGATAACCTAGTCTTCATCACTATGGAGCTTCTCACTTAAAAAACAGTTTGCTTTTCTGTAACTGTTGTTCTTCAAGTGGCCATCTGTTTGTTGTAAAACAGTGATTGAGACAGGAATGGCTCAAGTATGACCCTAGTTGTAATCTCCCTTGAAGGCTGTGGTAGATGAAGAGAACATAAGATGAAGAGAATCTGAGCAGGTAGACAGATTGATGACTTTTGGTTCCTTACTCCCTTAGTGACATGCAAGGACCACAACTTTTTTCCCTGTAGATTCACTGTAATGTTTCACTGCAGCATTTTGTCAAGATGTTCCTACTGGTGGAAGAAACAGTTCGGCATGCCATGGGAGATAAGTTGTTCCAGCTGTTCATGGTATGTGCTATCTTGTCCTCTGTCCTACACTTGCCTTACATGTTATTCTGAGATACAAAAGATAGGTTTTATTTTTCAAGAGCAACAATTCAAATCAGAGTAAAGTTTTTCAGTTATTAGGATTTTAATCTTATTGGAATCATGACTCCTGAGTCCCCACCCATTACAATGTTAACTAGCTTAGTACAACCTTTTTTTTCCTGATTAGATTTAAACAAGTGGTGGACTACGGGACTCAAGGGAGAAATCCTGTACCTCCCACTTGCCTCCTGAGCCCAAACACAGCTCCCTTCCACTGCCACCCCCATCACCAGACCTGGGGCTAGCATGGCTCTTGGCCGCTAGTGTGGCCAGGGTTGGGGCCAATCCAAGAGCAGCTCTGGACCTCTGCTAGGGGACATATAACACAGAAGGTAGGTGCATTGTCCACAAGTGTGCAGGCAATGCTGTTTATTTGGGGGGGAATTTAAACTCGATCAATATGTTTTTTTAGGTTTTCAGATTTTCCCATAAACCTGGGGGGTCACCCCAGCTTTGAAGAACTGTTTTCTGTCAGTGTGGCCCCAATCCACAGAATTTAAGTATCTGTAGAAGAGATTACCCTTGATTGATAGGAAAATGTTACCTAATTATGTTCACCCTTTCTACATTTCATGACCCAGCTGTGTTTTTTTTTAAATTATTCTTAAATAAAATGATTGAATAATGAGACTCCACTCAGCATCTGAAGAACTGGGCTCCAGCTCACAAAAGCTACTCTGCCACAGATGTTGACCTTGGGCCAGTCACTCTCAGTCTAACCTACCTCAATGCACTGGGTGTTTGAGGATGAATTGCAGGAGGGGTGATGATGTAAGCCACTTTGAGTCCCTACTGGGGAGAAAAGTGGGTACAAGTACCTAAATAAATAATATGGTGTTTTAAACGCAACAAGAAAAATCCAAAGGCCCCTGGAACAGGGAGGAAGCTCACTGCTACAGAGTAGGCCTTCACATTGTGCTAAAGCCATTAGTATGAGCCATTGATTCACTTCTGTTTTTATTTTCCTGTGTATAGTAGCTCTAGGATTTGAAACTAAAAAGTATTCCAACAGACTGGATCAAAAAAGGTGTCAAGAATCTCCCCTTCTTGAAAGCTCACTGCATTTCAACTAAACCGTTATTTCTTTCTCTCTCTAGAAAGATCCAACAAACTTGTACCTGAACATGGATGCTGTGCAGGCAGATATCTTGATCACCAATATTATTAACATGCCAGGAGATCTACTTGATATTGCAAACACGGAGCTCCCACAAGGTGTGCTGATTACAGCTATGAACAAACCAGCCTCAGACTCTTTAGATATCTACATGATGCTAAAAAATCTGGACATGAGAAATGTGGAGTCCTTTCGTACAGCACTTTTCTGGGAAAATAACGGAAAGGGGTGATCTAGGTCTAATCTGTTAAAAGAATCCATTCAGTTTAAGTCAACCAGGTCCACTAGAAAGGAAGACATCTGCTGTTACGTTCATTTTACTGCAAATATATAGAATATGTTAAAGTAAATTCCAACTAAACAACAAAACTTCAAACCATTTCAGAGCAGGAAGGGTGACAGCTTCAGCCTAGAGTAGGCCACCATAGGTTACTAACTAGCCATGGCTCTTGAGAGAAGCTAATCTGTGGTCATCTTTTTGAAAACAG
Organism: Gekko japonicus; assembly: GCF_001447785.1. Taxonomy (NCBI): domain Eukaryota; kingdom Metazoa; phylum Chordata; class Lepidosauria; order Squamata; family Gekkonidae; genus Gekko; species Gekko japonicus. The sequence continues at coordinate 462,811 of NW_015164190.1, forward strand.
AGCTATAGTTTCCACATCAAGTACCAGTGCACAGAGTGCTTTGCAATTCTTATTTTACTTTATTCTCTCAATACTGCAGTTCTTTAAGGCTAAGTACAGGGATCTGAACTTTGCCAAATACAACACTTTCATGTCTGCGCATATGACCACCATCTAGGGCACCTGCTGCTGAAGCTATGGATTTGTATGCATTTCTTGAATTCACAGCTCTCCTTTTATTTTTTTCTAGCAGAAGAATCTAACACTGAAGTGGAATTGCAGACTGAAGACAGAACTGAGTCTCCTTAATTCCTGACCCTCCTCAAGCAATTGGGCTCCCTTGTCTGTTTTCTTCATCCGGTTTTTCATGTCTCTTCTAGTCTTTGCCCATTTGTCAGGTTCTTCTTCCCACTCAAGAAAGAGATGGACTTCTGCAACTGCAGACTACATTTGACTATATGGGAGGTGACTTTACTAGCTTCCTTCCCCTCGAATAACTTGAAAATCCATAAGAGTTCTTGTTTTGGTTATCAATAAAAATATATTAACTGGATGAAGCTTTCTGGCATCATACCTTTAAAAGTGGCACCATCCACTGAGACTCCCAGAACAATGGCTGATTTCCTACAACAAAGACATTTTATTCCAGGTACTGTGGAATATAATAAACAGAAGTTTTAACTGCCCCACCGAACCTGATATTTGACTAAAATTAATGGCTGCAAGGGTCTTGCATTTTTAAGCCCCACCCCACCCCAGTATTACAAATGCTGAGGAAGGAAAATGGGAGAGTGGATAGGGGAAGATTGTTCTTTGAGGAAAGTAGCTGTATAGCAGGCAAAACCCACAACCTTCAGTAGCAGTATAAAAAAATGGAGTCACTAGCATTGGAAGAACAGGGATAGTTGTTTAAAATACCAATTTAGCTAAGGTTTTTCAGGATGGGTTGTTCTTAAGTTCATCTCTTTCCAACATGCATGTTTCCCCCATACTTCTTCCCGTTTACACTCATACACATGCTTCCCACACCCCTCCATCTTGTGGCCTTCTTCTCTAACGTGCACTTACCAGCTCTTTCCTTCTTAAATATGCTCCTGTCCATTTCCTTCATCACATATCCCCTCCCTCATGCACATCCCTCTTCTCTTGCACATAGTAAAGAGGGTAGTGCATCTTTCATAAATCATTCCCCCCAACCCCACCTTTGACACAGCAACAATGGCAGCATAAAAAAGGTGAGGTAGTACAGTTTTTCCAGCAGCTGAAATTTTATCACCCACACAGAGGAACAGTTAAAAACAGAGGAGAGAGCCATTTCAAAATATATACAGTTTTATGGGGGAAAGTGGCAGGCAGAGGACTAAAATGGCATGGCACTTTACATAAAATGTGCAAGGAACATTTCTCTGCCATTTTTATTAGCTGATAGGCTATAGGAGCAATCTGTACACTCATGTACCCCACCACTTACAGTTACAGAAAAGCACTCTTATGTTAAAACATTCACAACCTCTTTCACTGGCCTCACATGGAACAGCTTGGCTGGGCTAGTGCATAGCCGTTCTCAGTAGCTGAGCCTTCTCAGGATAAGGGAGATCTGCTATGCTTTCATTCCAGCAGGAAGCACCATTGAATCATCCTTTAGAAACTCTCTACCTTGCTGTTATTGGCCCCATTGGGAGCAGAATAAAGGCGGAGAAAGGACAAGGGGAACTTTTAGAGTTGCAAAGGATGAGTAAAAATAGATGGCTCTTCCTTATGTAGGCTAAAGGATCAGTGTACCCATTACACTTGCCACAAGAATGTTGCTGAGAATAGCCTCCTTGTGGAAAGCTATCTCCAGATGTAACATTAAGAAGTGTGTTTAGAGTGCTAGAGTAGGATCTGGAGACCCAGGTTCAAATCCCCACTGTGCTGTGTTGGACAACCTTGGGCCAGTCATATACTCTCAGTCTAGCCTACCTCATGGGGTGGTTGTGAGGATAAAATGGAGAACAGGAAAGCTATGTAAACTGTTTAGGGTCTCCATTAGGATGAAAGGTAGGGTATAAATGAAGTAAAATAATTAAGTTACAACCTCATGAAAATTCGTTTTAGCTCCTCTGCAGCCCATCTGGAGACTGGCAGAAAAAAAATTCAGGATCCTCACAAGACAGAATTGAATGAATTCAGAAAATTTATTTATAAACAAGTTTTCTCTTAAGAAACTTTTACACAAAGGAAAATCCTGGAGAAAGTATAACTGGGTTGCACTCAGTTATAGCATTCCAAGGGTAATATTTAGGCCAAAGATTTTACGTACACTTGAAAAATATACATGCTTATGGAAGTGACAGTGGAGTATGCCCCTTCTGTCACCTTCAATATTGAAAAATGAGCAGACTCCCAGAAATACCAGCTGAGTTCTGTCCCTTGCCTTCCCCAAGGGTGGGATCCCCTAGTAGAGAGCTTTCAAGCAGGATAGGGGGACCTTCTGTTTGCATTTTAAATACAGTAACACCAAACCAAAGAAGTGAGTCAAAAGTCGGGGGGAAAACATTCATTTAACAAGTAAGTGGTTATTGAAATGGCCTCTTGATCAGATGCTTGCTAGCTTGCTCTTCCATCTGCATGGCAAGGGTTAGTTCTTCCACAGTATCTAAAGAAAAGGAGGCATGAAAGTCAGATTTATTTCATTTATACCCTACTTTTCTCCCCATTGGAAACCCAAAGTTGCTTACATTGATTTCTTCTCCATTTTATCTTTACAACAATCCTGTGAGGTACGTTAGGATGAGTGTGTGTGACAGACCCAAGGTCACCCAGAGAGCTTCCAACCACTATACCACACTGGCCCTTGTTTAAACCATCTCATTATTAAAGAGTATTAAAACTAATCTAGTTGTCGGCACTTGTCTAGTTGTCGGCACTTGCAGGATCACTTTAATGTGTCATCCAACAAGAGAGGTGTCTGAAGAAGCACCCCTGCTCCATTCCTGTCACACAAAAATGGCTCATGAACAAACACATCACTGACACTGGCAGATTAGGCAATGTGTTGATGGGCTGGGACAAAATGGGGATGAAACAATGTCTCCTCTCACATGTAGACAGATTCAGGTGGGTAGCAGTGTTGGTCTGAAGCAGCAGAACAAAGTTTGAGTCCAGTGGCACCTTTAAGCATGAAAGCTTATACCTTGAATACAACTTTGCTCATCTTAAAGGTGCCACTGGACTCAAACTTTGTTCCTCTCACATGTCACTGCTGTTGTCTGACAGGCTGTACCCCTTGAATGCAATCTATGGTAGCTCAGAGATGCTATATCAGCATATTACTGCTCCAGCCATGCCAGCGTGGGGTTTGGCATTTGCTAGTAACTGCTAGCAACACAATATGACAGGAGCTTGAATGGGCACTAACTATTCAGTAACAAAATACAGCTAGGTTTACTTTCAAAAGGAAAGCATGCAGTAGGATTGTAGCTTCAAGCTTCATGGTTAAGTTCAAGGTTCTCTCTGCCCTCAGTTCACTTCCCCTTACTCACATTCCCTCACTTTAGCAAAAGGCCATCTGCTGCATCTCCTTTGACATGCACGCATTCTTTCCCATGTAGAAAAGCCTTCCCCATTTCTGTTCAAACTATTTCAGTCTGCTTCCCCAAACAAGACAAAGTCCTGGTTCATTCTAGCTTTATCTTACTATCTCCAAAGCCAACAATGTTCACTCAAAAATCCCCAATCTTCCCCCATCTTGCATGTCTAATGTATTTTTAAATTTGATTTACATCCTACCATCCCCCACAAGCAGGCTCAGGGTGGGTCACAACATAAATAAGAACACATAAAACTTAAGCTTTCTCAATGGCAACTGCACCACATCTATACTTTGGTGATGGTTAGTAGCACGGCAGAATGCTGCCACAGAAAAGGTGAAAGGCCAACTCCAGCAGTATCAAGTGCTTTCACTCTGAAGCACCCTTTGTGCTAAATTAGTGAATGCAGCCCCCAATGTACCTTTCAGACTGAGGAAGATTTGGGATCCTTCATTTATGAAGCACTGGGCTTGGTACACAAATGCTTCCAGGTCATATTCTGGTTGTTCCGCCATATCCAGGAGATAGTTACAGTTGTTCATTTTCTGAATGCAGAAGTGAGGATAGTTAGGGAATTGTGTTTGAGTTTGAAATGTAAAATGGGTTTTTCATGCATGTTTGCTGAGTGGACTTGAGTTACTGGAAAGGATGTGCTAACATTTGTACCAATCTGTTGTGGGACACTACTAGATCTGTGATAAGGGAAGCATTTCATAGCTGTTTTCTTACTTAATTCCAATTGCTCAACAATACAAATCACTTGGTAAACCCAGCCCACAAAAGTAGGTTTGATGCACGGCCCATCAAGACTTACCTCCCTGACTTCCTTCAATTCCTCTATTGCCTTCTCCTCTAGTTCACTAATTCTAGTGACAGCCTCACGGAAACTGGATAAATGAGGAGACAATTCATCTTCGGAAAGTTGCTATTCACAGAGGAAAGTGTTTGTTAGTTCAGACAGTTTCACCAAATTCTACAACCATAGATTAATCCCAGCCAGATACATGCATATACCTCATGAAGGCAGTTTGATCCTTCTTTACTGATTTCCAGCTCCCCACTTTCAGTTTCCATGAGATTTACCTCTCCAGCCATTCCATTGTGAGGAAGCTCCTTCACTCTGAGAAAAGGGAAGTCCATCACTTAGGCACCTGTCTTAATGAAGTTCTCAGTAGCCTTGTTCCCACTAAACAGAGATATGCTTGACCAATGTCCACATTGGTCTAAAAGTTCTCTGAGCATCCCTTGCTAAGGTATGGATACATGGTGCTTCTGCTCCATCACACCCCAAGCAGACCTAGTTTATAATAAAACCCTGGAAAAGTGTCTGTGTGTTTTGAAAACTGAGGTGAGGAAGCAGAGCTGAGCTGACCCTTCTATTAGTAGGTATGACTGAGAAAGACAATGGAAGGGTCAGAGAAGATTCTCTCTACTAGAGACTATGGACAGTATCTGCCTGCAAGGTCACTTTCCAGATTCACTGGACTTGAATGGAAGCCTTTATTTGAATGAAAATCAACTATGGAAATTAAAGTGTCCTAATACTTAATCTGCTGCATGTTCACCATTGTAGAGGTTTGGAATTCTGTTCTGCTGCAAGTAGGTGGGATGGGGCAAAGAGGAAAAGAACAGCAGCCTATCCTGTAAGTAGATGAACACACACAAAATATACTGCCAGAAAATGTGTTAACTGTGTGGCTGGAATTTCTTTGTCTAACTAACCCCAGGATTTTAACAGAGCTATAGATAGCAGTTCATCCAATTAGGGAAAAAAATCCTAATTGAAGTGCTATAAGGAATTAACAATTTATACAAATTGTAGAAGTGATCGAACCTGGTTGCAGTCACAAGTACCTCAAGAACCATTGACTCTACCAATGACGATGCCAGATTAGCATGGATTTCCTTCCCTTGTGTGTTCCAGACATTACTCAGTGGTTCAGGAGCCACATGTGGCTGTTCTGAGCACTGTCCCCAGTGTGGCACCCACTCCATGTTTCAGGAAAATGGGCAAGGCCCACATCCAGTGGAGCCTGCGGTTTACATCTTGAAACAGCTGCTGCTAAAGAATGGGTAAGTGGTGGGCCCCCTGAGGCACAGGACTTATGCCAGGGATGTGGTTCTTTCACATGATGGGTAATTGCAAATGTGGTTCTCTGTGAGCTATGGAGCAAGTACCACTGCATTAATGGCATGAGGATAGGGCCAAGAATGACCACTTAACTGGCTCAGAAGCAACAGCACTATTGTAATGGGTTTTACAGTAGGAGGCGTGGGGAAGAGGCAGCACATAGCCAACAGAAACAGATTCAGGCACTGTGTCATTTTTATGATATAGAAGAAACCAGATGTTTTTCTTTTGCCTTCAACCAGTGACTACTCACCCGTATTAGCTGGGGAATAGGGACAGGGTTTAAAGACTTCAAGAAAAAGAGACCTAATTTTTTTTTTTTTTGCATTAAAGAGATATACAAATGGAAGGCTATAGTCACCAGCATTGCTCTTTCGATTTACTTTCCTCAACATACATTATGACCAAGTTTCCCATTTATCCCCATATTACAGATTAAATTTATAAATCAAGGAGTTACTTACCTATCAGCATATCGCAAGGTATTTAAAGTATATTCACAAGAACTCATGCCTGGGGAGATCATAGCAATCTGAAAGCAACAAGATTTTTAAGGTACCTGCACTCCTATCATCAACTTCTATGCTACTGCGGCAATTCTCATCTGTTTTCCCAAGGAGTAAGGATATATTCCTGCAGCGCCATCAGCCATACTTCATTCATTCTCCCAGTATAAGGAAGTATTCCCTTTCATAACATTTACTTACAAATTTAGGTTGCAATTAAGTTCATAGACTTTTTCAACCAAGCATTCCCAACTTCAGCTTCAAATTATCAAGTGCTCCAAGGAGGGCAAGCCTATCATGGGCTGTGGCTCAGCAGTACAGACATGATTTACATGTTAAAGACGCAAGTTCAATCCCAGCATCTCTAGTTTAAAATAATGATTTCAGGTAGTAGGTGTTAAGAGATGTACTGCCAGATTACTGAAATTCAACTGGGTGGAACAGAAATCTCAGTTGGTACAGCAGTTTCATATACTCATCTGCTTCCTGGAATTTTGCTCTAGGTTCAGACACATTCTAGTTTTATGCAATAACAGACTTCAAACCAGCTGCTTGCAATAGGCAAGAGGTAACAATAATAGCTGGATCCAGATTTGCATACAAGTATATTTTTACTCTTTAATAAAACTAATTTAAAAAGAAGTGATAACTCAGATTCATATTAAAATGAAGATCATACATTAGACAGCTGGCCTTACCATACAAGTCCTGGAATTTGATCCAATGAAAGAGTCCCTCAGCACCTGAGTGAGTTTGCTCTCCCTAAAAGGTGTATGTGGTTTATTCTGGCCTAGAGCACGGATACATTCCTACAAAAAGGAGGATGGACACACATCTTCAGACAGTATCCAGGTAGGTAAGGTTTTGATTACAGACACCTAGTAGCAAATTCAAAGAACTGGGACTGGCTTCCATTTAATCAGTTAAACATACTTGGAACACACTGCTGCACTGAAGACACTGAAGACACAAATATGCAACATAATCTCGTGCCCCAGGAACCTTCTAGTTTTCATAAGACAGCCCAGTGAGAATCTGCTCACCATTGTTTTCCTTTAGAAGGTTAATAAAAATCCTTCAAGATTAACCACAAAGGTTATCCAGGAAAACGTTTTATATTCTCTCATCAGTGGTAAACAAAATAGCCCAAGAAGGAATACTATTAGGTTAGGTAAGACTGGAATTTTAAATCTACTTTACAAAGCAAAATTAGAAGGAAGCGATTCTAGAGAGGCATGCGTTAAACGTGACACCACTATTAAATTGTTCACTAATATCAGCCCAGACAATCAGCCAGATTTTTTAAAAAAACTTCTATTATAATGCCAACTGAATGTTTATTGCAAATTCTACTTCATTCACATTTTCATGATCAATCCTGAGTAACTTTTAAAGAATCAAAATGAGCTTCGAGAGTCCTCTTGAATTCAGTTCTCTAAACAGGGGTGCTGTTAACACCCAGACCACAGCTGGGAAATCCTTGGCCCATCCAAGCTTTAATTTAAGGATGATCATAGTTTTAAGCGTTGTTTTGAAATTGTCTGATGCATATCTGACAAATAAAAGATGGTCATACTAATTGTATCTGCTTCGAAATTCTATGTTTGTATAAATATATAATCAGATCCTTCATATTTAAAGAAAGGCACAATAAGCCAACAAGTTTTTTAATAGGTAGACTGAATTTTGGGATACAGTGGCAACTACAGGCCATATTGTAACAGGCAATGATTTGTACCGGATGCAGCATCATTTGGCATTTGTCTCTGCCAATCTGACAGACATACATGCAAGTCAGCTACAGCCCTCTAATTGTTGGCATATATTTGATGTGGCTCTCTATGCTATATGTTGCCAGCTTCTAGCCACAAATCATCCCTGGCAGACATTAGTCATCTTGTTCTTTAGTGGATACTTTATAAGTGTTCTGGGTAGCTTTATCATTACATATAATTTAAATGCAAGTATTTTTATTCGTAGCTAATATGTGGTCCTCTGCAACATGAAGCTGTTGGCTCCTGTATTTTTCTCACTGGTAGTCAACCGTTCTCCTTTATATAGGTCTGTTCAGTCTTTAAAGGTTGGAATAGGGTTCATGAGAGCAAGCACTCTACACTGTAACAGTGTAGACTAGAAAATTACAAACAGAAGTTTAGGGCCATTCAATCCAACAGGATCAGGATCACAGTCTATGTTCCTCTTCCTGGGTTTGTGCCAGTCAGTTCAAGGATAGCTAGCCATTTGAACACGTTACTATGTGAAGTCATACAAACAACACTGTAATGTTTACTATTCTACATATGCAGCCCTAAGTGCCATGGAATAGTTTTGTCTGTTTACTAAGCTGAGGAGGCAGCAACACAGGGCTGGAGCAGCAAGCAGAAGAATAGGCCTGACTTTGCTATTGTCAAATCCAGATTGTCCTCCATCCCTCTTATCGAGACAATGATGCTAGTTATGCCCTGCTCCATACCTTCAGTGCCAGCAGACTCTTGTTTATTTCTGCTGCTTCCATCCGTGTTTGACGATCAGCACTTGATGTATCAGCACCCCTCTCATTTCCAGCTAAGTCCACCAAGGAGAACTTGCCATACAGTTTTCCTTTTCTGCGCAGAATAATTTGAAAGCAAGCATGGGAGCGTGAGGAACTGGAATTTGCAAACGTATGTCCAGAGGTCCTACAACAGAAATAACAGAAGTGTTTGCTGGACTGTAAATACCAGAATATGACTACATCAGCTGTTTCCTTCAGTTTTTGTCCCAAACAACGCCAAAACAGACTGTGTCGCAAGTACCTCATTCCATTTCATTTCTCTGGAAATTAGCAGAACAAAATACATAAGGCTCTCTGCAACATCTGCTATGCAACATTTCTGCAATACCCTCCATCTCCATTTGTGCTGCTGCACTCCCCCCCCCATATGTACACAGGCAGCCCCTTTCCCCAATCACTGTTTTATAACGTCAAACATCTTATAAGTTCTTACAAAGAAATCCTGAAATGATTAGCATGGATTTCACTGATCACATGAGAGAGGGTCAGATTTCACAACTAGATATATAACCTACATCCCACAATTTTTTGATTTTTCTCAGAGAATGTGCATATATATCCTACATACAGCATACAAGTGTACATATATCTGACAAAAAAGTATGCTAGGCATTACCAGTTAAGATTCAATTTAAACCAAATTAATAAATAAACTGTTACCCCCAATTTTAGATCTTTATTTAGTCCTACAGCACGCCCTACCCCTGCACAACATGTATGTACATCCTGCTTTTACATGGGGCTTGAATTGGTGTTCTGTCAATATTGCAGGTTAGGTCTACATCTGCTTAGAGTCTCTAACGCTATAGCATTTGGTGTTTTGCCATTATCCCATGCCTCCCCACTAATATATTCTTATAGGTATGATAATTTACAAGCTTAAGCAACAGCAGGAAGAGCAACCAACCTGCAGGCACTGCCTATCTCAATCGTTCGAATTACATCTTCAGCACAGCTCACTTGTATTTCTTCCAGTCCAATCACCTGGACCTGTTGCTTGCCATCCTCCAGTACTCGCAGCTTTGCTTTTTTGTTTAGAAGGTCAAACAACTGGATTTGGAAAGGAAGACGACACACAATTGTGAAGAGGTCGGTACTAGAACAGAAGATTTTTTCCACTTACTGTGAATCTTCCTTCTCAGTGCTTCTGGGGTGGGGCAGTCTCTGCTTCTGGGAAGAAGCTCCTCCCTTGGGGCAGGCAGGGTCACTGAACTTTGTGATTCCTGGAGGGGAGGGGCTTCTCGAGCAGGCCCCAGTCTGCTCCTGAAGCAGTAGAACCCCTCTTCCAAAAAGTATCAAATGTGAAAAAATGGACCTCAAACAAAGAATCCCCCCCAAAAGGCAATAAACCACACATAAAACAAATTGAAGAATTATAAGATAGGCCCATTAGGTCAGGCAAGAATGGAAAAGGAAGTCCAGGAGCCCCATAGGGTTATAACAGCATATCTACTCCGGCCCAAGAGCAACCTGAGAGAGAATTGTACCCTACGGTGGGAAAAGACTGCCCCACCCCATGACCACCAAGAAGGAAGAATCACAGTGAGAAAAAATGTCCATTCTCCAGTGGTCTGGGGTAGGGCAGTCTCTACTTCTGGGACATAAAAAAGCAGTATGCCACAGGGAGGGAAGAATCTCAGCTCCTAGGCCTGAAAAGGTATACTGCAGGACCCTTCTTCCAAAGGCGGCCTCAGTTGAGGCCATCTCATCAGTCCTGTAATGGCTGGTGAATGAGTGGAGCAACTTCCAGGTGACAGCCCTATAAACTACCTCTAAGGAAGGGAAGGACCAGTATGCTGCAGAGGTCACCACCCCTCTGAGGGAATGGGCTGTAACACCCGAAGGTGGATCCAAACCCCTGGACTTATACGGCAGGAAAATGCAACCTCTGACCCATCTGCTAATGCTGGAAGTGGAGACCTTGTGATCTAGGGAAGACTTACTAAAGGAAATGAACATGGTATCAGTCTTACAAAAGGACTTAGTCCTGTCCAAGTAGAAACTCAGGGCCCTCTTACTGTCCAGATAGTGCCACTACTTTTCCTGGGGATGCTTAGGAATGGGGCAAAAGGAAGAGAGAATCAGCTCTGCAGACCTATTAAAGGAAGAATTAACCTTAGGGACAAAGGCTGGATCAGGATGGAGCACCACCCAGTCATTATGGAAAACGCAGAGCTTTTGTCCACAGATAGGGCTCCGAGTTCTGAGATCCTCCTAGCCAAAGTGATCCCAACCAGAAAAATGATCTTAAAGGTGAACTTTTTGAGAAAACAGGTGGCCATGGGTTTGAAAGGAGCCCACAAGAGGGCCTTAAGCACTGTATTTAGATTCCAAGAGCACTGTATTTAGATTCTTGTGAGCTAGAATGTGGTTAATTAGAGATAGTACCTCTAAGAAACCGCCTAACTTGAGGGTGATGCGAGAAATTCCCTTTTTTTACACCTCTTATCGCAGAGATAGCTGTCACCAGTGTTCCCTCTAAGTTGAGTTACTTTGAGCTAACTCACAGTTTTTTAACCTCTGGCTCACACATTTCTGTCTTAGCTCAGGAAGGATGCCTCCAGAGCAAACTAATTTATGCAGCAGCCAAATCGCTCACTCACAACTTCAATGTCAGTAGCTCACAAAGTAGAATTTTTGCTCACAAGTCTCCACAGCTTAGAGGGAGCATTGGCTGCCACCTGCCTTTTTAGAGTATTAGTGCTTAGAGCTTTTTTCATCATAGCCCCATCCTGGTAGAATGCCTTATCAGAGGAGACATCCACCTATCAAGCTTCCACAGAGCATGTAAGATGGAATTTTTCCAGCAGGCCTTTGGCTAATTCTTTTATTTTCAGTGGCTATTGGTCTGCCAGATGTTTTATCTTTAGAATATTTCTAGGTACTGGGAGAAGATTTTAACTGTTTTAATGTTTCAATGATGACCCTTATGGTTCAGTTGTATGTTTGTTTGTTTTTTAAAATGTTGTGAGCCACCCCAAGCCCCACATTGCAGGAGAGGGATTGGATATAAATCTAGAAAGTAAACAAATAAACAGTAAGAGTAGTGCAGCAGTGGAATTGGCTGCCTAAGGAGGTGGTGAGCTCCCCCTCACTGGCAGTCTCTAAGCACAGGCTAGACAAACACTTGTCAGGGATTCTCTAGGCTGATCCTGCATTGAGCAGGGGTTTGGACTAGATGGCCTTTATGGCCCCTTCCAACTCTATGATTCTATAACTCTATGTGTGTCTACAGTGTATATGAGAAGGATCAACAGGTATATTACAAACATATTCATTTCACAGAAACCCATCCCCCCCCAATTTAAGAAGCCTCATTTGCTTAGTTACCTAATGCCGAGTGCAACATCAGTGTGTTGATAAGGACAGCAGCTGATTATTCGGATTTTCAAAGGCCTCCACTTACTGTGCAAACTGTGGCACAAGGTCCACAGCAAAGAGATCAGGATCCCAAGCAGCATATACAACTACAAAACAACCCTGACAGCCACTTTCAACTTGCACCAACAAAAATGAGGCTAGACTGAACATTACTATTTCCTACTACCAATATACTGTTTAAGAACTCTCTAAAACATGGAAATAGGTAAAGTAGGCTGATCTCACCTTTCCATTATATATTTCAAAGAATGTCACATAGACTTCCAAGCCTTGTGCCTTGTACCGTGGCTGGTTCTGAAGGAGGAAAACATCCTGTGCTGGTAAGGGAAAGAAAAGTTACAAGACAGAAGTTTTTTGAACACTGTCATGTGCTTGAGGTCCTTCCCCAAAGTGCTTCCAGACTGTGGGGCACTTCTTTAAGTCACCTATTTTAAGTATTTACTATAGACGCTAGTAATTGTAGTGCCATCGCAAAAGAACCACTTGAGGAAGAGTAGGGAATGGTGCTGCCAGGGAACTTTATTTGAGCTTAGAGCATATGGGCAGCTAGGATCCATCCAAGTCAGGTGCAAGCACTACAACCTGTCTTACTACACCTGCCAGGTGATACCAATGCTAGAAGGCTGCACCTATGTGCAATATAAAGAGGAAGAGGAGACAGTAGCAAGTGGGCTTCATTGGAGACCTGGAGCTGCTGGAAACTGTTGCTGCTGTAAGAAGCCCCCGGTGACTAAAGGGATGTGAGGAACCTTCTTTATGTATACTGCAGTTTGTTTTCTGCAAGTATATTTGTATTACTATAACACCTTGCCTCGTTGAGCTTCTTTTGACCACCCAAATCCATTGAAAGAACCCTTTCCTCAGGCAAAAAGACAGCCTCTGGCACAGCAGCAATTAAAACAAAATACTACTACAGCTGATAGTTTAACTAGGAAGATATAGCATGCCTGACCTAGACATCTGCATATTCCAGTCCCTTTCCTGTTATTAATAAGATTCTGATGAAGACAATACATACATGCAAAAGCATATATTCCTTTGGAAGCGTTCTGCGTTTTCCCAGAGAAGTTTCCTCCCATCGTCTGAAGAGAGAACATGTATTAGAAAACAGACTTAGCAGCTGCAATGGAATTTTATTATCTTTGCCTCTGATTGCTCAGTTTTGCAAATACACAAGGTATTTTTTAGCAGTAGTATTCAGTTAGTGCAAGATGCAATGCTAGCCCACAGCGATTATTCAAAAATGCACATTTAGAATTTGAATATGCACATAAACTGGGTGGTATAGTATGTCACTTTGCAAATCTCAGGCATGGTTCAAAAGTTTAATATTCTAAAACAGATTCCAAAACAATGCTTAATATAGCAGTGCCAACTGACAGGGATGGTAGAAAGTTAGGAAAGACTCAGAAAGTCAAAGTCTTCTCCATACCTCTCATATCCTTTCTCCAGATCCCTACAGTGCAATACATTTGAGTAACTGACTGGGACAATCCTGTTTTATGCAAATTAGTGCTAGATCTTTAAATTACTCTACTGATTAAAAAGTTATCTGCATCTTAAAGGACAAAAATCTTCAAACAAGTCTGCAGAAACAGTTTATACCTTGGCTGAATCAATGTTAAATAGCTTAAATAAACTAGTATCTGGGAACAAGACACTCACGTGCGTTTTTCCACTGCCAGTCTGACCATATGCAAAACATGTAGCTTTTCCTCCCTCAAAGACTGTCTCCACAAGTGGCCTAGCAGTAAACCTGGGCAAGCATAATTAATACAGTTTAATGGATTAGCTTATATTTTGCTTCACTGCATTAAGTGCAGTTATGAAACCCAAGTTCCCACATAGCCCAGCTATAAGACATATTCGGTTTAAAAAGCCAGTTGTAATAAACTCCTCTTTTTTTTAATTAAAGACTATTACAAATTGACTAGGGCAACATAAAGATCAGGGGTCTAACATCTGTATAATCATAAATGCATTATGGGTTGAACACCACGCGTCAATAGATAAGCAAAAGCGATCTTTCGACAAAGAAAATGCCTAAAACCTCATGATTGGAGTTCCGGAAAGATAGAGGGATCTCCACAGATTATGTTTCACTTCCTAAACTGTCTTGGACAGATTCCCTGGAGAGGTAGCACTGAAACTTTCTAAAATAAGCGCTGGGGTCGGGGACCCAGAATCGGCTGGTCCTCCCAAACATCAAGGAGGCAAGGCTAGCGACAACAAGGGCTGGGATTTTCTCAGTGGTGGCTCCACTCTGGTGGAATGAGCTCCTGGAGGAGATCAGTTCCGCAGGGCCTGTAAAACGGAGCTCTGTCAAGCTTTTGGAGCCACCACCACTACTGCCACCATTGATATCTGACAGCTTATGAAGAGCAAGCCCAACCATCCGGGTCCCACAATTACAGCTCGAGCCGACCGACCAGACATCAAGAATATCAAGAAGCTGACTGTACGCCGAGGATTGAACACTAGCACTTTAATATGTTGTAATATTTATAGTTTTAAATTGTGTATTGATGGCTTTTATATTGTACAAGGGGCGGGACCCGCGATGCTTGCGGGAGGGGGGAGGAAGAGGAGGAAGCAGCAGGAGGAGGTAAGTCCCCCCCCATCCCGCCGGTTCCCCCCCC
>NW_015164190.1:477641-491533 GCF_001447785.1 Gekko japonicus
CTCCGAAGCAAGGCCCGGCGGCTGCAAGCTGCTCGGGCCTCGCTGGTCTCTTCTGCCCCCCCCCCGCTCCGAAGCGGCGGCGGTGAGGCAGTCTGCAGAGCGTTCCCTCTGCATGCGCAGGGGATGCTCTATTACTTTTGGGGGGGGATTTAAGTATCCCCCCGTTATTTTTTTCAGAGTTTCAGAGCTGAGTTTGGTATTTAAATCCTCCTTGCTTTTTCTGAGGATTCTCCCAGGTTTGTAGAAAAATTCTCCCTATCTATACATGACCCCATGCTTAGATTTTCTGATCTGTAATTTGGGGCCACTGATCAGAATTAGATACATTAATAGACCTAAAACATGAATAGACCTAAAACCTGAAGTACAATAGTATCTGCTTCCAACACAGAAACACAATGTCTCCTGAAGAGGGTTAGCATGCCCTAATTATACTATGTGCACAATGTAGGCACAGAGTCTTCCAGACAGACTGTGCCTACCTGGCAACAGAATAGAAGAAAACTTGCAGGCTGTGTCTATTAACAGTACTACAGTCATCATGGCAGAGTTATCTCACAGCATCACTGGGAAGTTTAGCCCAGTCCGTCCCTGCATTTCTCATCTGTATCTGCAAATTCTACACAAGTTTCAACCTCCCTTACAAAAAAAGGCAATTAAATGTTAATTACTGAAAGACAGTCAGAAGCAGCAAGTAAGCATATAGAACATAGTCTTTGGCTCAATTCAGACATCAAACTAAACCATAGTTTAAGGAAGCTTAAGAATAGCTTGGTGAGAGATTTGAATTGACAAACGTAATTTGTATTCAGATCAGAATCAAACCATTATTTGGATGTGCAACAAATGTTTGATGAGATGTCTAAATTGAGTGTAAATGCAGAATTATGCTTATCTGGTTTCATAGGTGAATCACTAGAATTCTAGATTTCTACTGATGATAGATGTACAACCCTCAACTATGTCATAACTAAAAACATTTGGGTAGGAGCTCCATGCAGTAGGTGCCACATATCTAATTTTTTTTACCTTGTTTAGTAACCTCTGTACAGTGTCTGCATGCTTACGCACCTGCCAGCTGGGACAAACAACACTGGTACCAAAATGATGTACACATGCAAGCCAATATGAGAAACAAAAACCTTTTGAAACGAGGAACCTGCTACACAGAGCACCAAAATGGATTAGTTTTTTGGCAACATCTCAAATAGGAGGCATCATATATATAAATAGACCCTCAATGGCTAGCATTTGCACATGGTAACTACTCTACACTGTTCACCGCTACTATGAGGAAAGACATGCATTACCGATAAACCATTTCATTGGATGCTGTTTCATCAAACGAGAAGTCAAATCGAAAAGCCTGGTTTTCAAGATATTTTGTCAGATCCACCTTCACCTTTGGTTCGTGTACCAGGATGGTGTTTCTGTTAGCAACAGTGATTATATCACATTCCTTCTTTCCGAGTTCTGTTTATGAGAAAACAAAATAGTTGGCACCATGAAACCAGGTCCTGTGAATTCTGCAAACAATGCAAATCATAGTGGCAACCAAAGAACCAAAGTACAATTACAGCTGCCAAAACTGGGCAACTTGGCAGAGAATTAAGAAAAACGACCGTAGTAGTGAATGGTGTGACAGGCTCTGGAGAAAAGACTCCAAGTAGGGGGAGGAAACTGACAAACTAGAGCCCCAGGAGGCCTGGCTACAGACATCTACTAGGTTTGAGCAGTAACCTACTTGATGCTTAGCATTCTGTAGTTTTATATTCACAACATGACAAATGTCAAAAATCTGCCATCATTTCTGTTGTTACAGGATTTAAAGAATTGCAACAATATAACCTGACAAATTCTAGAGTACACAGGCATCATCTTACCTTGTTTATTTAAGGGTCGTTTCCTCACACAGACACAGATTCTATGTTCTTCAATCTTTCAAAACATAAATAGATACAGTAAGACCAGAAAGCTCAAGGATCCACATCCTGTAGCCTAGTGCATATGCTTAAGGCTTTTCCTTTAGCAAAACCACAAAGGTGTAACAGTATCACTTATCACAGTGGAACACAGCAGAAAGGAGAGCTAGTAAAGAACTGTCCATGACTCAAAAATGTGACAATTCCTGAACAGAACGACACTGGCAGCTATGAAGGGCTGAACTATACCTTAAGATCAAACCTCTCCCAATACATCATTGTCCAGAATGCACCCCAGCATCCCCGTATTCACACCAGAATGGCCAAAACATTCCAAGTGCCCACAGGTTGGTCAACAGGTCCACCGCAAGTTAGAGGCCCAGAAGCACAAGCTCCAGAGAATACCGTGGGAGCAGGAAGACCAGAGAGACGCATGGGGGTGTCGGGCTCCCAGTGGTGAGCATGGGAAGGGTAGGCAGGGTGGACCCCATACCCAGCCCGCACAGTTGCTGTTGTCCCAGCTACCACAGAGAAGTGAGGGTGGCATGGCTGTTGCTGATCAGGCCAATGGCATGTTGTCATCAGGGAAGAGGACAGAAATGCCCCTATAGGGGAGGGGAGAAGAACTTCCTCTCTCAGAAAACACCCTGCAGGAAAGCCCTCTCCCACAAGGAGTTTGGGAGGGGAAGCTCCAGACCTGTGCAGCTCCAGAACTGCCTCCATAAAAAGGGCCAGAGCATTTGAGAAGGAGGTAGGCTAAGAAGTGTCAGCCTGGAGGAAGACAGCAGGGAGACTCATGAGTGACTAAACCCTGCCCTCGTGTTTTGGTCTCCCCTTTCCTTACAAGGAGACAACATTAGAGGATGCTGCAGGAGGAGAGGGAAGCCCTGCTCCCATCATAATGACTGTCACATGCCCTGACCACCAAGGAATATTGGGGCCACTACACAAAGGCAGGCAATGGCAAACCACCTCTGAATGTCTCTTGCCTTGAAACAGGGTCACCGTAAGTCAGCTGCAACTTGACAGCAGAAGAAAGCTGTCACATGCAACCAAGGGCTGAATATGAGAAATCACTAGCATGATAGCACAATCATGCTTCTGCAAGTTAAACAAATTATAAAATACACAACACAACAATTTATGAAATATTGCTAATGGGCAAAAGTATTATTTCTTTAAGCTGGTCATTTGTGAGTGATACTTTGATCCCATCATACTTTGATCCTCAGATTAGAGAGTTAATATCAATGATTTAAATACCTATACTGTGAACCTGCGTTGATACTTTCAATACACCAATATCTTTTCAAAGCAATGTAATTTGTATGCAATCTTTGGGCTTGTTCCTTTGTGATACACAGTAAATTGTGAAGTGACTTAAAAACAAAGCAGCACATTTAGAGTTCAGGTGTTATTTCCTCCCTAATAATTTACCTTGTTACTCATATGGATAGAAGTTTCTACTTGTTCTCTCTCAAAACATAGCTGGAAAATCCTCTAAAAATGGCATCTATTTGAAGGCATTTGAAATACTATAGCATATACGTATTTAGTTCCAAGGATTACTCAAGGAATCAAGAATTACTTACAGGATCATTAATTGATATTGGCCGGCAGTCAATAGTGGCTCTATAGTCCTTGACCATCCTTGCAAATTCCCATTTTGGACAATTACTGTCAAATTCCTGTAAAGCAAGATAGTAATTGTACCTGGTATTGTAAGAATCATCAGTGGCAGCCTTTTTTGCTTTACAGCATGCAGCACCACTAATGAGCAAACCAAATAGAGATGGCAAAGGTCTCTTTGCTATGCATTTATTCCACTGTTATTAAAGCTGTGACATCAAGGCCAAACTTCAACTTTTGTCTCTTGACTTCATTAGGCTAGAAGGCAAAACTATGAAGTTGTATTTAGACTGGGGGAAAGTGGGCATGCTCCAACTAGTGCCGGTCCAGTATGCTGCCCCGGTCATAGTCTTCAGCTTTATAAAAATCCCATCTTCTTGATTATGCTAATCAAGCTGATTAGGACCTACTCAGACAGCTAACTAGCAAAAGTAGAGAGGGGCACAGATCTGGAATTTAAAATAATTCCCTAAACTAGGAAAAAGGCCTGTCGTGGAAATAAATACAACAAGCTCTAGAAAGAGGCTCTGGGCGGTTGCCCCAGCCTTGGACACTCAGTGTCAATTTGCTGTGGCGACCTCAGCAGGGTATAATGACACTGAGTCCACCATTTTCTCCAGAGGAACTGATCTCTGCTACCTAAAGAACAGCTGTAATTTTGAGTGATCTCCAGCCCTCACCTGGAGACTGGCAACGATGGTTTAGAGAGTGGAGTCTATGGCTATGTACCTGTCTGAGTTCCCAAGCCTCCTGAAACCTCACCCTCTCCAGGCTCCAGCCCTCACATCTCCAGGAATTTACCACCTGGAGTTGGCAACCCTATCTCATTCTCAGCCAATCATCAACCTATCTTTATTTCCCCCTCAATCTTCAGCTTTCCACCCCCCACACACCTGCAGCCTCTCCCGTGCTCTGAAGCCCTCACTGCTATGTCACATTGGCTGTCATACAGGGGCCACCTCAGCAGCATATAAGGATACAGAGCCCACCATTTTCTCCAGGGGAAATGATCTCTGCCATCTGGAAAGCAGTTGTAATTCTGAGTAATCTCCAGCCCTCACCTGGAGATTGGACACATTTTACCTCAGAACAGCAAACTGTTTAGAATGTTAGAGGCAAAAGCCAATCAAGTAGCATATGCAAACGACCTCTGTGTTCCGAGGCAAAGGCCAATGAGGCTGTATATGCAAATAACCTCTGTGTTCTGACTGGCTATGTGGGGGAGAGGAACAGCAAACTGTTTAGAATGTTGGAGGCGAGACTCAAGCAATGCAGCCAGTGGATAGGGACAGACTCTGAGTGACACACCAGGGCGCCAACCAATTCCGGAGCATGTGGAATGTTCTAGAGAAGTGCCACCACCATTCGGCTTTTATATATAAGGGAGATGTGTCTAATTTAGTTTGCTTTCTCAAACTCATTCCAAGAAGATAAAACCATTAGCACAAAGTTGGATCCAAGTTTCTGCAAGGTAAATGAGTTTACAGAAACAGATTTTATGACATTTCCTTTGCCCCAGCAGCCTTCAGTGCCCCACAACAAGCTACTGCTGAGGGAACCCTCGAGAATGATATGCCATTTGGCAACTGGGGGGTGGGGGGGGGGAGATAGTAGGAAAGGAAAGTTAATTGAACCTTTACTCACATACTTGCATGATTGGGGCATATTCCATTCATACAGCAAAAACTAATGCAGGATTGCACTGGGGAGGGTGAAATTTGGCCAGTTCCCGTTCTTGTTGTGCCCCCTTGCCATATTTTATGGAAGGTCCCCCTAGCCCTCAGCAGCATCCTTGGGATGTACAACAGAAAGATTAAAATTACTTCTATGAACTCTCTGCTTTTGCAGAAGTTTCGGATCAATCTTTTGTATGTAGCTTATTTTATTCAAATTACACAGAGAACACAAATATGCACATTTTGCATGCTACCTGAGATACTTATAGCATTTGGGGACTGCATAGGACATTATGCAGAAGGTGTTCACTAAAGAAAGCAGTAGTGTTTCATCCTGAAGCAATGCATTACCTGTGTTCGTTTGTTTCTTATTTCAGAAAACTGTGCTCTTTTCTCTTCCCGCTTGCTTTTCATTTTTTCCATCTCTTTCACAATGTTAGATTTCCTCCGGGCTAGGGAAAGCAGGAGCGTTCTATTAATAGTACCGAAATGCCACAGGCTACATATGTAGACAGCTCTTCTTCCCCCAAGCCTACCAGGGAAGCGTGACCATTCAGATAATTCCAAGAGGATGGATATTCAGGTTCAAGCTATCTAAAGTCAACGTTTCCAAGCTGGAATAGTAAGTGTGCAAAAGTTGGCTACTCGGCAGTGAGCGAAAGCGCTCATACACTCTTAAGTCTGTTTCATATGTTCCAGAGGCAACCTTATTAACTCAAGCCTGTTTGCATCACTGAGCCCAACTCGACTTAAGCTTTAATCCACATCTTTCATTAAGTTAATCAAAAATATGAAAATGGTTCTTACCAAACTGAACAGTTTCTCCAAGCTGGCCAAATTCCAGATTACAAATTCATGATTGAATCTTTTGATTACTGTTTTCACAGGTTAACATAGTATATATAGCACAACAAGGAGAGAGTCTACAACTAGTAAAGAAACAGGAAATGTGTCACTGGATTTTAAAAAGCATAAAACAAAGCTGGCAACCAGTCTTCTACCTTGAGTTGCAGAAGAAATGATTCTGAGTGACTGTGGAGGTTCTTCTACGATTTCATTACCATTTGGGTGGACATTAGAACAACTGGCTCTAGTACTACGAGATCGCACAACTGTTGGGACAGGAATCCAGTGGTTAAAATTAGTACCCAGGCAACAAAAGGAAAAGCAAGATGGTTTACAGTGCATAAGAAAAGAGAAAGATCAGCCCATGAAGGGCCTTTTACTATTAAAATTACCCAGAAGAAGCAGGTAAAATGGTTTATTTTTAAAATCCAAACCAGAAACGTAAAAATAGTTTAGTCAGTTGAATTAGGTAGATGACTGCCTAATCCACAGCCATTCCTGTAAGAAAGTTATTAGCTAAGTAAAACACATAGGTAAGCAGTATTACTTCAGCAGCCTGATCCTGTGACAGCAACAACTGAACACAAGATTCAACGCAGCAAGTATGGTATTAGGGAATAACCCTCCACTTTGCAGTCATTGCTACTGCACCAGCATTCAAGACATCCCACTACAATTAGTGGAAGCATGGAATTGGATTGTTGGGAACTGCATTTTAGAGTTTAGCTGATACAGAAATAGCAATCACGTCTAGAGTGCTAAGGATCTACCTTTTGAAAATGTCCAAGATACTTTAATACTCTGATGAATGCAAAATCCTGCCCCTTACGATCACTTAGACAATACAGGTTCAGAGTCATGCTTTAACAAACAACTCACCAGGAAGAGCAGAACGACTTCGTGTTGGTAAAGAAGCAGAGGACTCCACATCCATTTCATTTTCCAAAGGGCTGTTCTGTGATTCTGCTATCACAGACATCTTACTAGGTTGAAGCCACAATGCTAAGGAAACAGGGCAGGAAAATGTTAATGCAGGCACTTAGCATACAACAAAGTTTACTTGAAAATATGTGTAGTATTTTTAGTGTATAAAGCAGTATATAGGTCAAGATTAAAACCCGTCTCAGCAACGGATTGGGGTAAGAGACGGAACTAAAGATTAATGTGGCAAAATCCAATCTAAAAGTGTGAATCCATACCAAAATACAGGATCATAAAATAACAAATCTCACATTTCATAATTTACATCTACAAGATATCTCAAATAGCCCTATCAAACTCCAGAAAAATAGCTAAGAATGCAATATACAGGCTTTGGATGTTGAGCATACTTAGTCACCTGATGTTAGGAATGAAATATTAAGCTTTTTAAAACTAGCCTACTTGTCTGCAATGATACAAAACTTGGCCCTGTTCTCCAGCTTATCCATTACCGTCAATTGTTTTAAATGTCAGAAATAATACCTACTCCTAAAAAAAAAAATTAACTCCAAATAGCTTATAGCTTCCTGATATTTGAAAATGGAGTAGCCATCTGTTTTTTAAAAACTGTGTTGAAATGACTGTGTGTGTTCATTTTTTTTTTATTACAAGCGGGAGGATCCACAAGGACTTGTGGGGGCATCTCATTTTCTCCTCCCCCACTTATTCTTCTTTCCCTTCCATGAAAGTCCCCACAACCTCTCCCTTTCCTGCTTTCTTCTCTCTTGTTCAAACACCAGCAAATCTACCTTTATCTGCTCCCTATCTTCAGCTTTCCTTCCTGTTCTCCTGATATCCTCTACTCAGGAAGCCTATGGTTCAGTTGTGTGGTGCTGGACACAGTGGGGAACCCATAAGGACTTACTATGGACATTTCATTTCCCCCTATATTCCCTTCCACACACTATTTCCCTCATCTTGGCAACCCCTATATCCTCACCTTTTGCTACTTCCTTCTCTCCTTCCCTTCACCAGTCAACCTACTTTATATCTGCCCCCCATCTTCAGCTAAATTTATTAATTCATTTATACCCTGCCTTTCCCCACAACAGGGACCCAAAGCAGCTCACATCATTCTCCTCTCCTACATTTTATTCTCACGACAAACCTGCAAGGTAGGTTAGTCTGAGACTGTGACTGGCCCAAGGTCACCCAATGAGCTGCCATGGCAGAGTGGTGATTTAAACCTGGGTCTCCCCAGATCCTAATCTGAAACTCTTAACTACTACACTGGCTTTTAAGTGGTGACTGCCATTAAACAGTAGTAAGCAGCCAGGAGTGTGTGAGTCATGCAAGTCACATGGAAGTCACCTGGTGGCTGCTGCCAGGTCTGGTCATGATCAGTGTTCTCTCTAAGCTGAGTTAGTGTGAGCTAGCTCACAGTTTTTTAGCCTCCAGCTCAGACATTTTTGTCTTCGCTCAGGAAGGATGGCTCCAGAGCAAACTGATTTAGGCAGTAGCCAAATCGCTTGCTCACAACTTTAATGCCAGAAGCTCACAAAGTAGAACTTTTGCTCACAGGACTCCACAGCTTAGAGGGAACATTGGTCATGATGATACTTCCCTCAAAGGACAAAGTAGCCCTGGAAACATCACTGTCTCCTCCCCCTGAGTTTTACTGACAGAAACCAAGGCTTGAAAGCTAGCACTGTGTAGTTGCCTAGCACTGCGGACATTTGTTTCTTAAAGCTACAGGTGCTGCTTCTATTATTTGGGGGAGGGGTTACCCCAAAATGTATTTTTTTTACATTTCTTATTTTTTTCTGCAAACCTGAGGCATTTTTCAGGTTTGTAGAAAGACTCGTATTGTCTGTTCATGGCTCCATTCTCTAGATTTAAGTATCCACAGATTTGGCCATGTTGAAAATTAGATATAGTGCTAATGATCAATACTTATTTCCACTGGGAAAAACTCCTTCACCAAACTCCATCCAATTGGTATGAAATTCTCAGAGATTTGACTCTTCCTCCAAGAGATCAGCCCTGCCAAATTTCAGGCAGGTAGGAAAAAGCATTGCCATTTTCTACTCAACCTGGGGGGAAGCTTGTGAATTTGCCTGTATAAAGAAATTAACAAAAGCAGGAAAACTCTGTTGTGATACAAAGCTTCTGGATATCTTATTTTAAGAGTTCCAGACTTCACAGATGCTCACGGATGAATTCATACAAACTCCTGAACACTTTACCACTCTTTGTGCCTTTTGGATCAATGAACCAGTATAGTAGAATTATATATAATTTATATAATGCATTTATACCCATAATTAAAGTTCATAAGATGGTGCCACTGCTGCCACAGATACACCTAGCTCCAAGATCACACAGCTGTGGGGAAAGAGGCCTAAGGAAGGGAATATAACAGACCTATACTCAGTGACACCTTTCCTGGCATCCACCAAGTGTTTTTAAAAAGCAGGAAGGGTGGGGCTTTTGCCCAGCAAGACTTCTGACTGGCCATTGGAAATTTGATTGGCTGTGCAGATTTTTTAAATGTTGTTTTGAACAGCAGCTGGCACCACAGCACAAGAATCTTCACTGTGTGACTGATGGTAAGCTGCAGCAGCTACTTTGTGGCTGCGCCCACCACACTATCTAAGAATTCCAAAGGTGCTCACAGGCTCAACAAGGGTGGAGATCCATTTAAGTTAAAAATGGAAATGGCAAACTGGAATGTCTGTAAATACGAAAGTGAAAGGCAGCTCGAGGCGGGGTCTACAACACAACGATGGCGGACGCCTTTCCCAGCTCTCTGGGGAGGCGTACCGCACAGCAGCGAGAGGGAGAGGTGCCGCTGATTCGGCATCCCCACGGGAGTTCAGGGAGAACTCCCAAGCCATAGGGATTTTGAGGGTGAGCCTCTTTTAAGAACATAAGAACATAAGAGATGCCAATGGTGGATCAGGCCAAAGGCCCATCCAGTCCAACACTCTGTATCACACAGTGGCCAGAAATACCAGTGCCATCAGGAGGTCCAGCAGTGGGGCCAGGACTTTAGAAGCCCTCCCACTGTTGACCCTCCCAAGTACCAAGAATACAGGGCATCACTTGCCCCAGAGCCCCTAGCTATACCTTGTGGCTAATAGCCACTGATGGACCTCTGCTCCATATGCTTATCTAATTCCCTTTTGAAGCCGTCCATGCTTGTAGCCGCCACCACTTCCTGTGGCAGTGAATTCCAAGTGTTAATCACTCTTTGGGTGAATAAGTACTTCCTTTTATCCGTTCTAACCCGACCACTCAGCAATTTCATGGAGTGCCCACGAGTTCTTGTATTGTGAGAAAGGGAGAAAAGTACCTCTTTCTCTACCTGCTCTTTCCCATGCATAATCTTATAAACCTCAATCATGTCACCCCTCAGTCGTCATTTCTCCAAGCTAAAGAGCCCTAAGTGCTTTAACCTTTCCTCATAGGGAAAGTGTTCCAACCCTTTTATCATTCGAGATGCCCTTTTCTGCACTTTTTCCAAAGCTATAATATCCTTTTTAAGGTGTGGTGACCAGAACTGCACACAGTATTCCAAATGAGGTCTCACCATTGATTTATATAGGGGCATTATGATATTGGCTGATCTGTTTACAATACCCTTCCTAATAATCCCCAGCATAGCATTGGCCTTCTTTATTGCAGTCACACACTGTCTCGACATTTTCAGTGAGTTATCTACTACAACTCCAAGATCTCTCTCTTGATCAGTCTCTGCCAGTTCAGACCCCATCAATGTGTATTTATATTTAGGATTTTTGGCTCCAATGTGCATCACCTTGCACTTGGCCACATTGAACCCCATTTGCCATGTTGACGCCCACTCGCCCATCCTTGACAGATCCCCTTGGAGTGCCTCACAATCCTCACTGGTTTTCACCACCCCGAACAACTTTGTATCATCCGCAAATTTAGCCACTTCACTGCTTACTCCCATCTCCAAATCATTAATGAACAAGTTAAAAAGCAGTGGACCAAGTACTGATCCCTGTGGTACCCCACTGCTTACACCCCTCCACTGGGAGAACTGCCCATTTATACTCACTCTCTGTTTTCTATGAACTAGCCAGTTTTTGATCCATAAAAGGACTTGTCCTTCTATCCCATGATTTTTGAGCTTACTTAGGAGCCTTTGATGAGGAACTTTATCAAAAGCTTTCTGGAAGTCAAGGTAAATAATATCTATTGGATCCCCCTTGTCCACATGTTTGTTCACCCCCTCAAAGAACACTAACAGGTTAGTGAGACAAGATCTTCCCTTACAGAAACCGTGCTGAGTCTGCCTCAATAGGTTTTGTTCATCTATGTGCCTACTAATTCTTTCCTTAATAATGGTTTCCACCAATTTACCCGGTATCGACGTCAGACTGACTGGCCTGTAATTTCCCGGATCTCCTCTGGAACCCTTTTTAAAGATGGGAGTGACATTAGCTACCTTCCAATCCTCAGGAATGGAGGCAGATTTTAAGGAAAGATTACATATCTTTGTCAGGAGATCTACAAGTTCACATTTGAGTTCTTTCAGAACTCTCGGATGTATGCCATCTGGGCCTGGTGATTTTTCAGTTTTTAAGTTGTCTATCAGTTTTAGGACCTCCTCTCTCATCACCTCAATCTGACTCAGGTCTTCCAACACCCCTCCTGAAATCAGTGGTTCTGGAGTGGGCAAGCACTTCTCATCTTCCACAGTGAAGACGGAGGCAAAAAATGCATTTAGCTTCTCAGCCATTTCCCTATCATCCTTCAATACTCCTTTTACCCCTTGGTCGTCCAAGGGCCCCACTGCCTCCCTGGCTGGTTTCCTGTTTCTAATGTATTTGAAGAAAGTTTTATTGTTGGTTTTTACGTTTTTTGCTATATGCTCCTCATATTCCCTTTTTGCCTGCCTGACCTCAGACTTGCATTTTATTTGCCATAGCCTGTGTTCCGTTTTATCAGCCTCACTGTGACTAGCTTTCCACTGCTTAAAGGAATTCTTTTTACTTTTTACAGCCTCCATTACTCTGTTTGTTAACCATGCAGGCTTTTTCCTATACCTGTTTGTGCCTTTCCTAACCTGCGGAATATATATTTTTTGAGCTTCTAGGATCTGAAATACTTTATTTGCAAGCGTGTAAGCCTGTTGTGGGAGATTTCCATGAGCTTTTAACACCGTATGCGATTTGCAGAGCCAGGAAGAAAGAGACTTTATTGAAAATAAAATGTTGAAATGGCAGCTACTCTAAAAAAGATGGCGAAAACTCCAAGGAGGAGAAGGGAAGTTGACGTCACTGCACTAGTAGCAGAGGCCATCAAGCCTATCTTGGAGCAACTTGTTGGTATTAACCAGCAGCTTGCCAAGATAAATCAACAATTTGTGTCTCGGCAGCTCCAGGAGGCGATCAGAGAAAAAATGGAATTGAGGGCTCTCAAAGCGAATGAGATGGACACTAAATTAAGCAGTGATCTCAATGAGAAAAGAAGAAAAAGTACAAGAGAAACAGGAAAAATTTACAAAGATGTAACTTCTTCCTTGCGAGTGTTCTTAGAAAGTGTCATCTTAAAGTCTGCTGAGAAAAAAGAGCTGGAGGTGCCCTTCATAATCAAGAAACTTTTGAGAAGCCACTGGACCCCGAGACCAGAGCGGAAGAGGCTTAAGACTAGCGGTTCTATTCCTTTGGATGGAAGAAGATTGGGCTGCAGTGAACATCTAAGAAACTATCAAGAATTTAGAGTGTTTTAGTATAGATGTAAAGGCGGAAGGACTTTGCAAATTGCTTTATGAAGCGAGTTGGAGATGCTCGGGAAATCTTCTCATAACAAGTAACAATCTAACATATAAGCTTAGAAAGACAGGATCTCACAAAGTATATTGTTTATTAACAGCCTTTTTTTTACTAACAGCATTTTAACAGGGAATGATCTCCTAACCTAGGGTTTTTAGCTTAGCGTGGGTTATCTTTTCTTTCTCCTTAAGTGTAGTCCCCCCATCCCTATTTTTTCTTGGTAGTTTATGTAGTATTATAAAAAAAATAAAAAATCCCCTCCGGGGGCTTAAAAAAAAAAGGTGAAAGTAGACAGGTACAGAAGAACCAGCAAACACAATATGTTTATTAGGATTCCCATGCCTTACGATCCTGATTACCCACCAGACATTGGCACCACTACCTCAAAATCAGATGAAAAAGTCCACTATACAGTCACAGAAAGAACAGCTACAGCAGTTGAAGTAGTTTTTACCTTCTCTTGGAGCAGGAATTTTTGAGAGTGTCGTCCTGCGAGTTTGTCTCTGAGATACAAAAAAAATAGTGGTCCAATTAGATGAACAGTAGGAACAATACAGATCACATTTTGTCCAGGTGGGGATCTCAGAGTTTAAGGAATTTAAGGAGCCATTTGGCCTATCAGTGGATATCTACGTAGTAAAACCATTTTTACAATGTGAACAAAAGCAAAAGTTCCCTGGATTCCAAAGGCAGTCAAGAATTCTTCTTTCGTATTATTATATCAATCCATATCTGTGTGAAGTATGTACCAGAAGATTCAGAGTTTATGTTAGTACAGTGGCTGAATGTAGTGGTGAGTAATTATACTGAGACACTGGGCATAGGATTGCACTGTTAAAGAATTCAGTTCGGGGTCAACTGCCTCAATTGGATCGATCTCCTATACAGTAAATTCATTGCAAGAACAGAAAACAGCTTTCAAGAGAGTAGGGTACAGTAAGTGCCCCTCTCACCATTGGTATTTAATGTGTACAGAGGATTCTTACAGTAAGTTGGAAGAAAACAAAATATACAGCACTGAAGTTGTAGAGAAAGATCATGGATGTAGCTTACTTGGAAAAGACTACTGAAAGTACTAGAATTTGGAACTC
>NW_015164190.1:491571-496753 GCF_001447785.1 Gekko japonicus
ATACAGAATAGGACTGATGTGCAAACCTAAATGGAAAAATATCAAATACCCTGGGATAAAATTAACCAGATGTGGTCATCCTCAGAAAATGACAAAATAAGACAAAGATGCAAAAGGGGTCTTATGAATGGGTACGATTATACTGGTTACAATGAACATCTTGCCAGTGTGTGTATTTCTTTTTGAGAGAAGAGTTAAAAATATGACAGAAAAAGCTTGACACAGTTGTCTTCTGTAACTGATGTATCTAAAGTTATAAGAATAAAAATGAGTATATTAATATAAAAGGAATGTGAGGATGTACTTCCAAGGAGTGCAGTCCTGTGTACAGTTACTTCAGTCTAAACTCATTGAGATCACTGAGCATAGAATGAAGGAGCTCTTTACAGGATGACACTGGAGGTGTCAAACTATTATTACAAGCAGTCTTGAATATTTTAACAGCAGGACTTTAATAAAGTTAGTACATGCTGAGCTACTGAGCAATCGGAATTCTCCATACCTTTTGGAAATGGGTTATCTTTGATAAAAGATAAATAATTCCACTGAAATACTTCTGTACTTGACAAACTTAAATGGGGTCTGGCACTATCTTGGTCTTACACCATTAGTTACAAACCAGAAATGACTTCATGCTAAGTAGATAAAACAGTGACTTTAGCAACTGGAAGAGAGCACGCTAAGTATTGTGATATGCACACAACTAGCAGATTTTTTTAGCCCCCCCCCCCCGGAGGGGATTTTTTTATTGCATTTTTTAATAGACTACAAACTACAACAAAAAATTGGGAAGGAGTAAACTACATCTAGGGAGAAAGGAAAGAAAACCACAACTAACTAAAAGCCCAAGTATAGCAGACCATAACAACTGCTTATATAAATGTTAATCTTAAATTGCTAGTATTACTTTGAACATAGTCGGCTATGCTAAATTTTTTATCCAATGTTTTATCCATTTAAGAGAATTCCCAGAGCATCCCACAATAAAACTAAAGTTTAAAGGCACAATTCAGAGTCCTTCAGCCTTCATTGTATCTTATCTTTTCTAATCCTCAATTTATATGTACGCTTGGGGGCAGCCGCCCCCTTATCAGAAAGAGAGTCCTCGTCGGAAGACACCAAGTCCAATTCGCCACTGGATTTGCTGTCATCTTCTTCCTTCTCGACCTCGGCTGTCTCTCCCAGCTGCACTCTCAGGAACTCACGTGCTTTGGAAACAGAGTCAATCTTTTCTTTTTTATCTTGTAGTTTGAAAATGACTCCTTCTGGAATTAACCATCTGTAGACAATGTTGTTTGTTTGAAGAAAAAGGATTAAATCTTTATATTTCTTTCTCTTTTGTCTTATTTCAAATGGAATGTCTTTTAAAATCCTGATGGTGTTGTCCTCGATTTTCAAGGGTGTTTTTGTAGTTGCTTTCAGGATAGAACCCCTCACATGTCGCTTTGAGAATCTAGCCACTATTTCCCCAGGCATATTATTTTTTTCGATGTACACGGAATAGGATCTATAGACCACATCCATCTCGCTTGCAAGATACTCCGCTTTCAAATCTGTAACTGGGGCTAATGCTTCACTCAGGAGTTGTTTTAGATTCTCATCTTTTAATTCTGGGACCCCTTGAAACCGTAGGACCAAATTTGCTTTTTCCATTTGCAGCTGTAAAAGTTGTGATTCTTCTGAGGCTTGTTTCTTTTCCAGCTTTTGCACCTTTTTCTTGACTTTTTTGGCATTGGCGTCCATTTCCTTCACCTTCTCAGCCGTTTGTTCCATTATTTTTAAAGTCTCAGTCAGTTAGAGCTGCTGAGTTGCAAGATTCTGGTTTAGATTAGTCAGCTGTTCTATGTTAGTCATCTGGTCCAGCAGATGGCGCAAGGACTCCTCCAACATTTTGGAGAGCTCGGTGGTCTCTTCCGGTCAAGGGCTCAAGATTCCGGCGGGTTTCACTTTTACTGGTTTGTCTTTCTCTGCCCTTTTCCCCGCCATCTTTATGGATTGTTTACTTTTATGAAAACTTGCTAAAGTCTCTGAAATACGCCCACACGCTTATCTGCGCTCTGGTAAGTCTCTCAAAACAGATTTCAACGCTTTTTCTTCTGCTCCCCCCTTAGTATTTCGTTGTTTAGTTCATGCGTATGGAAGGGGCCCCTCCCCCGCTCGCTTTTTTCGCCATTCCCAGGGGGTAGCTTTCTTTTTAAATTCTCATTTCGCTTTAACACGACTCACAGTTCATTGTTGGTCATAAGACCTCACTCAGCATACGTTCAAAATGCTCGATCTCTGATGCTTATCCCGGTCAGCGGCTCTAGATCCATAAGGACAGTCAGTGGCAGGACCGTTGGGGCGGAGGAGCACCTCAATTCCCCAGCATCGCGCTGGCGAAGAGGCCACCCCCCAAAAGCCCCATGGCTAGGAGCCTTTTGCCAAGGCTCCGGGGGGGGTAGTGACCCGTCGCCCCCCCCCCTTCTGCTGGTGCGCAGATCACATCCCCGGGAGGTCCGGGAGATGCGTCCACCAGCATGTCGCCATAAACCGGAACGAGGCACAACTAGCAGATTTTTGACGCAATGAAATTAAAACCAAAATGTAGATCCTACATAGTTTAAGTGTAGTTTAAATGGAGAACCTACAAAGTTTAAGCATCTGTAAATCAAGACAAAATTTCACTTTTTAAACATATCTTACTAATATTAACATTTTTAAATGGCTCCTGACAAAACGTTATAATATATTGATGAATTTCCTACTATATGAAAGTCAATACTGGGGACAATGGAAAAAAGATCTACAGGAAATTACAGTAGCAATTACTGTGCTAAGCTAGATGGAAGATGGTCCCCAAAAAGCCTCATTTGTGGCAATAATAAGGAACACAAAGTTGTATTCCAATACTATTACACACCAGTAATACCACATAGATAGATGTTGCCACATGAAAGATGTAGACTTTTTTGCTGACCTCATGGAAGAAAGAAAAATCCTTTTGGTGTGAAGCCTTGAAAATAATTAAATAAATTATTTTACAACTGAAATGAGGAAATGATTGGAGAAAAGTGTGTAAAAGAAAAAAAAGAGGTAGTTAATAATATGTTGGTTGCCACAGAAGTAGTTGTTGCTGCTAAAAACTAATACCATATACTGTCATCAACAGATGACTGGGGCACATATATGTGTGAACCCACCATGATTCTGTGAGAACTAACTGATAGCGCTAAATCAAAGGCAGGCAGGGAAGCAACAATGACTTTAGAAAGCAATGTACATATTTTTTACTGGAACAGAAGTTTTCCTTAGGAAAAAACATGGATACAAAAAGTCAGTTCAATACAGTAGATAACACAGTTTTATTTTTAAGCCACTTGGCATATATATAGTTGACTAGCTTTCTTTCACATAGTGTGTTAATTACTAGACTATATGTATTTTATTCTGAATATTTTAAAGATTTATCTAAGTAAAGATTTTAAAACGTTTGTGAGAAGTTAAACCATATGTTAACACCAAAAGCCCAGAACTTTATAGTAAGGCAATCATGAAACAGTTAAGGGTGTTTGAAGTTATTAAAGTGACACATTAAATGTGAATTTCTTTAAAATTCCATGGTTTGGGATTTTTGCTGCCTTAGCAAGAATCAGAGGAATAACAGAGTTACATACCTGTGTGGTTACATTATCTCGTACTGGAAGGTTCTCATTCACATCAGCAGTTACTGGAATTGTAAACAGGTCTGGATTTATTGCTACCACATCATCAAGTTCAATCTGCAAAGGACAAAAAAAAAAAGAATGGAATGTTTTATGCATACTTCAGCATCAACTTCAAATAGATATGATCAATCCATCCAAGTCTACCATTTCTTTGGCATCTTTGAAGTGTGAATATGACCAATCTTGATACTGAAGGCTGGCTACCTATTCCTGCCAAGTCCCACACAGTTCCATGGTCATCCTTCACAAGCAAAGCTGATTTACCATAAGTAATTTACAATGCCATCCTAAACAGAGTTGCACCCTTCTAAATCTACTGAGGTCAATGGTTCAGAAGGGTGTAACTCTGTTTAGGATGGCACTGTTAATCTCTAGCAGCTAATCATAGTACATTCAAGTCACTCCCTGATTTCTACTGTAAGAGATTCCCAAACAGTTACTACTTACTGGAATGAATTTAAGCAAAAAATTTTTCCAAAAAGGAAAGTATTCAACATCTAATCAGAATTCATCAATTAGCCTATACAGTTGATTTCTCTCTTAGTTTTGTGCAGAGACAGTGAGTAAGTGATGTCTCTTTAGTCCACTTGCTTGACCTTAGGGTGACATCATAATCCCATTGCTAGTGCTGCAACATTCCAACAGGCATTTTCTTGAGCTGCAAAGGCACCTTCAGAGCAGGTAGAAAGTATACCCAAATATACACCTCAGTCTCTGGATTAACTGGTCACCTCATGCTACAAATATCCACTATCTGCAAAATATATTGGGCTGGATCCACAGCACCACGAGTGGATTAAGGTTTATAAAATGATTGGACTTTGTTATATTTATTAATATGTTACATGCTTATATTTAAATTTTTAAAATTGGGGGGGGGGGATTTATAAAACAAGGTTTTCCTGCCTAGCCCATACCGCTGCACTCCAATGAGCGCACATACACACACACCCATTTCTGCTCAGGGAAGATAAGCAGACACTAAAGGAAAATATGGGGGACTGTAACAGGAAAGGAAAAGGGCAAATATGGTCCCAATCCCTCTGCCATTCTGTTAGCATAACTGCTGTTACACCTTTGGATGCAGACAAATGCCTCTTATTTTTAAACAATAAGTTCTACTAGCATCATGTATGCTGTGCCATGTGCCATGTGAAATTATAATAAATAACTCTGAACCTATTTTGCTCAACCAACAAGTGACTATCATAATATACAGTCTAATCCTAGACATATTAGCTCAGAAGCACCACTGAGATCAGTAAAGTACAGGAATTTAGGACTGCGGCTAAATTATCCAGCCTCCTATATCAAAGAACCACAATACATTTAGAGCCCATTTCACCAAGATGGGCAAAAAGTAGTCTGATCCAATAGGGGACCACTAATCAGTTTCCAGTGAGCCTAAACCATCTCATGCCTCCTGACTGCAAGGATGTTTGTGAACACCACCAGACCCAAGTTTTTAATTCTCA
>NW_015164190.1:496791-502714 GCF_001447785.1 Gekko japonicus
CAGTCATTTTTTCCAGATTCACAAGCTTGATAGTGGCACTGTGGATGGCACCTGATTAAAAATAAAATTGTATTTAATTAAAACACTTCAAAAAAGTTTCAATTCAATAAATCAGAGAAAAAGACCACCTAATCTAAAACACTTGCAGAATGAGATGGAACTCTTGCTACAGGCATCCAATCTGCTCTCCACCTCCCACCCCACCCTGAAGTACCACCATAGTACAAATAAGTACAAGCAGGGTAAATAGTCACATCCCCTCATTTGATTAATACTAACAGGGAGCATAACTTCTTGCAGTTTTCCTGGCCACCACCCATCTTCCAACACTGCTTTTAAGCACTATGCTTGGGATATCAAACAGAACTTTCTCCATTAAGGCCACTGTATTGCAAAACTCACCACAAAAAAACACTCTACATAATGTGACCTAGTCTACAAGTGTAGCAGAATGATATGGTAGCTTGGATTGAACTACTGCACTATTGCAGATTTTTTTTAAAAAATTCCCTGTGTAAACATGGCAGTGTAAACCTAATTCCCACACAAGTGAGGTGAACTTTTTTTTAAAAAACCCTGATACGTCATTTCACAAAGTGTTTTCCATTCTGCAATGTTCAGCCTGATTGTTTCTCCAAAAAAAAAAAAAAAAACAAGATGGACCACATAAGGCATTAGCTTAGCAGTATACCACGTGCTGGAGTTACTGTCAGTCAGAGTAGACAGTAGTGGGCTAGATGGACCGAGTGTCTCCCACAGTATAATGGAGTTATACACGGAGAAGGAAAAACAACACTTCAGAATAACAGCCCTTAAAGATGCCGCTTTTAGCAAGAACACTAGAGATACAAGCACATATACCATTCCTCTATAGTAAGTATTGTCTTCTCTGGCTAGGAGCTACTTTGTCACTGTCTTCTATGTAACTGGGGGTGCCATGACGCGAGGGCAGATGGTCTTGACGCCTGGGCATCCTGAAGAACCAGAGGAATGAATGAAGACAGCCTACGTTTACCCAGGGTTTCTATGCTGCGAAACATTAGGACTGAGTGCTCGAGGTACGCGAATGAGGGGACAGAATGGTGGTCACAGCGCATACGCATTAGTTCCGCCAACAAGTTGGGACAAGAAAAGACTGCCCAGACAGATGATTATAACTATCCCCAAGCCCCAGCTTACCATTGGTACGCTGAATATTAATTGGAATCCCTGGCTGAAGGGAACGGTAAAGACTCGGGTCCATGAGGCTAGAAGTGGCCGAGGCTCGGCAAACAAGCAACACCTCCCGCACAAGAAACCAGTAGCTAAAAGAAGCATTTAACCAACCGCCACCGTTTTGAACGAGGCGCGCCGCAAAGCCTGCCGGGAAGGTACGTCTCTCCGATGAGTAGCACCCGCAGAACTACATCTACCAGCATCCCATTTGCCAGAGAACTACATCTCCCGAAATGCCGCGCAACGCAAAAGTTACAGAGTAGCTCTATGTTCGGGGTAGACTATTGGGAGATGTTGTCCCCTAGGCAATCATGCGGCCGTGCGTCTTGTCGTTTTCCAGCAATCATATATGTAGACAAAACCGGAGCTTTCCTAGAAGGTTTGCTGTTTGCTCTCCCAAATTTAAACTGGTTATCCCTTGTTATACAATTTTTGAGAGCAGTTCGAGACCCGAGTGTGCCGCATGATGGAGTGAGCTCCCGTCTCTAGTTCCAGCTCCTGCCAACCTAGCAGTTCGAAAGCAAGAAATTGCAAGTAGGTAAATAGGTACCACTTCGGTGGGAAGGTAACAGCATTCCGTGCTCCTTGGTGTTTAGTCATGCCGGCCACATGACCACGGAAATGTCTTCAGACAGCGCTGGCTCTTCGGCTTTGAAACGGGAGATGAGCACCGCAACCCTAGAGTCGGACTCAACTGGCTTTCGAGCAAGGGAACCTTTACCTTTACCTTTACAATCCTATAAACGGGGAAAAGGGAAAAGTCGGATCTACATGGATCCTCATGAATTCATATGATTTTTACATTGAAACGAAATATAACTACAATCATATTGTAGGCCATGTGTTAATCTATAGGGGGCACCACAAACATCACGCAAGACGCACAGGACTGACGAAATCTGGTGCAAAGGGAGAATCCATTCACATATTCCCCCATTTATGTGCAGAATGTGGACTGTGCATGGGCCTTTTCTCTCATCATAATGGAGTGCATATGACTGAGGACTGTACTGTTGCTTTGCATATGTTATGTGGGGCTTGATGGGACACCTTAAAAGGAAAAAAAGGCAAGCAGCAAAGGGTTAGCCATTTCTTACACATTGCTCTCTGCTCAGAATTACAACTTCTTGAATCTTCTTTTGATTGCAATAAAAATAAAGTAGTTTCACATGACTTTCAGTTTTCCGATGAAAGCTCAAGCTGTGCACCCTGCCTTCCATGCTTGAGGGCAAACAAGCTTCATAGGCCGCTTCTGCACTGTCATTTTTTCACTCGTTTGTCCCTATTGCTTCAGGGTTCCCCACCCCAAAATGTATTTTGCTTTCTCTAGTAGTCCCAGAAGGAGCAAAACACATGTGGAAAAGGGGGTGGGGACCCAAAGCACTGTAAGGACAAACAAGTGACAAAGGGCAGAGGGCAACCAAGATGATCAAGGGGTTGGTGTGCCTTTCCTGTGAGGTGAGGCTGAAGACAGAGTCTGCAACTTTTTAGTCTACAAAAAGGATGGAGAAGTGGGGACACACATGACAGTAGATTTATAAAATGATGTATGAGGTGCAATAATAGATTGAGAAAGCTCCCCCCCCCATGGATTCTACTAGTGATTAAACTGTGGAGTTCACTGCCAAAGCGCCATTTTTAAAAAATCTGCACAGCTAATCAAATCTCCAGTAGCCTATCAGAAGCCTTGCTGGGCAAAAGCAGTACCTGGCCCTGCCCACTCGTTAAGAACACTTGAAAGGCACCGGGAGAAGTGTTGGCAGGCAGCATGGCACCCAGGGGCACCACGCTTGGGGACTCCCGGCTTATTAGAGGCCTCATCCTGTTGACTGCATGAACTAACAGTGTAATCTGCCTTAAGTCTCAGTGAGAATGGTGGACTAAAAAGAAACCAAACAAATATATATATATTCCATGCTTGTTGGTCCTTCAGTGCAAATTGTTGGCCACTGTATGAGAGAGGAAGATGGATCAGTGCCTTTACCCAGCTAGGCTCTTCTTATGTTCCTCCCATGTCCTTCTTCATTGCCCTTTCCACTGGAAATATCATGGGTGGCTATACAGAACAGACTTCTCAACAGTGGCACCCTGTTAAGTATGCAACTCAACAACGTGGTAAGTAACAAGTGAATCAGCTTTATTAAGAACGAGAACATCAGAAGATCACACAGAACAACAAACAGTGGAGCACAGCTCCTTTTTAAACAATCCCGGGCTGGTGTAGCCACGCCCTCACATAGTTAACGGCCAATAGGAATACAGGGATAACATCCAATCATTCATCTTCCCTCCAGCACAGTTCTCTTACATTTGATTGGTTACACATATGCTTTAGCCAATGAGATTGTTCCAGATTAGAATCCTGGCTAAGGTTCCAAGCTTAACATTAGTTTAAATAAGGTGGAGACACAACACACGCAGTCTCTTAGGCTCTCTCTCAAATGAAGTTCACGTTGCATGCACACATCAGATGAAGTGGGTTCCGCTGCTTCAGACCAACATAGCTACCCACAGGAATCTATAATAAGTTAGTCTGCTGCAGCAAAATTGATCAACAGTAACGTGGTAACTCAAAAGACTAAGAAGTTTATATTTTACTGTAATTTTCAACAGATGGACATCTTCTGGGCCCCTCCATGAGATCGTAACTTTTAGACTCCTTTTTTGTTTTGATATGGCTAAGAAAGTTAACAGCAAGCAACTGAATTAGGCAGAAATCAGAAACCTCTTAGAAAATGGGCAAGAAAGAAATGAAAGGGACAACAGCAAGCATGGGAATTGTTGATGGGGATTTCTTCTGATTAACCAGATCTTGTTGCCAGTGGTACTGGTAAGTATCAGAAAATACTCAGGAATACAGTATCACATTAAAAACCAGGCTCAACCAACAATTAATCCTGTCATAAGACAACTGAGGAAAAGCCATATTCTAGCATCGCAAAGAAAATACAAGTATGCAATCAGTTCCAGGGGCAAAACATGACTGTGAAACAGAAGGCTGCCACAATAAATTGCAGCAGGACAGCAGCTGTGAGGTTGTCATGGGAAAATCACCACAGGGGCAAATTTGGATTGGTAACACAATGAAAGGGGAGGATGAGCTTCAGGCTTCTCCCAGGCCCCCTTTTTAAACCAAAAAAGTCATAGGAAGCACAGCTCACCCAACTGGGTGGGCTACACAATTACTGATAGGCCACATGAGGATCCATGCTTTTTCCAAAGGTTTTGTATAATGTTGGTATCACAAAATGGTGTGTTTTGTGCTGCAATCGGTGGACCTGGCTGTGATATGTGATTTGATGTTGAGTTCTGGAGGGACCCATCATAAATATCATGAGATCTGTACTTTAGGTTCCTGATTTTGTACTATGGCAGTGCTGAGGTTCTCAAGGCATAAATTCTGTGGCAATAACGGGCCATTAATGTGATGAGTTAGTAGATGGTGAATTTGTGGTTACCCCACATTAAATCTAAAAAAAAAATGGTTTCGGACAACATCGTGAGGATCCGTGCCTCAGAACCATGTTTTTGCTCCATGGTATCACGAAGAGGCTGTGGATCCACAACTTGGTGCAGGCTCTGCTCATCGGCATGATATGTGATCTGATGCTGATGTTGGGGTGACTCAAAGCAAAATCCAGAGGATCCATGCTTTGGAACCATGTTTTTGCAGCATGGTGTTGCCACGAAGCCATGGATCCATAAATTCTCTGGTGGAGGTAGTGGCCATGAACATGATATGTGGTTTGATGGTGATGTTGGGATGACCCAACTGAAAAACTCTGAAGATCCATGAGGATCCGTGCTCCAGAACCACGTTTTTGCAGAATGTTGTTGCCACGATGCTGTGGATCCGATTTTTGTGGTTCGAGCTGTTGCTATAGACATGTTATATGATTACATGGTGTGTTTGGGGTGCCCCATTACAAAAACCTTGAGGATCTATGAGGATCCGTGCTTCAGAACCATGTTTTGGCTTAATGGTTTTGCCACATAGCTGTTGATCCATGATTTCTGTGGTTCAAGCTGTGCTCGGGGACATATGTGATTTGATGGTGATTTTGGGGTGACGCAACTGAAAAACCCTGAGAATCCATGAGGATCCGTGCTCCAGAACCACGTTTTTGCAGAATGTTGTTGCCACGATGCTGTGGATCCGATTTTTGTGGTTCGAGCTGTTGCTATAGACATGTTATATGATTACATGGTGTGTTTGGGGTGCCCCATTACAAAAACCTTGAGGATCTATGAGGATCCGTGCTTCAGAACCATGTTTTGGCTTTTTTAAAGAGCCCCTAACAAGATCTGGGGGAGCCAGAATAACCTCTCGCGTGTGATAGCCGAGTGGCAATGTGATTAGATCGTGTGTTTGGGGAGCCCCATTGCAAAAATCTTGAGGATCCATGAGGATCTGTTCTTCCAAAACACATTTTTGCTTCATGGTGTTGCCATGAAGCTGTGGATCCATGATTTATGTGGTTCAAGCTGTTCCCGTGGACATGATATGTGATTTGATGGTGTGTTTGGGGTGTCCCATTGCAAAAACCTTGAGGATCCATGAGGATCCTGCTTCAGAACCATGTTTTGGCTTCACGGTGTTGCTATGAAGCAGTGGATCCATTACTTTTGTGGTGCAACCTGTGCCCATGGGCATTAGATGGGATTTGTTGGTGTGTTCATGGTGACCCAACGCGAAAGCCTTAAGGAT
>NW_015164190.1:504192-521682 GCF_001447785.1 Gekko japonicus
CAGCCATAACTTTTTAAAGAGCCCCTAACAAGACCTGGGGGAGCCAGAATGACCTCTCGCGTGTGATGGCCGAGCAGCAACGAGAGGTGGAATTTGCCCCTAGGTCTCCAAGGCCACCACCCCGGGGCTCAGAGAGGCGGGGGGACATTTCGCGCCCCCCCCAGTACCGCTTCAGAACCATGTTCTGGCTTTATGGTGTTGCCAGGAAGCCATGGATCCATGTCTTTTGTGGTGCAACCTGTACCCATGGACATGTGATAGGATTTGTTGGTGTGTTCATTGTGACCCAACGCAAAAGCCTTGAGGATCCATGGGGATCCGTGCTTCAGAACGATTTTTGTGCAGCATGTTGCCAGGAAGCCGTGGATCCATGAATTCTTTGGAGCAAGTAGTGGCTATGGACATGATATGGGATTTAATGGTATGTTTGGGATGTCCCAACACAAAATCCCCAAGGATCCATAAGGATCCATGGTTTAGAATCATGTTTTTGCAGAATGGATTCACCACGAAGCTGTGGATCTGTGATTTTTGTGGTGCAAGTTGTGGCCGTGGATGTGCTATGTGATTTCATGGTGTGTCTGGGGTGACCCAATTGAAAAACCATGAGGATCCACGAGGATCCATGCTTTGGAACCATGTTTTTGTAGAATGGGGTCGCCACGGAGCTGTGGACATATGATTTCTGTGGTGCATTCTGTGGCCATGGACAAGGCATATTATTTGATGGTGATGTTGGGGTGACACAATGCAAAAATCATAAGGGTCCAAACCCAAACATCCATGAGGATCCGTGCTTCAGAATCATGTTTTTACAGAATGGTGTCACCACAAAGCCGTGGATCTTTTGTGGTGCAAGCTGTGGCCGTGGACATGTTATGTGATTTGATGGTGTGTTTTGGGTGACCCAATTGAAAAACCCTGAGGATCCATGAGGATCCATGCTTTGGAACCATGTTTTTGCAGTTTTGTGGAGCCACAAATTCATGCGGGCATGATTTTTGGAGTGCTGCCTATAGTCTAAGACATGGTCTACAGTAGGATGTAGGTTTTATTTCATTCCAGCATAGAAATCATATGAATTCATGAGGATCCGTCCTTTGGAATCATGTTTTTGTCCTGCTGTGATGCCACGAATCTGTGGGTGCGTAATTTTTGTGGTGCTCCTTGTAGACTAACACATGGCCTACAATATGATAGTGGTTTTATTTCGTTTCAATGTAAAAATCATATGAACTCATGAGGATCCATTTAGATCCGACTTTTACCCAGACCCCTATAAACGCAACTACCCCCTACTCCTTTCAGAACAAAACGAGCTCCATAGATTCAAGGTCTTGATTACGGTGTCATGGCAATTCAGATAGTTCTTTACATAAAGTTGTAACTGCAGTTTTAGCAATGCAGATTAGACCATTTTCCTTAAGAAACTCACCCATAACCTGGAGTATCAGTGTTAGTCATTTGTGGCAAAATTACTGGGGAGTCGAATAGCAAGTTGACTGTGTAATTTCACCCATAGGGATGGTGACATGGTATATAGCCCGATCTTCTCAGATCTTGGAAGCTAAGCAGCCAGGGTCAGCCCTGGGAGACCACCAAGGAAGTGCAGGGTAACTATGCAGAGGAGGGCGATGGCAAACCACCTCTGAAGGTCTCTTGCCTTGAAAACCCTATGGGGTCACCATAAATTGGCTGTGACTTGAGGGCACTTTACACACACACACAATTTCGCCCATACCCTGCAGTTTGAATTGAAAACAGTATCTGGAATCATTGAGGTAGAAATAAAAAGATTAAATTGATTCAACATGAGACAAATTATGAGGAAGATGGATTTGTTTAAATATTGGACTGCAGCAATGATATAACAATTATTAGATTAGTTAGTTGTGCATGGCCAGAAGATTGAAACAAAGAGGAAATCCCAAGAAAGCAGGGAGATGGAGGGAGAGATTATATAAAGATTAAAATACTATGTAGGGCAAACAAATTGAAAGTGGGCCTAACTTTTGCAAACTGGGGTTAAATGTGGGTCTAGGTCTGGAAATCACACCACCAGTTAACTCAATTGATCAGGATGGAACCTCACTGAAGCGTTTAAATACCCTTAGCACACTACATCTATGGGGTATTTCTGATATGAAACAGGTTTATGGCAGCCGGCAGGGGAGCTTTTTGGCAACATGGGGACAACACCTTTTCTTCTTGATGGATTCAGAAGCAGAAATTATCATTTTTGCCTGAAACTTGATTGCTTTAAAGGATATTTTGGGAAACTTCATGCTCCAATTGGGGCAAAACGTGAGAGCCTGAGGAGTGTAGTGGTTAAAGTGTCAAACTAGGATCTGGGAAGCCAGGTTTAAATCCCCATTTGTGCCATGGAAGCTCGCTGAGTGACCTTGGGCCAGTCACATACTCTCACCCTTACCTACCTCACAGGGTTGTTGTGAGCATAAAATGGACAATTAAATGGATAAATAAATAAATACAATTCACAGCAACGCTGAAAGGTCAGCTCTGAGGATAATTTCATCACTACTATGGGCCCAATACTGAATTAAGTTTTTACTTTTAAAATATCACAACCTGGCTAAGTCAAGGCTGTTCAGATGTAGGGGTTCTTTATATGAGGCTGGGTCAACATAAACAGCTGAATTAGGTGGTGGAATGGGGCATACAACTGCTCAATGCTACAGCAGGAAACATGTTCCTTGCAAGTAGAAAGCTTAGCACAGGGCAAGGTTGTAAGCACCCTCTGTAGCTCTTCCAACCGAATAGTGTTCTGGAAAACTCAAAAGCTTGCTCAAAAGCTTGTTTTGTGTAAGAACAAAGTTTGAGTCCAGTGGCACCTTTAAGAACAACAAAGTTTAATTCTTTGGTTTGCTTAATGCTTTCTGTTGTAACTGACTTGCAAGCCCTTCCTTTAGTCCAGATACAGGAGGGATGGCTAAGGTTCAACAGGAGAGAGGGAAAACAAACATACCTATGCTGGTAATTAAAAAGGCCATATTACAGGTACCTATTGGTGCCTGTGTGTCTTTGGAGGGGTGAATAGAGGATATAATAGTTATGTGGTTGAGGTGGGTCTCCATGAGCCCTGGAATGAGAGGCACTGCTTGAAGAGTGACAGCTGTCTGCCTGCATGCCAGAAAAACGTCTGCTCCCCCATAGGCTCTTTTTAGTTTGGTACAATGCAGTATTGCATACCACCAAATTAGAAGGAGCACTCACTGGAGAAGACCCTGATGCTGTGAAAGATTGAAGGTCAAAGACGACGGGGATGGCAAAGGATGAGATGGTTGGACAGTGTCATAGATGCACCGAAGAACAAGTATGTATGTTGAGCAGTTTAGTGGAAGGGGAAAAAAAATGAATAAATTGGTTCTACCTCTGTAAAATAAGATTTGAAAGATGCTAGGTCCATGATCCCAAAGTATCAGGGAGTACTTAAAAATAATTTCTTAGAAGTGAAATAAAAAACGGCACATTAATAATAAAAGTGTAACAACCAACACTTCGACTGAAAATAAAAAAATAGACTACAGAAGGGAAAAAAAACTAAAAACAAGTCAAAAGAAAAAAAAGCAGAACACATTAAATGTTTTTAACACACGAACAATAGCCCTACCGCAGTAGGGCCTCAAAAAATTATATAAATGAAGTAAATAAATAATTACGCAAATGGAGGAGAAGAGAATAACAACTTGCCGCGGCGGGACTGCCAGAACACCAATACCTGTTTTTAATGTCACAGTGACTCTAACGAGGTACTACTGACGCCCTAGATTTTCTATAGTGTACAACGCGCTTCAGCGTTTTCACCTGCTTAGAACAGGAACTATTTACTGTCGAAGAAGAAACGCAGAAAATACTGAGAAATCATTTATTCTTGCAAGGCATCATGGTTACGCAACGTGAAATGTAAATGAACTCACGGACTCTTCCCATAAACCCCTGCTGTCACTAGATGGGAGGGGTGAACTACCGCGCGACACACCGTGTAAAAGCAAAGTATGCGCCCTCTACAGGTGCCTTTCTGTATTTCCGCGGCGTGGATATATTTCCATTTCAATTCAAGGATACTTTTACTTCCTCAAAAGTGACACAAGCGATAGGATGGGAATCGCCTTCCACCTCGTGTTGCGCCGAGGGGCAGGAAGATTGATATTGTAACTGCTGTATTTGTATTGGTAACATCATGACACCTGGCAAAAAATGGCTTCTCTGGAAAGTGCACTCTATGGTATTATACCCCATTTACTTCCCTCCCCTCCCCAAACCCTTCCCCCTTCCATCTCCAGATATTTCCCAACCCGGATCTGGCTACCTTGGTGAAGCTGATTGTTTAACAGCGCAAGGTTATTATGCCCGTCTAAACCCACGTTCAAAAGAAAAGAGGGGGGGGGGGGGGGGGGGGGTGAAGCCAGATCTTGGATCCTCTAGTTTTTTTCCACTGAACTCCCCCAAATCCAGTATCAAAT
Source organism: Gekko japonicus (assembly GCF_001447785.1). NCBI lineage: Eukaryota > Metazoa > Chordata > Lepidosauria > Squamata > Gekkonidae > Gekko > Gekko japonicus. The sequence goes on from NW_015164190.1 coordinate 508,677, forward strand.
TATCTCATGGATCCTCAAGAATTCTACTTAGGTTCACCCAAAACTCATTAGGAAATCACATATCAGGACCATATCCACATAATGACTTACAAAGAACACAAATCTCAGTGGGACACAATGCATCAAATACTTGGATCATTCTGATTGTTAAATTGACTCCTCATTTCACACTGTATTTTGGAATATTCTACACAGAAACTGTAAGGACAAGTTTCTATGTTGTGGTGGTACCATAATGTTCTAGATTTTTTTAAAAAATGGTAAAAATCTGTGGAAATGAACATGATCTGTGATTTGACAGTGATTTTTTTCAGGAACTTTATGTAAAACTGGTAAGCATCCATGTTTCATGCCATAGGCTTGCATCATGATGGTACCTTTTTAAGGGAAGCAGGTGATTCACTCCATTAATGTTGATGTAATCTGTGGTTTTATGGACTGTATTGGAATGTTCCATGAAGAAATCGTAAAAGTGCATGAGAATTTATTTATTTATTTACATCTTGGATCCATGTTTTTGCACCATTGCTATGCCAGAATCCATGTGCTTGTGGTTCAATCCATGGACATTGATATGATGTGTGAATTTGCGGTTAATTTTTGTGGAGTCCATGAAAAATCATAAAATTCAATACCAACACATTTTCAAATGCAGTTTTTCTGCCATGGCAATCCCATAAAGAACCATAGCTCTGTTTTCTCTAGTCTCTTCCATTGACATTAATGTAGCGTATGATGTCAGAGTGATTTTTAATGGGACTCCATGTAAAACTCATGAGGATCCATGAATTTTAATGCCGTTTTCACACTACTGGGAAACATGAAATGCTAGGTCTGTCATTTTTGTGGATCATTCCATAGACGTTGATGAAATGTGTGAGCTCACAATGTATTTTAGTGGAGCCCATTTAACAATCACAAATATTTGTGAGTTATTTAATGCAGTGTTTGCTCCATGGCGTTTTTTGTACATTCTGTGGGCATGGATGTGATGTGTGATTTCCTAATGAGTTTTGGGTGAGCCTATATAGAATTCCTGGGGATCCATAGGGATCCAGTGCTTTGGAACATTATTTTTGAGCCATGGAGGTGCCATGAAGAGGTGGACCCATGCTTTTTGTAGTGCAATCTGTCACCATGGATGTGATATATGATTTGTTGGTGGCACCATATAAAAATTTTGAGGCTACAAAGTAGTGGATCCATGTATCTTGTGATGCATCTGTGGCCATGGGGGTGTCACTTTGCCTTTGACCCACGTTTTTCTGCCATGGTGGTGCCACTAAGTGGTTGATCTCTGATTTCAGTGGTGTAATCTGGCTACAGGTGTGGTAAGTGATTTAGTGGTGAGTTTGGGGTAACCCCATATAAAAATCATATGAATTCATGCTGATACATGCTTTTAATCCATATTTTTGCAAGATGACAATTCCACAAAATGATGGATCTGTGATTTTTGTGGTGCAATCTATGGCCATAAATACCATGAGTGATTTGGTGGTCAGTTTCAGGAGACCTAATTCAAAAATCCTGAAGATCCATGAGGATCTGTGCTTTGGAACTATGTTTTTGTACTATGGCACTGCCATAAAGCAATGGATGTGTGATTTTTGCGATACCTGTGGCTATAGACATGATATAGCATTTGATGCTGAGTCTGAGGTAAGCCAGTGCAGAAATCCTGAGGATCCATGAGGATCCTTGCTTCAGAAACATTTTTTTGTGCCTGGCAGCACCGTGAAGCAATGATGTAGCATTCTTCTCTGTGTGGCTGAGATTGCATTTTTAGCAGTATTTTTTGTTGATTCTTTCAGCTTGGGCTCAGCAGCAGAAGCATTCCTTATATAGGTCCAGTGTGGTGTTGTGGCCTTCAGGGGGAGTCCACATGGAGTCCTTATTTCTGTAGTGTCTAGTGGGAGCTAATTGGTCACCATTATACTGTTCATTGGTGGAAGGGTGAGGAGGCATCTGTTTGGCAGTAGATTGTTGAAGTTTTGAGGAGGCTGTTTGTCAGAGTGTTTTTCTGTTCTGTGGTGAAAGTATTCCTTCAAGCGTAGACCATGGAAGAAGACCTCCAGGTCTCCACAGAGCTGTATTGTCTGTGTAGGTTTAGTGGGACAGAAGGATAATCCTTTTGAAAGGAAAGATTCCTCTGCTAAGCTGAAGGAATGCTGGGAAAGGTTAACAATATTGCTGGTAGGATTGTTGTTGTGGCTAGTTTTGGCTTGTAAGAGGTTGGAAAGTTTTTTGTCCTTCTACTTTTGTAGAAAAGTTAGTTGCATATTGCACATGCTTTGTCTCCTGTTGACAATCAGGGCTATTTTTGGGCAGGAACGCACAGGAACAGAGTTCCAGCTGGCTTCAGAGTTGGCCACGCCCACGACAGCCAAAACCTCTGTGTGCATGGCTACAGAGGGAAGGCCTGGAGGGCAACTCCGAGGCTGGTGGGCCAGGGGGGGCTAGAAGGATCAGGGAGGCATTTAAATGCCTCCCTGTGCCTTCCCTGGCCTGTCCAAAGGCAGGCTTGCCCAGGCTCCCCACAGCCGCGGGGCGCCCAGGCAAGCCAAGGGAAGGCAGGGGTGTGGCCTAATATGCTACTGAGCTGCTCTGTTGGGGTCTGTGGCCTAATATGCTAATGAGTTTCCGCTGTTGGGTGTGGCCTATTATGCTACTGAGTTCCTGCTGGGCTTTTTCTACAAAAAAAGCTCTGCCTGTTGTAAAATTCCTCTGAAAAAAGGTTGATTCTGTAGACAGGAATCCCCCCCAGGCCACACACTGGATTTGATCTTTGGGGTGGCGGTAGATATTAATCTGATGGCCAAACTGCTGGTGCCATGGTCAGATCATTGTGCCCTGAAGATCCGGCTGGATGTACCCACCCACCCTGTCTAGGCGGTGAGCGAATTTTTGCCTGCCTGCAGAGACCGATGGATTCAATTGGATTCCAGAATGCTCTGCAGGATCAGACGCCCTCAAGTGATTCCCTAGATGAGCTGATAGAGGACTGGAATACCCGGCTCTGAAGCCATTGATGAAATTGCCCCCCAATGTCCACTTCACCTCCATCAAAAAACATCCCCCTGTTACCCCATGGAACTCAGGGGGATGAAGTGGGAGCTTAGACGACTAGAGCGAATTTGGTGGCATGCTTGCGATGAAGTGAGTGCGAAGTGAGTGCAAACATAAACAGTAGCCATATCCATGGAGATCATCCTAGCCATGCTGAGCTCCTTTGTGCTATTCGTTTGGCAGACTGGCACCACCCCCAGTAACCAGCATAGCAACTGTAAACTCCAAATGCTGGTTTAAGCATTTTCAGGTCCAGGCAGCGAAAGCAAACTCTGCTTCAGAACAGGTTAGTCCTTGGATCACAGTAACTTTGGGGTTTCTCTCAAGGTATAGGGGATGCATTTCTTCCTCTCTCTCTCTCTTCCTCCCCCTTACAAGTACAATCCTTGTGAATGCCTTTAGACACCCTTGCCTGCCTTCTGCAGCACTTCTGAACCCCAGAATCATCTTGGGAATGTTTATTTTCCACTTAACACAAATATTAACTGAGCATTCCTCCTTTTTCTTCCTCTGTCATGTGACTTGGCCTAGAGGGATGGAGCTCTAAGTTGAAGCCAGCCTTTCTCTAACAAATACTTGAGGACAGTTGCCCTGGTTACATGTGTCAAATCTCTTGTGTAATATCTGAATGTTCCTGGAAAATTCTGGTAACCATCAGCAGAAACTGGTAAAAGAGCTAGGGGTTTATTTTGAGACAAGGTTCCAGGGCTGTAAGTGCCCATTTTCAGTTGCAGGGTTCATCTTGGGAAAAGGTAACATAGTAATTGAGACGATAAGGTCTCACAGAATCATAGAATGTTAGAGTTGGAAGGGACTTTGCAGGTCATCTAGTCCAACCCCCTGAACTCTGCAGGAGTATACTGAAAGATAGCCCTACATACCTATAACATACCCAAAAGATGGTCGTCCAGCCTCCGCTTGAAAATGTCCAGCAAAGGAGCATCCACCACCTCCCGAGGCAGACTGTTCCACTGCTCAACCACTCTTACAGTTAGGAAGTTTCTCCTGATATTTAGCTGGTAACGACTCCCTTGTAATTTCCACCCATTAGATCTAGTCTTGCAATCCGGAGCAAGAGAGAATAGATCTGCTCCATCTTCTACATGACAGCCCTTCAAATACTTGAAGACTGCAATCATGTCCCCTCTAAGCCTTCTCTTTCCCAGGCTAAACATACCCAACTCTTTCAGCCTTTCCTCATAAGACTTGGATTCCAACCCTCTCACCATCCTGGTTGCCCTCTTCTGGACACGCTCGAGCTTGTCAACATCCTTCCTAAAATGTGGTGCCCAAAACTGGACAATGACCAAACAAATGCAGGTATTTATGTCACATTTAACAGTCATCTTACATTTGACTGACAAATAGGAAATGCCAGAATTGTATAGCTCAGATGCATGTTTATAAATATATATCCCTGGCAGTAGTCCCTGTTTCATTTTTCTAGTAAAACTGGAGAAAATAATATTTGTCTTTCAGCAGTAGTTAAAAACACATGAACCCTGCCTAATATATTTCTGTAGGAATTGGGCTTCAGAATTAGCAATCCCACCTAACTTCATGTCATCTGCAAATGTGATAAGCATCCCCTCTATGTCTTCCTCCAGGTCATTTATAAAAACATTGAACAACACCTGCGGCACTCCACTCGAGACTTCCCTCCACGTAGACGCAGAGCCATTTACGAGCACTTGTTGGGTATGATTTTTCAACCAACCATGAATCCATCCAACAGTTGCACCATCCAGCCCACACTTAACCAGCTTATCCTCAAGGATATCATGAGAAACTTTGTCAAATGCTTTACTAAAATCTAGATACACTATATCCACAGCATTGCCAGAGTCAACCATTTTGGTAACTCTGTCAAAAAAGGAGATAAGGTTGGTCTGGCATAATTTATTCTTGATAAACCCATGCTGGCTACTACCAATTAACTCATTACCTTTCTTTCCATCATCACCACATTATGACAGCCAAGCTACAAAAATCTATCAGACAATGGTGCTTTCAGGCAGGTTTTAACATGGGTATTGTTCTTTTTATGAACTAACCAGTAGAAAGCAAAAACTTTGACTCGTTCACTTCCTGCAAGTGCTATTTTCTTGTTCCAAATAGCTGCCACCAGTTAAATGCTGGCAAAAGATACCATATTTTGCAACATCAGAGTATGGACAATGGTGGAGAGAAAATGGAACATACATTATGGGATAGCTTTCAGTGTAAAGCAGGAAGCAAAATCAACAGGTGACACTGGAGCAAGAAGAGATGTATGGTAATGTAGTGGAGGGGTTGGCAGATCAGAAGGTCCCATGGATGGACTTGGATTGGTTTATGTATTTCTGTGAAAGGACAAAGACTTGATGACTGTTATTGAATTCAGAATCCTGGTGAACATAAGATAACACCACACCAGTAATTAAATTAATTGCCTGTTTGCGTTACTTAGAAATGCATACAAGACCAGATCTTAACATCAGACCCTGAGAAATCTGCTTTTAATGTTTCTATCATTTTAAATGTTGTAACATCCACCTGGGTGATGAGTTCTAGTGAGCTCAAAAGCTTGCAAAAAATTTTGTGTTGATTTAGTTGGTCTGAATAAAAGGTATTATATAGATTTCGTTCTGGGTTTTGGAATTTGCATGAACCAATATGGCTGTACAACTTTTCCTACTCAATTTGCTTGTTCTTTACTTTAAATATTTTGTTATGTGTACACTGTATGTTGTTTTTCTATATGGGGAGTGGGGTGTGTATTTGATGTTTGTGTCTGTTTTTCCCCCCTACTCCATAGAGAGCTGCCTAACTTGCCTGATGAGGCCAAATTTACAGTGCTTGGAAAAACTAAACCATGACTTTGTGACAAAAGCTGTTGGTAGTTATAGCTCCCTTTTCCATCTTACCATCACAAAAATCTACTGGCCACCCATAAGAGAGCCAATTTGGTGTAGTGGTTAAGTGTGCGGACTCTAATCTGGGAGAACTGGGTTTGATTCCCCACTCCTCCACTTGCACCTGCTGATGTGACCTTGGGTCAGTCACAAGCTCTGGCACAGCTGTTCCTGAAAGAGCAGTTGGTGTCAGAGTTCTCTCAGCCCCACCCACCTCACAGGGTGTCTGTTGTGGGGAGGGGAAGGGAAAGGAGTTTGTAAGCCGCTCTGAGACTACAAGTGAAGGGCGGGGTATAAATCCAATCTCCTCCTCCTCTTCTTCTTCTTCTTCTCCTTCTCCTTCTTCTTCTTCTTGACATGTGTAGTGATGTCCATCTAATTCTTACGTGACTATAAGTGGTCTGTATGCCTATGGAAGTTAGCATGGCATATACAAAGGGACAAAAGGATATATCACCTAGCAATTCTTAAGAAACATCAGGGCCTTTCTGGGGTACAATGTTGTGAAGGAAATATCTGTATGTGCAGTTTCAAGTCTTTGCACAAATCCTATGGCTAGTTTTCATTGTGTATATGTTAGGCCAGTGAAGATTAAGTGGCTAATACACTTCAGATAACTGGTGCCTTTTCTAAAACATCAGGTGCTTCTCAGGATGACAGATCTGGTGGCTTTCCAGTGTCCTAGCTGTGGGATGAGGTTCCGTTCCAGGCAGCTGCTAAAGAAGCATATAGAAAAATTCTGTATTGGAAGAGAAATTGCAGACGAGGCCAGAAGAGACCATAAGGGACAAGCACTCAGGAGCGGGAAAGAGCCAAAGCAAACGGAGACACTGGACAGCACGGTAGAACACTTTGTTGGTCTCTGACTGGTTGAGAATTATATTTGCCTCCATTTTCAAGTTCTGTACGGGGGGCGGGGGCTGAATATGGGATAGGTAGAGTTATATCCATCAGTTTTAATGGCCTATTAATAGGTAAGGCATTGACCAGCTATTTAAAAAAATGACCAGTCTTTTTACGCCTCTCTCAGCATGTACAGTACAAATACCACAGAAGGAGGTAGTCAAATGTTATAAGCAGAAGGTAGTAAGCAGCAAGTGGGTTCTCAATTTACTTCTCACTAGCTTTTATTAACTACTAGCCTGATGCCCATGCTTTGCTACAGTATTTAACTTCCATAAATCCAGTTATAATACTGATGATGTAAAGTTTGAAATGTAACATTTGTTGTAGGAATTCTAATGGAGAAGATTGTAGTGTAAAAAATGAAGTGAGGCATACGTTCTTTTTTCTCTCTCTACTGAAGGACCTCTCTGTAGACTGCTGGGGTGGGCTCCCTCGTGGCTTTAAGCACTCTGCAACCGCTGCTGCACCTGACAGACAGCCACCTGTTAGGTGTAGGAGGTGGGGGGAGTGTGTTGGAAGCCATCAGAGAGGCTGGGACAGCAGCATCGCTAAGGTGATCCTGCTGGGGCGGCGTCCCTGATGGATTAAAGTATCCTGGTCCTACTCCTACACCTGACAGACACCCGCCTGTCTGGTGTTGGGATTATGTTTAAAGGCATTAGGGAGGCTGGGCCAGCAGCAGGGCTGTCTTGCTAAGCAAGCCTCCCCAGCAGCTCTAGGCATCTCACCTCCTCTCCTTCACCTGACAGGCAGCTTCCTCCCTGCCTCTCCCCACCCCTGCCTGCCTGGGGCCAGGGAGGGCCTTCGGGGGGGCTTCCTTGCACTCCCGCTGGCCTTGCAGGTCCACCGCCGGGCCCCTCATGGGGCTCGGCAGTAGAGCTACAAGGCCGGCAGCGGCGGCTGGGACCGTTGAGGGCAGGGTGTGTGACCTTATGACACACTTCTGGTGATGTCAGGGGGTGTGGCCTTATGACACACTTCTGGTGATGTCAGGGGGTGTGGCATATGCTAATGAGTTATGCTAATGAGTTCCCCTAGCTCTTTTTCTACGAAACGACCCCTGATCACCGGAAGTGTGTCAGAAGGCAACACCCACCTCTCAGGCTCCACTGGACTCTTTTGGATTGCTAGCTATGGGGTGGGGGAATGTGCAGATCTGCCCTCACAGCGGACGGAGAGCTTGTACCTGAATAAACCTTGGCCTTAAAGGTGCCACTGGACTGTTTTGGATTGCTATCAGGGGGAGGGGGGCTCTGCAACTTACCTGACTGCTTCTTGCTCCTTGTGGCCCAGAGCTGCTGGGAGCAGGGGACGGGGCTTGTTGCATGTGCCCGCCCCCTGGGCTCTTTACTGCCGGAGCTCTGCTCCTGTGCGCTCCTGCAGGAAATGACCCCTGTATGTGTGACAAACGACTGCAGTTTGAATTCTGAGATGGTGTTGTTTCTATGCAGCATAAAGGCTTCCTTAAGGAAAGGATATGTGGATTTTGGGCAACAGTTGAATAACAGTCCCAGAATTATGTAATTAAAAACATCATGGGGAGATCGCCTGAATCAGAAAGGTCTAAATCTTTTCTTTGTGATGTATGTATCAGTTAATATTACTAACTGTGGGAGGGGCTTCTTCACATCTTTCCTTTGCCCTCTGGGACTAAAGGGTAGTGTCAATGTGTCTAATTCTCAGCATGGCAAAATCTGTGGATACTTAAATCAGGAATCTGGCACTATGAATAAAGATCGTTCTACAAACCTGAGAAAAGCTCCAATTAGAAAAAATCTTGAATCTAAAAAAATACATGGGGGTTACCCAAAAAATAATAATAGAAGGAGCACCTGTAGCTTTAAGAAAGAAAAGGTTTGATTGGTGGTGGGTGGGAAGGAGAAAGGAAGCAGGGAAGGTGAGGATATGAGTGATGCTAGGAGAAGAAAAAAAAGAAATAGCATGTGAAGTGCGATACATGGGAAAGTGAGGCACAACCCCACAAGTCCTTGGAGGTTCCCCATTGTGCAACCAGCCTGGCTTGGCAGCCAGCACCATACAACAAAGTTTTCCCAGGAAGAGGCTGCCAGAGAGAGGGAAAAAGGGATACCTGAAAAGGGGGGGGGCAGATAACAGTAGGTTGCCTGGTGGGTCAGAAGGAGAGAAGGAAGCAGGAAAAGGGGACAGACTGTGGGGGCTTTTGTGGAAGGAAAAGAGAAAATAGTGTGGGGGGGAGAAATGAGTTTCCCACTGCAAGTCCTTGCATGTCCCCTGCTTGCAGCAATATTTTTCACAGCTACTCTCCGGAAGGCCAGTATTTTGGCATTCTAGTTTCCATGAATTCATTTCTCAGTCACAATGTATTAGCCTGTCATTCACCTCTCGTGCACTGATATATATTCTGTCCTGTTTATGGTTTCTGTGGAACAGTATCATCAGCTACAAGAGCGAAAAGCCAAGACATATCACGTAAGGCATAGAGAAAATGGGTCAGATGAGCAACAAACACACCACCTCAGAAGCTTTGACCATGCAGGAAATGCTTCAGACAGTCAGGCACTAAAGAAATTGACTGAAGAGGTACTGTTGAAAAAAGGATGTGTTGTATATGTGCGTTGGGAATCCCCTATAATTTATCCTCACGTCTCCAAAACATGACAACCACTCTCATCACCTACACCATACTTCTTACCCATCTAGATTAAACTGTGGCCTGGGGTTTTTCATATGTTTTTATTTACTTTATTACATTTATACCATGCCTTTCTTCCCAATTGGAACCCAAAGAAGCTTACATTATTCTCCTTAATTTTATCCTCACAATGTTGTTGTGAGGTAGGTTAAGCTTAGAATGTGTGTCTAGCCCAAGATCACCCAAGCTTCCATGGCAGAATGGAGATTCAAACCTGGGTCTCCCAATCCTGGTTCACCACAGATGAAAAATTGAGCTAATGATATGAAATTGTCACCTGAGTGTTCCAGGTCCCACTTCCCATTTCGCACATTTTTTAAACCCTACCATCTCAGTCCTAAACAATAGCAGTTACAGAACAAAGTTTGAATCCAACAAAGTTTAATTCTGGGTATAAGCTTTTGTGCACAGGCACACATGTTGGTCTTAAAGGTGCCACAGGACTTAAACTTTGTTCTGTTGCTTCAGACCAGGGGTGGCCAAACTGTAGCTCGGGAGTCACATACAGCTCTTTAACACATATTGTGTGGCTCCCGGCAGGGCGGCTGGGGAAGTGAAGCAAGGCATGCCTCCCCGATTGGTCTTCCCTTCCCCAGCCAGTGGTCCCCTCCCTGGGTAGGATTGAGATGGAGGAGAACAGAGAAAGAAAGCAACTTTAGCTTTAAATGTATTCTCAAAGCCCCCACCCCAATGGCCAGCTTGGAGAAGGCATTTGTCTCTTTAAACCCCTCCTCCAAGCCAAGCCAGCCAATGTGGGGGCATGGGGGGCTTGGAGGACACATTTAAAGTTAAAGTTGCTTTCCTCCTACCTCTCCGTCCCTCCCTCCCCCATCTATTTGCTTTCATTATTTTTCTCTCTCTTTCTTTCCACCTCTCTTTCTTTTTCAGACAAATATCATTATCAATATCTGTTTTTACCTCTTGTTCTTATTTTTGGCAGTCTCATTTAATGTTAATAAAAAGCAAATATGCATATTTTCCAATAAAAACGTGTGTGATATTTGTTCATGTCTTGTGGCTCTCAAACATCTGACGTTTATTCTATGTGGCTCTTACATTAACCGAGTTTGACCACCCCTGCTTCAGACCAACACGGCTACCCACTTGAATCAGTTAGCAGTTCTGTCTCACTAAAATCAGAGGTTGTCTCTTTCCTTTCTAAGTCAAGTAATACATTTTCATGCTGAACTGCCTAGTAAGAGCTCTACTACTATGATTCTAGCAGAGATTATTACTGGGCAATTAAAGAGGCTAAACGAGGCATCTCCAATTACATGGTGTAAATAAAGTATCATATTGAGGTTATTCAACTGACCATTTTGTCCTGACAGTAATGCAACTAAGCCATTGTAAGCCATCTTTCATATGGACAAGTCTGGTAAATTATTCAACTTGTCTCCAAAATACATTGAGACTACAGCTCATCATCTTCTGGTAAATATTAAAAATGTGTCCAGGTGGGTAGCCCTGTTGGTCTGAAGCAGCAGAACAAAATTTGAGTCCAGTGGTACCTTTAAGACCAACAAAGTTTTATTCTGGACTCAAACTTTGTTAATTAAAAATGTGAGATAAGTATTAGGCAGTGACCTGCAGTCTCATGTTAGACATGCTGTCAGAGGAATTACAAAACTGCAGTGCAATCTCAAGAGTTACACCTTTCTAAATCTGTTGAGGTCAATGGTTTTAAGAGGAGTAACTCTGCTTAGGATTGTACTGTACATCACAGTGCTAGAAGTCACATGATAGGAATCACTACCGTCTCAGCATGGTTGTACAAATGATGGAAGAGAAATTTGATTGCTCCCTTTTACTCAAACATGTTTAAACAAGAGAGAAAGCAAGCCAGCATTGATACTTGTATGTTTTATGTCAAGTAGATATTCAGCAGGCAAAGCTTTTTTAGTCCTAGCAGTATAGTGATGAAAAAAACTTTATGTTGTCACACAGCTATTAAAGTCACAGGACTATTGGCAGGAAAAAGTTGGTAGCCCTAACCAATGCCTAGAGGTGGAGTATGCATTGTGACTAAAGGAATTCTATTTCCCTTTCACAGTTCTACAAATTGAGGATGTCCCTGGAGGATACACTTCCTACATTCAAGACTTCTCAGGCAGAGGTGAAGCAGAGTGTTTGAGGACTTTAGAAGAAGAAGAAGAAATCTTGCAGGAGTTGCAAGACAATTAAAACAATACCGTTCTCGTGAAGGGCTTTGATCTTGAAATACCAAGCAAAAGACAGATTGTTTCCTGTCTTGATTATTATAACATTCCTCTGGTTGACTTTCTGCTTCCATTCTTACAGTCCTATTTTCTATTCTCCGTTCCTCTGTCCATTTCATTACCAGTTGCTTTGACCATGTTTCTCTCCCTGGTTCCCTCTTCCCTCCTGGATTTTGCTCATGTTGGAAAAATTGCCCAAAATAGTTAAATATTCAGAGATTGCAATGGATCTTTGCTTCACTGAAGAGGAGATATTTTCTTCTATATAAAAATCTTTATTTCTAAGGGAAGGGTTCACAGGAAATCTACAAAACAACAGAGGCCCCTAAGGTCTTTACACTTTGACCACATGGTCTACAACAATGGAGGTTCTTCTTCTTCTTGACCCCTGGAAGGAAATCACCTGAATACATTAACCAATGATTGTGAGTGAACAGACTTCAGTTTTGCGGGCTTAGTTTCCATTGGCTCTGTGCCAGGTTTCCTTCCAGGTCATTCTAAACAATAGCCCACAAGGTAAACACACATTAACCCTCTAATGACTGAATTTTAGACCTTGCAACACACATTTCCAACAGCTCAGACAACTAACTTGCCTTTAAATCTTAATTTTTGTCTCTGCTCCTTCCAGTACTAACCCATCTCCTCACCTCCAGTACTTCTCTGTTGCTACTCCCATTACATGGAATTTTCTTCCAGCAGACCAACCATTAGCTTCATCCACTGTATTTAAAATGGCTGTTAAAAACCTAATTGCCCAAGTTTATCTTTCAACTAAAATATGTAAGAAACTTACAGAAAGCATGTGGACAGAGGACATGCCCCAGGTGTACAACAGGGCAGATTTCAGTCTTCAAAGAATTCGTCCCCATTCATACATCAGTTCTGCAGCATGATAACTTCTTGAGAAGACAGCCATATAGGCTATGTGACAAGTAGTTTACATGAAACAGCTCCATATATGGTTCCAGCCATTTTAGTTCTGGATTATAATGGTATGATTAAAATAGCCAGAACTGCATGTGAAACATTTGCCTACAGGTTGTCACATGGAGCTTCTTGCCACACAGTTCTCTTTTAGACAGTTCCTCAGCTCCAAGTGCATATTGCAACATGGTTTAAAGAAACATTAAAGCCAGCATGATGGTTGTTGTGAGGATTCAGTGCAGGATGAAGGCAGCCACTGTCTTTAAGGATCACTTAGCTCTGAGGGATTACCGATTTTAATGCTAAAGTTCATTTTTTCT
>NW_015164190.1:521726-527534 GCF_001447785.1 Gekko japonicus
CTGGCAGAGCCAGCAGCAAATGACAGAAGAACATGAACATCAATTGGCTGATATCCAGGCCAGGAACCAGTATCTAGAACAGCAAAGAGATGGTAGGAGAAAATTAGAGAACATACTGTATTATCAAACCCCTGTAGATTCCTCTTGCTCTTAGGTCATTTTCAGTGAGTATCCTGAACTGAACAGCACAACAGCTAAGAATGGACAACCATTCTCCACTTAGCAGGAAAAGCCTGGGACTGGCACACAGGGTTTATCACCCCACAAGCCCTAGAAAAGATTAGGAGGTGCAGCTAGATAGAAAGGACTTGCCCAAAAGTAAGACTTTAGGATGCCAGTTGTGCTTTTATATGTTGGAGCTGTTGCACTGCAACATGCTACAGAGAGTTCAAAATTAGGACTTTATGTCAGATGCTTGATAGGAGTTTTGTGCCTCCCAGAAGCATGCCAACCCCTTTCTGCTGACAACCATGGTGTGGAGGGAGGAGCCGTTTCAGTCTTACCCCTCTCCAAGTGACTGCCCCCTGAAGCCATTATTGGCTCCATTGCAGAATCATGTTTCTTACACAGCTACACATACATTTTGTAATGGAGCCAACAGCAGCAGCTTGGAATGGTTTAAGGAAGCGAAAACAGGTGGGGGGACCCCTGAAGGACTGGTGTGAATCTGGGAGGCACAAAACATCCTTTAGCACATTTGATACAAAGGCCTCATGTTGCCTACCAACAAGCATGAGGACTTTGTCATGTGTAGCAAGTGGAAACCAGGCCCTCAAAAATCTGTACTGTTTCTGACTACAGGGGAGAAGGACCCATATGCTCTTTTGTACAACAATATTTGCCACACACAAAAATGTTAAATCTTAGGGAGAAGGTTTACAGACTTGTCTTCTCCCTGATGTTCTTGTTTTCTATGTGTAGGAATCTTTCTCCTGGGGAACAATTGCATCACATGAGCCTTCACTTGTATTCTGAGCAATGCAGCTGAGACAGTCATTTACCACCTTATCAGTTTTTTAAAAGTATACCAGAGAGAACATATTAACCCAGCACAGAAACAGAGGTCCTCAATCAGGTGAATCAGGGCTGTAATACAAGGTGACAGATAGTATTCTGAACAGGGGATTCCAGATAATATCATTTGATGTAATTCAGATGCACCACTATTCTGCAGCCAATTTTTTGTTTGTACAGAGATCCGTAGGCGCTTGTCAGAGATGAAGTTAGGAAATTCAGCTACATCTCACATTGAGCAGCTGCTAATGGAGCTGAAAAACCAAGAGGGGAAAAACCTGCTTGCTTTGGATGCCTTGCGGGAACAGATTGGACTTCTGCAGGCGGCAACAGAGAACAAGTAAGGCTCCAAAGGAGACAACAGTTGCAATAGGTGCAACTCTGCCAGGGTATGTGTGTCATGGGGCTAGAGAACAGGGATCCCCAAGCTTGTTGGAATTTTGAGTGGGTGCCACCACAAAATGTCTGCTGTGGATGGAGTGATCACAATTTGTTGGGGGGTTCTAGGACAAGCATTCTCCTGTGATGGGGTCATTTGTTTCCAAATGGGTGCTCCTTGCAGATCCAAAAGTGAAGCCTCCTCTTGGGGTGCTCTGAAGTACCTCCTGTTCCAGTGAGGTAGAAGAAAGCCAGAACTTCCCTAAAGCAAAGGGCCACTTTGGGGGACAAAGAAGCAAGTGGCAAGATACACATTAGCAAGCACCATAGCACACATGGCTGCTTCATTGGAGATCACAGGGCTTAGAAGATCACTCCCAGTCGTTAGGATCCTGATATGGGAACCAAGGCAGTATATGGAGGTCTGCAGAGGTCCAGGACCATACTAAGAAGATCCATCCAATCATCCATAATTTTTGGAGTGGGTGGATTAGAGAAGCAAGCAGAATCATTGCATAAAAAAATAGGGAAGCCTTTATACATATCCTTTCCTGTTTCATTTCTTTTTAGAAGCAAACCAAAACCTCCTGACAATATAAAGACAAGCAGTGCTGACAAAATGGGAAAGAAGGTCTCCCTCAAGCTTTTGCCATTCCATGCAGCTGTTGGACCTCTCTCCTCAGAGATACAGTGAGCTGAGACAGTGGGAAGATGAATGGACCAATGCCAACAGAGAGAATTAATATGAATGCTGACTGGTTATATTTTTCCTTGTTTGCTGCCTGTGAAACTTTTCTGCATTTGAGGAAACTCTTACAACTTACAATTTTGAGTGGGTTGACTGGTGGCACTTTTTGCTGGGGGAGAGAGGGCAAAACGCTTTCTCCAGTGGACACAGTCAGTAGGGTGGCCATGTTCCTCCTCCCCCCACCACTGAGCCTTTAACAGTCCTATAAAACAAATGCAGATTTCTCCATTCTTTCATCTCCATACTATAAAAAGTTGCCCCTGTTGAATTTCTGCCTGTGATGCTGCAAATCAAGGCATGCAACCTTCTGTGAGGAGGAATAAACAATGTAGGTATGCTGTCAGGGATTTGATAATTACTTTGTGTGTTCCCTGCAGGGCTCTGTATTTGGCTTATGTGCAGAGTGGAAACAATGATCACAGCATCCTCAACCAAATGTATGAGCTGCAGGTGGAGGCCATAGCACTGGAGAAGGCTGGAGCAAGGCCTGAGCACATCGGTAGAAAGAAGAGTGAGTTCTGTCTCCCTGCCACCTTCTCCTCAAACTTGGTTTTTATGTCACAGACTAGGAGAGCCGAACTGTCTCTTCAGACCTTAAGGCCTAGCATTTGCACATCTTCCTTGAACTCAGTTGGGCTTAGTGTTCCCAAACCTTGTGAGCCTAGGGAAAACTATGGGATAAAGGTGGGTCTTTCCTATGAAAACTCAAGCTGAGATACTTTTGTTAGCCTTTAAAATGTCCTGGGACTAATGTGTTTGTTATGTTAACCCAGAAACTTTAGCATATTCTTCCCTCCTCTTTTATGTCCTCAAGCCATCTTTGTTGGTGATTGGCTTTCCTTCCTGCCATTGCAGAACATGAAGGTAGCCCAAACACCTACCCATGGGGTTTGGATGCTGAACTTCTGGCTGTTGAGCTGGAGAATCAGCGGTTGGAGGATGAAATATTCAAGCTGAAGATCCTAAGGGACAGAAGGAGAAAGGAGGATGGTACGGTCCCCACTCTATATTGTCAAAGATGTTGTCAGGGGAATTAGATATTTGTAATAATCCATGAGAATGTTGGCGTGGTGGGTTATTCTGGCTCCATCAACTAGGACTTTGGCAGATTGACATACATTTTAATGTGGGGAGCTTTGTTTTGAGCCAAGCTATGGGACGAGACACTCCACAGTTATTTACTTGTGTATTAATTTACTCCAGCTCACTTTGCTGAATACAAATTCAGTTTTCATGTCAGTCTCTTGAAAAATAGAAGGGATGAGTTGCAAGATAGTCTGAGTGTTCCGCTATACAATTCAGTTTAGCCAATATAAGGGTGTCCCAAAAGGTCCTTGTTCCTTGTGATGTCCACCACATACTTGCCAAGATTTCTCCAGAATTTGGGGGGGGGGGAGTTGCTGATGGCAAAAGATCCCTCAAATGCTTGAAGGGGCCATGCTTCCAAAGAATCTTGTCTCCATGGCTCAGTGTTCTGAAGACTTCTCATGGATGCTATTGTAATCACCAGGGCTTTTTTGTAGAAAAAGCCCAGCAGGAACTCATTAGCATAATAGTCCACACCCAACAGCAGAAACTCATTAGCATATTAGGCCACACCCTGACAGCAAGCTCATTAGCATATTAGGCCACACCCCATGCCTTCCCTTGGCTTGCCCAGGCAAGCCCCCCCTTGAAGGGAAGGGAAGCCTGGGGAAGGCACAGGAAGGCATTTAAATTACTCCCCGATCCTTCCAGGAGCCCCCTGGCCCGCCCGCCTCAGAGTCACCAGAGGGGGGTTGCTCTCCAGGCCTTCCCTCTGTAGCCACGCACACAGAGGTTTTGGCTGTAGTAGGCATGGCCAACTCTGAAGCCAGCCGGAACTCCATTCCTGTGCTTTCCTGCCCAAAAATAGCCCTGGTAATCACTATGTCCTTTTGTAAATTAAACAGAAACAGTAGGACAGACCAGTCCCACAAAGGGGGAACAGGTCTTTGGGGGGAAAAAACCTCCAGGATCCCTGGCCAAACTGGCCTGGAGAAAGTTTGCTTCCTAACCCCAAAGTGGTAATCAGCATTTCCTTGTGGTCCGTTCTTACATGCTCAGGGAAGTGCTGATCACCACTTTGGGGTCAGGAAGCAAATTTTCTCCAGGCCAGTCTGGCCAGTGATCCTAGAGGGTTGGGGTGCTTTTTTTGCCATCTTCTGGGCATGGAACGGGTCAGTGGGGGTGTGGGGGGGAGGTATTTGTGAATTTCCTGCATTGTGGATTAGATGACCCTGGAGGTCCCTTCCAACTCTATGATTCTGTGATTCTATAAACTGGCTCCAGTAAAATGCCAGGACTCCAATTGAATAAATTTCTGGGTACTGTTCCACCTCATAACATGAAAGAACCTTTTCCCAATATGGTCACTGAAGTATCTTCTCCGGAAATCTGTTTTTTGCCCACAGCCTTCTGTGCCATTGGGTTATGGTACCTCAGTAACGAGTTCCTCTCTGCTCAGCACTCTTCTCCATCTCCCTTTTCACCAGGATATTTGGACAAGGAGCTGGCTGAGCTCCAGCGAGTACATATGGCAGAAATGGCTCAGCTGCATGCTGAGATGGGCAGGCTGAGAGATGACACCGAGAGGAGGAAGCCACGGCAGCCCAAGAGAAGGTCCCCACCCCTCCTTCCCCCTCCTATAGCTCCACCATTGCCACTTTTGCCCTCTCAGCGTCTTCCAGGGCTTCCTGACCCCACTTTCCCAATTGGCACCATGGTGAGGACTTTTTTCTCTAAGGGAGATTCCTTTTGAAAATCTATGTAGCTGAAATAGGATCCATCTATAGTAATGTTTCTATTTGGAACTCCATGCCAAGCGTAGCTTCCTCACACTTATTTATTTAAAATGTTTATACACCACTTTTCTTCTCCACTACAGGACTCAGAATAGCTTATAGACTTTAAAACCACAACTGAAATTCATCAAGATTACATCATCAACTAATAATTCCAGTAAACTCCAACAGACACTACTCCCTTCCTGACATCATTCAGATCTCAAAGACTCTACTGAACAATTATCAAAACCCAAACAACCTTCCCAAATTAGTTGTTGTAGATTTTCCAGGTTGTGTGGCCTTGGTCTTGGCATTGTAGGACCTGACGTTTCGCCAGCAGCTGTGACTGGCATTCTCAGAGGTATAACACTGAAAGATGGAGTACTCTCTGTGTCAGTGTGAGAAGAAAAATGGTAGGCAGGTAATTTATATCTACTCAGGAAGGTGGGGTAGGGCTGAGTCATTATCTTGTAGGAGTTCCCCAGGCTGTGACATACTAATGAAGGAGATTTCCTGAGGAGGTTCTTTCGCATATGGATAGGCTGTTGAAATTCTAATCTATATATCTAATACCCAAGTTGCCCCTGAGTGCGGATCGCTAAATCCGCCCTTAGGGGCGACCTGGGGGGCAGGGAGATTTTTGTGCACTCTTGGGGCAGTCCCCAGGGGTGCACAAAAATCCTAAAACTTGAAAAAACTTTCGGGGGGATGTTTAAATCCCTCCGAAAGTGCAAGAGCATTCCGTGCGCATGCGCACGGATTGCTCTGCAAACGCCGCCGCCGCTTGGAAGGCAAGCGGCGGGCGGCCGCGGAGCAAGGCGGCGGCGGCGGGGGGATAGCGAGGCCCAGGTGGCTGAAGCCTCC
>NW_015164190.1:528086-639742 GCF_001447785.1 Gekko japonicus
AAGAGTGAGTAGATCTGGCCTCCGGAGGCCAGGTCTACCAATGCAGTGGGAAGCGGTGGGTAGACCTGGACTCCGGAGGCCAGGTCTAGTAATGTAGTGGGAAGGGGTGGGTAGAACTGGACTCTGGAGGGGGGGGTGCGCTCCAGGGCAGGGTGAGGGGAAGATTGAGCCAGGGGGTGGAGGAGACGGGTAACTGGCGGGATGGGGTGGAACTTGCCTCCTCCTCCTGCTTCCTCCTCTTCCTGATAGGCGTGGAGGTCCCCCTCTCCCGCGAGTATCGCGGGTCCCCCCCTTGTCTTATCTATAGTGCTGTTGTAAGATGTAGAGCATCTTGTGTTTTTGTTGTGTTTTTCAGGACAGGAAATCATGCCCTGTTTATTTTTAAACTCTCTACTTTCCTGTTGAAATTCTGTTTATGTTTATGAATTTCAATGGCTTCCCTGTGTAATCTGACATGGTAATTGGATGTGTTGTCCAGCATTTCAGTGTCTTGGAATAAGATACTGTGTCCTGTTTGAGTTACGCTATGTTCAGCCACTGCTGATTTTTCAGGTTGGCCAGGTCTGCAGTGTCTTTCATGTTCTTTTATTCATGTCTGGATGTTATGCTGTGTGGTCCTGATGTAAACCTGTCCACAACTGCAGAGTATGCAGTATACTCCTGCAGAAGTGAGGGGGTATCTTCTGTCTTGCCGATCATAGCATCTGTTGTATTTTTCTGGTGGGTCTGAATATTGTTTTTAGGTTGTGTTTTTTCATACATTTTCTCATCTGATCAATGATTCCTTTGATATATGGCAAAAACACTTTTCCTGTGTATACTGTGTAGGAGTATACCGCATACCCTGCAGAGCTCCCAGCCCCAGGCAAGGCAGCAGACATTTAAATGTCTGGTATTTTTTCCATTTTTTCCCCTGACAGTCAGTGAAAATACCAGATTGTCCTGCTCCATACCAGACACCTGACAACCAATGCGCCCTCTAAGCTGTGGAGTCTTGTGAGCAAAAATTCTACTTTGTGAGCTACTGGCATTAAAATTGTGAGCGAGCGATCTGGCTACTGCAGAAATCAGTTTACTCTGGAGCCATCCTTCCTGAGCTGAGACAAAAATGTGTGAGCTGGAGGCTAAAAAACTGTGAGCTAGCTCACTATAACTCAGCTTAGAGGGATCACTGCTGGTAACCCTACTGGGGAAACATGCATTTTTCTTCACCTGTACTCTCTACAAGGAGTGGTACCTTTAGCTGTGTTGGAGTATTTACAAGTTCTCTACCTGATGTCATGAAAGAGTTGACCTATTCATTTGTATATTCTAATTAGTAGTTAATTAGGTAGGACCAATGGGTGTCAAGTAGATGTTCCTGTGCTAGAAGGGTAAGACCCTTGCATAATGAACTGACCTGTAACCTGGTCATTGGTCACTTTGAAATTGGAATGTGTTACCTGCTTTTTGTCACATAGGCATTTTGAGTTTCCTTCTTCCTTCCTTTGTTCTGAGTTTAGTGTCATGAGAGCATCCATCTTGGTGCTAACTGTAACTAGCAAAACGTAGCTAGATAGACTGTTTTTCTTGTTTTTCATGTACCCTTCCTAATAACTGAGTAAACTGTCTTTTAGATAATTCACACACGTGTTCTGCATCATGATTTTTATGTGCTAACAGTTTTGCCCCACCCCTAAGTCTCCATCTTATCTTGTACTCTTCGGTGGTGATTGTGAAGCCTAAGGAACCCATTGTACCTCAGCCTTTCATTTCACTAAGGGCTTATTCACATGATTGTTTCAGCACATGGTAGCTAGAGGGAAATCATGTGCGTGCTCTCCTTCTTGTGTCCACGGAACATAAAAGTAATCCCACCACTTGTCATGCTCTTGAGTTGAGTGTGGATGCTGTTGAGCTGGAGAATCAGTGCATGCATTGCTAAGTCCAAGATCCAGCTTTTGGCATGCCATGACAATTGCTCAGTGATATGCCAAAATCCAAATCCCACATATGCATAAACCAACTGACCTGGGAACAGGGACAACCCTGGCCACAATACTGGCCACAACAGGGAGACAACACTGGCCACAATACAAAGTGTTGGTTCTTACCTTTATGACCTTAAATGGTTTGGGACTGGAGAGTGCTTGAAGGACCGCCTCTTCCCATGCCCTCCAGCCTGCCAGTTAAGATCATCTTCTGATGCCCTCCTTGTAGAGGTGAGGCAGGTGGCAACTAGAGAGTGGGCTTTTTCAGTGATGGCACCTCATTTTTGGAATGCCCCCCCTTGAGGTTTGTTGGTACCTACTCCTTTGTCTTTTAGGCACCAGGCTTTTAACTGAGGTCTTCTGTCTTTTTAGGCTGTTTTATTGTGTGCTTCTAGCCTGAGGACTCTTCACAAATATTTTAGGCTGTTCATTGTTTTACAATCTTTCTAATGGCTTATTTTTAATATTGATAATTTATATTTTTTTAGTTTTATTGTATTCCCTAAAGCAGGTCTCTGGAGAGGCACTATATACATTTTCTAAATAAACCAATTAGTAGGAATTTTTTTCATGCCTGCCATATACTGACATAGTTATGTGAATAGATCTTATGGTACCTGTTATTGATTGATATGGACATGGCTGGACACGTAGCGCTAAGGTAGCCATGTGGTCTAGTGCACCTTCAGGATTTAGAACAAAAGCCAACTTGGATCCTAGTGTGGACCAATAGGCTTGCCCAGATCCTAAGGTTGACCTATGATGGCCTCTTTACACTGTAAATAGCCAATCACGGGAGTGGGGTGTGTGTTGGGTGTTGTGTGCTGCATGGATAAAAGCAGGGTTCGAACCTGGCTAGTTTGTCTTTAGTTGAGCTGAATTTCACTAATAAATATGAGGTGATCACTTGCTACGCGTCTGAACCCAGTACATTATAGTACCCCACTCTAGTGTTTCAGCATGGGGGGCTTATTTAAGAAGCCTGTACAATCCAGTTCTAGGAGACACACAAATACATATGAAAACTTCTTTTCACTTGTAAACATGATGAGAGGACTAGACAAAAAGTATTTGCTGTGCACTGAAAAGCTAGATAATACACTGAGGGTTTCATGCTCCCCTAGCAACAGATATTCTGACCACTTTGTTCAGAGGTTAATTTTTTAAACTGTTATGTTAAGGGATTAATAGTTTCCTTGAGACAGCAAGCCTCATAATTCCTTTTGGGATTAGTGCTGGTGTTTGCCATGTATAATGTTTAGTATCTCTAAAATTCTCCATCAAATTTCTACATACTACAGAACCCTGTGGAATCATCAGCTACAGTTGTGAGCCGGTACTTCGTGGATCCCACTGATGCCCTGGGACCAGCTCCATATGATCCAGCGTAAGTCAGTTACTGGTGGTAACTTAGTTTAAAAGACAGATTTACGCTCCTTCCTGAGAAGGTTGGACCTCCATCTTGCATAGAAGATTGTTTGGATAGTCACCTTGTGATTCTGTTCAGCCTTTTCTGCCCTGTTGCAAAAAACACAAAGAAGCTGCCACACAGAGTGCTGCAAAATGTAAATACATTAACACATACAAATGTTGCAGTATATCAAAGTAGATACATATTGTTCAAAGAGTCCTTTTCCAAGAATCATAAGAAGAAGTTGAAGGGAGGCTTTACTACCTCTGTCAGCATGCCCATCCTTGAGAGTTACTAAGTGTAATGGATGAGGACCATCTTGAATATATTTCTCTGAATGATTGCAATCCATAATAAATGAATAATTGGAGGACACAAATTTTGTTTACCTGACTACGTTCAGAAGAAAGTACAGTACGAAACAGAAGCATACTCTGGGGAATTTCATCAACGTCTTCTTATGATTCTTGGAAAAAGGACTTTTTGAACAATATTTATCTACTTTGATATACTGTGACATTTGTATGTGTTAATATATTTAAACTTTGCAGCACTTTGTGTGGCAGCTTCTTTGTGTTTTTTGCAATAGTTTCTTGTAGCTGTGACCACTTTTTTCCCTGCCCTGTTAACATTCTATCCAAGCACATGGTGATTGATCTGTAGCTGAGACTTCTACATTTCTGCCATCTCTGTGGAAGTGGAAATTTCTGCAGCTCTGAGGAAGTGGTAATACCAGCTATTACATGAATGTGACATATTCTTTCCTCTCTGCAGGTCTGGTTTTGTGATATTCTATGACTTCCTTTTGGGACTGGATCCCACATTTTACCAGGTTTGCCTGATTTCTGGCCTCTACCGTAATGGGCAAGAGTTGGGCAAGTCCACCCCACTCCCTATTGTCTTGTCTGATATGGGGCAGTCCTCCGATCATGTGATGGGTGGACAGAGAGGGAGTTGTGCCATTTTAGCAGCCCGGCAGCCAGTCCCAAGGTGAGTTTCAACAGCTGTTCCCATGAGGTCTGTTCTCCAGCAGCCCATTATTTGGGTAGCCATTCCCTGTTGGGATTTTTAAATTTATTTATTAAATCTATATATAATTTTTCTACTATAAATAATGCCTATGGTAAATAAGCCTCCGTGCTCTCTTGGAAGTGAATTTACTCACTTTTAGATGGCAGGTGAATATGGTTTTATTATTCCAGGGCTTTCAGATTCATTTCCCCTTTTCATGGTTGTTTTAATAGGCAAGTCTCATTCTTATCTGATGATGGTTTAAATAAATTTCGTGAAATTCTAAACTGAGTTATACCCTTCTGAGTCCATGGGTTTGGAAGGGTGTAACTCTATTCAGGATAACACCATCAATTGCACTTTTCTCTGTTTTTTGCTGCTGTTTTATCTTTAGTGTTTTATTGTTTGAAGAATATCTATTGTTGTAAGCCACTCCACATATATTTCTCTGGAGTTTATATGGCATAAATATCTGGGGGGAGGGGGGAGTTACTCCAAGGAAACCATTTGAAAACATTGGTCTACACACTCAGGGGATTAGTGTGCTTCAAAAATTGTTTTCAGCACATTTTACCCTGTTTTACAGCTTTTGGATCCTGTGACTTCTTGTTTAGACTAAATGTAGGTAATCGAAAGGGTGGAAGTCTATACAATACCACAGTAAAAATATAGACCCTAAATCAGAATTTGCGGGGGGAAAGTAGCCTGGTTGATGTGGATTACCTTTGTTTGTAACTGTTTTTTTCAGAGTTCTCCCTTCAACTTCCATTGCCCTTGTAACGGAGCTTCAAGCCTCTGGAGGCCTTGATGCTTTTGGGCAGGAGATCCAGCATTTGGCCCCCAGGGGATGGGCCAAAATTCACCTCTTTGATCATCTGCACCAAGTGTTGAGTGGGTACTGGAAGGTCCCTATCCGAGTGCTTCCTGTGAAGCCAGGCCTAACAGCAGAACAGTTGAACGGTGTGCCCCAGGTGAGAACCATTAACAAGAACTGGAGCAGGCTATCTAAAGACCAGAGCAAGTTCCTTACCCACACAGTTGTTCTTTCTACATCATGGTATGCTCAGTAAGTTCCGTAGTGAACCATTAATTTTCCTTCTAGTTGTGACTTTCCCCTTTCTCCATTCCATCTGTGTGGAAACCTCCCCTCCCCAGCCTCATTTGCTTATCACAAACCAGTGTGCTATAGTAGTTAAGAGCAGTGAATCCTAATCTGGAGAACAGGGTTTGATTCCCCACCCCTGAATGAATAATTTTCAGAACTCTTTAGCCAAACCAAGGCATATCATTTCACCTCTCCTTGGGTTAGTTTTGCTTCTGTCTTTATTGTGACCAGGCATTGTTTTTTCTTGCAGGCTAGCAAGGCAGAGCTGTACTTGCGACTGGTGAATGCAAGAGATGCTGATATGCAGTCTATGGCTGAGATCCATCTTGGCAATGCCCCTCTCTACAAATACCCTCCTATAGTAAGTTTGATTCCACAGCAGCTACCATTTGTTCCCTCTTCCAGTTTTGTCCTCATTCATCCCTGATATTCATCATGATATCAGTTCATACCTCTGTACATTTTGTACAAAGGAGTATTTTAATAACTACACTTGCAGATTTACAACTGGCTACAACTTTGGTGACACATTTAAAAGTAGAGCCAATCTTTGAGATGGGAATTCTGTGGGAGATTCCAGCCATCTGGATGAAGCTTTTGTAAGGTCAACCTTAGAGGGAAGGAAGTCAGTCAGTCCATGCCATCTCCATCTTAAATGTGTCTGAGATGCTGAATCAGGTGGAATATCTCCAAGTATATGATGCTGCACAAGCCTGGATACATTTGCATTTATTTATTTATTTATATGCCACTTTGGGGGAGGTGCTTGAGCAGGTGGTTGCTTCTCAGTTGCTGGTGCTCTTGGAAAATTTTCTGGAGCCATTTCAATCAGCCTTCAGGCTGGTGTTTTGGAACAGAGACTGCTTTAGTCACCTTACTTGATCACCTATACCAAGAACTATTAAGGCACACTAAATAACACACTCAACCCACTTTCAGTGCACTTTGCAAGTGGGTTTTACTCTACAAAATGGCAAAATCCACTTGCAAATGGTCATTTAAGTGGGTTGTAACTGCATTGTTTAGCATGTGTGGAAGCGCCCTCTAGACAAGGGGAATGTGACCCTGCTAGTTCTGCTGGATCTCTCAGTGACCTTTGATACTATCAACCACAGTATCCTACTGAGCTGCATCTCAGCGCTGGGACCGGGAGGCACTGTGTTACAGTGGTTTGAGTCCTGTCTGGTGAGGCTGTCTCAGAAAGTGGTGCAGGGGGATTCCTGCTCTGTCCCACGGCCACTGGCTTGTGGGTTTCTGCAGGGTTCAATCTTATCCCCCATGCTATTTAATATTATGTGAAACTGCTGGTACAGGTCATCAGGAGGCTTAGTCTACAGTGTCACGAATATGCAGGTGATACCCAGCTCTGCCTTTCTTTCCCACCTAATTCCAAGGATTTATTTATTTATTTATTTATTTATTTATTTATTTTTGGGATTTATGTCCCACCCCATCCAATATACATGGCTAACAAACGGCCATGCCGAAGTTAAAATATGCATACAAACAGCAGCATAATAAAAACACTATATCTTGACATAAAAATTTGGTGCTTTGATAATTTACATAAAATCCAAGATGATAATTTGATAATTTACAAAAAATCCAAGGATACTGCTGATGTTCTGAACCAGTGCTTGGAGTCAGTAAATGGGGTGAACAAGCCGAAACTCCCCCCCCCCAATATTTTTTATTTTTTAAATACATAACAAACATACAATTTTATAATCCACATTTAAGAGGGAAATTGGTCTATAATTTCTAATTTCTTTTTCATCTGACTTTTTCTTATGAATGAGTGTTATCAAAGCTTCATTCCATGAGTCTGGGATTTCTCCTTCAGTTATTATATTTTGTATAACAGTTTTTAGTGGCGATATCAATTGGTCTTCAAAAACATGGTAAAATTCCGCAGGAAACCCGTCTGGTCGTGGAGTTTTTGCCTTTTTTTGTTTTTTTCAGTGCTTCTGTCAGTTCAGCAACAGATATTGAATCATATTTTCCTTCGATCATCTGTGAATATTTTAGGATTATGGGTTTCAAAATATTTTTTAATTTGTTTCTGTGATGCTTCTCTTTTCATGTATAAATTTTCATAATATGATTCTACAATTTTTTTCAAATCTTCCAAATTATTTTTCTCCTCTTCCATATCATTTTAAAGTGTTTTTATGTACCTTTTTTCCTTTACTTTACGTAGTTTATAAACTAGCCATCTAGTTGGTTTATTGCCATTTTCAAAATAATTTTGCTTGGCATATTTCCTGTGTTAATAGGCAATTCATTTGATGTTCCAAGAGTGTAAGTTTAATTTTTTTCTGTTCAGTTGAGGAGTCATGTTTCATCTTTTCTTCCTGTTTTTTAATCTGGTTTTGGATCTGGAAATATTTTTCTGATCTGTTTCTTAACATATGCTGATTCTCTGATAATCCATCCTCCAGCAAAAGCTTTAAAGGCATCCCATATAGTCTTAATGGAAATTCCTGGTTGGATATTCTGTTCAAAAAACATTTGAAATTCTTTTTTAGATTCTTGTACAAACTTTTCATTCTTTAAAACAGAAGTGTTTAATTACCTTTTTTAGTGTTTTGTATTTCAAGAGTGATTGGGGTGTGGTCAGCAAAGGTTGCTGGGAGAATTTCCGCTTCTAATATGTCATTTGACATTGTAGCAGAAATTCAACACATATCTATTCTTGACCAGGATTTATGCCTTGATGAGTAGAAGGTATAATCTTTTTTTTGTGGATTTCTCACTTTCCACGCATCCACACATTTGTTTTCTTCTGCTAATTGAAGAAATGTTGAGGGGAGTTCATTTCCTTGTTTCCATTTTCCAGTAGAAGTTTTCCTGTCTGAGATTCTATCAAAGACAGCATTGTAGTCTCCAATCATACAGATTTCATCAAAATCCTGTTTGGCGATCAATTCCTGCAGTGTTTTATAAAATTTCTCCTGATACTGATTTGGTGCATAAATATTTATAATGAGAGTCTTTTTACCTTGTCTTTGTATTTGTACCATTAAAATCCATCCATCTTCTGAGGCATGAATAATTTCTGGATGTAGATGTTCTTTTACATAGGTCGCAACACCTCTTTTCTTCTTCTCCTTGTCTGAAGAAATTAAGACTTGCCCAAATTTGTTGACTTGTAAATATTTTTGATCTGCTGCTTTAATATGAGTCTCTTGCAGACAAATAATGTCTAGTGGCATTTTTTCCCCAATTGTTGGAATATCTGTCTTCTTTTTTGAGGTGCATTTAGTCCATTCACATTTTTTGAAATTATCTTTATCTTTCTTCTATCCATCTTGTGGTTGAGTCTGTGATTCCAAGTCTTGTTTGTCTCTCCATTGTCTCCTTGTGCATATCTGAGATGTTATAGTCCTTGGGGCTTTTTTGGATACTGCTGTTTTCTTAGTTGTGGCTAAAGCTGTTGAAGTTGCTCCTGAAGCGCCTTGGGGATGCTGGTCTTCTTCTCCTGTAGGTTCTGAGATTTCTTCTTCAGTTTGGAGGTCTGCTCCATGTGTTTTAAGGAAATCCTCTGCCTTGAAAGTTGAGCTAATTCTGAAACTCTTGCCTTTATAAGTAAAAAATAAACCTTCTGGAAGTAGCCATCTGTATGGAATCTCTTCGCCTCAGTATTTCTGTAAGATCCATATAGTCTCTCCTTTTTTCTCTGACCCTCCAAGGAATTTCTTTTAGAATCTTTATTTCTGTATTTTCTATATATAAAGGCATTCCATTTGATGTTTTGAGAATTTCATCCCTTAAAATTCTGTTGTGGAATCTCACATGTACTCCGGGAAGCTGGTTTCTTCTGGCATAAGCTGAATTCATCCTAAATGCAATACCAATTTCATCCAAAACTTTATCTGTTTCATCTGTCTTCATATATTTTGCCAAAATGTGTGCCATCTTTCTCCTTAAATCTTCTTCTTTCTCCTCTGGAATATTTTGAAATCTTAATATAAATGCTGCTTTATCTAATTCAAGTTTCATAAGATCTTGTTCCAGTAAGGTTTGTTTGGAGTCTATTGCCTGTATTTTGTTATCTGTTTCTTCTATCTTGTTTTCCAGTTTAGAAGTTGTTTTGTTCAAATTTGCAATCTTCTTATTGTTCTCTAACAGTTGTTTCTGCAGATCCTCCATTTTGTTTGATAACTGCTGTGACATGTCCTTCATTGTATCTTTGATTGGATCTACTGCTTCTGCAACTGCAGATTTTATAGAAGTTGAAACACTATCCTGAATCAGCATTTGCAAATCTTTCATTGTGGCCTGTGACAGGCTGGAGGCTACTGAGCTTGTTATACCTGGTGAACTAGAGGCTTGTGGTTTAGCAGGAGGCCTATTCGTGCCTGCCATTTTTTACCTTGGCTTATACAGCAAGACCAGAGAATCTCCACAATATTAAAAGAAACTATTTCCCCCCAGACCTCTATATCCAGAATATAACTTATTATTCATAAAACAACCTTGTTATTAAGACTGGCAGAGACTGAGCAAGAGAGAGATCTTGGAGTTGTAGTGGATAACTCACTGAAAATGTCGAGACAGTGTGTGACTGCAATAAAGAAGGCCAATGCTATGCTGGGGATTATTAGGAAGGGTATTGAAAACAGATCAGCCAATATAATAATGCCCCTATATAAATCAATGGTGAGACCTCATTTGGAATACTGTGTGCAGTTCTGGGCACCACACCTTAAAAAGGATATTATAGCTTTGGAAAAAGTGCAGAAAAGGGCAACTCGAATGATAAAAGGGTTGGAACACTTTCCCTATGAGGAAAGGTTAAAGCGCTTAGGGCTCTTTAGCTTGGAGAAAAGACGACTGAGGGGTGACATGATCGAGGTTTATAAGATTATGCATGGAAAAGAGCAGGTAAAGAAAGAGGTACTTTTCTCCCTTTCTCACAATACAAGAACTCGTGGGCACTCCATGAAACTGCAGAGCGGTCGGGTTAGAACGGATAAAAGGAAGTACTTCTTCACCCAAAGAGTGATTAACACATGGAATTCACTGCCACAGGAAGTGGTGGGTGCTACAAGCATGGACGGCTTCAAAAGGGAATTAGATAAGCATATGGAGCAGAGGTCCATCAGTGGCTATTAGCCACAAGGTATAGCTAGGGGCTCTGGGGCAAGTGATGCTCTGTCTTCTTGGTGCTTGGGGGGGGGTCAACAGTGGGAGGGCTTCTAATGTCCTGGCCCCACTGCTGGACCTCCTGATGGCACTGGTATTTCTGGCCACTGTGTGACACAGAGTGTTGGACTGGATGGGCCTTTGGCCTGATCCAACATTGGCGTCTCTTATGTTCTTATGTTCTAATATTATTAAAATACTTCAAAACCACAGAAAGTTCTCAGTTTTATCAGCTATAAGCCAAATATATACCACAAAAATGTGAAACAATATAACAGTTTTGTTATGGGGAAAAACTTCTTGGCAGACTCTTCTTTCTCCTCTTTATATGGAAAGTGAAGAGAAAGGAAGGGGAGGAGAAAGGGCTCCAATTTTTATAATCCATATGTTGAAATATTAAAAAGAAAAAGAAAAACAGGAAGTCAAAGCCAGTTGTCACGTAGGATAGTCCCTATCTGGTGCAGTACATTTCTTAATTGTAATCCCAAATGGGAAAGTTTAAAATCCAAGGTATCTGTATGTATATATTTTAATGGGAAAAAGATAGTCAGCAAGCCGTACCCATGAAGGAAGAATAAAATGAGGTTCAAGATTTACAAAAAGAAAACGTTGTAATCCGTTTGTTCAAAAATTAGAGTTATTTAAAAGACATCCGACTCTTTAGCCCTCAGGAAGTGTAGGACAGTGCTTCTCAGACCTGTTGCTAGCCACGAAAAGGAAGGGGGGGAATCCTTCTACACCTGATCTTCGATTATGTCTCTTTAACTTTTAAAGGGCTTAGATGTTAGCAGGAAAGTCTAGGTTTTTTAGACAGTTACTCACAGTGATCTTCTTTAGTGTTATTAGGCAGGGTTTCAGGAGCCCCCCTAGATGGGAAGTGACAGCTAGGTGCTCATGGCTGCTATGAGCACACTTCGGACACTTCTTGCTGGATGATCCAGGACTACAACCCATGTGCTGCCGCAGAACGGGGAGCCCGAATCAAGTCCCTTGCCTGCACCCCCCTCCAGGGAGTGCAGCGGAGTTCAGGAGCCCCCAATACTCCTCTGTAGAAGGTTCAAAGCTGGCGGCACGCGAGGAGCAAGCCCCAGTGCCATCCATTTTGCCGTGTTGCAACCTGGAAGTCAACAAGCCGAAACTTAATCCTGACAAGACAGGGATTTGCTGGGTTAGTAGAATGGCAGATCAGGGATTTCAAATCTCGCCTGTGTTGGATGGGGTTATATGCTCATCTTGAAAGATCGGGTTCACAGCTTGGGAGTGCTAGTCGACAAAGCAGCCACCTTAGAAAGCCAGGTGGCTATGGTGGTTCACGGTGCTTTTGCCCAGCTTCAGCTGGTGCATCATCTGAAATTAGGCTCAGAGAGGGTGACTAGCCCAAAGTCATACAACGAGCTTTCAAGGCAGAGTGGGGATTTGAACTTGACTTCCAGGATCTTTGTCTGATACTCTATTCCTGGGCTCCCCAACCTTTTTTTTCATTAACATTTTCAGTTTACACAAAAATGCAACAATAACCATTCAACAAAACTGAAACACAATATAAACTTGGTGAACAATACAAATCAGAATACAAACTCAAACAAAAAAAGTATTTAAACATATTGAGACTTAAATCTCTTATGCCATTTATGAGGAATCCAGAATTTACAAGTATAGCTGATTTGTATAGAATACCAGATCTGACACCAGTTTAGCTAAATCATATTATAATAGTTGGGGTTGATTTTGAAAGAAGAATCTCATACTTTGCCATAAACTCCAGAATCGGAAACTATCTTGTTGCAAAATAGGTGATAATCTTTGTTTTCTGATTGCACTATCTGGTCTGTTAATTTTTCCATGAGATAGCAATCCCATAGTTTGGCAAACCAGAGCTTAATTGTGGGGCCACTTTTCTCTTTCAATTTTGATGCTATTGCTAATTTAGCTGCAATTAGCATTATATTTATCAGGTCTTTGCTGTAATGTAACATAGAGGGATCATCCCAAAGATGAAGCAGAACATATTCAGGTCTTAACATTATGGTGTGCCCAGTAATCTGCTGCATATAGAATATTACCTGTTTCCAAAAGATAAAAATAAACTTACAGCTCCACCAGCAGTGTATGTTGGAGATCCCCGACTTTTTTGAGCCTGTGGGGACCTTAGGAATTTTGAGGCAGAGACAAGGGCACCACTACAAAATGGCTGCTACAGCAGGTGGAGCCAAGCACACTTTCACACACAAGAGGAAGCAGGGTAGGAAAAATAAATGCACACGTCTGCAGTGAAGAAACCCAAGGAAGGGAAAACTCATACACAGAAGAAGACAGCCAGTGGGTGAAAACGAAAAATAAAACACAGAGAGAAGAATTCTGGAGATTTGAGGATAATGCTTGGGAAAGGACTTCAGTTTCTCCTAGACTCTATGCTATGGCTATACCATACATTCTTGCCCTTCAAAGCTACCATTTGCTTCATGGGAATTGATTTCTGTAGTCTGGAAACCACCTGTAATCTCGGGAGAATTCCAGGCCCTACCTGGAGGCTTGTATCTCTAGGGGGAAAGGGTGCTCTGCTGCTCTGCTGCTCCCTTGACCCCACTGCCTCACTGCTGATCAACAGGTTCTGTTTGCAGGATCCTGGATTTTTCTGCAGTGAGTGGTGAGGAGGATCTACATGGATATCCCTTTATTTGTATTGTGGAGAGATGCATTTTTCTTTGGAGGTTTGAACTGAGCAAAACCTTCACCTTGAGGTTTAAAAAGTTTTCTCTCTTTTGGCAGAGCACAAGTAGTGGGAGAATTGCTCACCAGCTTCACCTCCCAAGCCTTTAGCTATGCAAATAGTAGATCTGGCAGACACACTGAGATGGTCAAGTGACACATACACACACCTCTCCAGCTAGACAGGTGACATCTAGCAGGAAACAGAGCGTTGGAAGACTTCATGGGCTAAAAAGACTTCAGGTGGGAAATTCCTGGATAGTCAAGATGGCCTGACCTGGTCAGTGGGAGGAGAAAGAGAGATGATAAAACTCCTGGTAGTGAGGAGGAGGATGTCGGGTAGTCCCGCCATGAGGGTTTTTTCCCTTTCTGCTGGAATGTGCTTTGCTCTGCAGCTGTGTTTCGGTTTTGCTCCTTATCGGCCAGCTGGCCTTGAGCGCTCATCACTTGGGCACGAATGTCTCCAACCCGCTCACCCCTGAACCGTTATACAGTTCCCCGCATTTTGTATTCATTGCTTATTGGCCTCTAGGTGTCAGGGGGTAATGTATGAGAACCCACTATATCTGCTATTGCCATTTTGTATGTGTCATTCCTGACTCAAAGTGTCCAAGTCGACTTCACCTTACTCTGATCAATAAAGTTGAATCTGCTTAAGAACCTGCTATTGATACTGAGTCATTGAAGTACCTGACAGAGGGTCTATTTTGTGCTGATTCTATTGAAGCAGACAGAACTCTTACCTGAGGTCTGCTGGAGGGATGTGCAAGACTCTAGGGCTGAGCAGAGGCTTCAAGGTAATAGGAGCCCTGCAGAAAAAAACTATAACCTTTTAAGCGAAACAGCCTGCCTTATGCTGGTATCCACTAGGGCATGTACAGAGGGAGGGACAGAGGAACTGCATTTTACCCTTTTCTTCTGGATCCCTTTTTCAATCTGTGACTGTGCTGGGGGGAGAACATTTTCTTTTTAATAAATACTTTATAACTTTTGAATGCTGGTAGTGGTTGTCTGTACCACATTAGACCTCAGTTGTTCTGGGCATGCTATGTTAAAAAGGAATGCCAGGCAGAAGAAGAGGGGTAGTCAGTTGGCAAGTGGCTACTCCACCAGTGGCATACAAGGCAGAGAGGAAGCTGGGAGCCCTGGTCCTCTCAGTGGGTAATTCCTACAAAGGCCAGGTGGTGGCAGTAGGTGAACTGAGAGAAGGAGAGAGAAGCATCCCTGTGTGTTGGGAAAGCCAGGTGGGTGGGAGCTGTCAGGCGGAGACCTTGGACAGCCACTGGGGCCCAGACGCCTTGAAGGGCATGGCAGAATGGGGCTTACAGGTCTAAGCAGGCTATCCTGCCACATCTGTGAAGGCAGTAATCATGCTAATGTGAATTTCTGGCACATATCTCCATGTATTATTCCTAATATTAAGTCAGGAGAGTTTACATAGGATTCTGTCAGCCAAGCTTTAAAACTTGGCTCCATGACTCAGACAGGACACAATCCAAAAGGAATTTCTCCAGTACAATTCCTATGAAATCCATTGTAGTTTATCAGGCCCTGTCAGGGCCGGGCATGCCTGGACTTGTCCAGGCACAAATACCTAAAGCTTCAGACCTAAAGACAATGGGCAAATAGGATCCTAGCCAGGCCCAATGAAAGGGCTAGGTCCTGGCCAAGAGGCCAAGAGGTCTCTTGGTTACTGTAAATAGCCTATGGGGAGTGGGGGGGGGTGTTTTGGTGGTGGGTTTCTCAGAGGGAATATAAGCCGGCCTGTGAGCCGGTTAGTTGTCTTTGTTCCTGACTGAATAAAGGTATGCTTAGCTGAAATCACTCTCCGTATGCATACTTTTCATCCATGTTGCAAAAAAACACTTTCTCCTACTCATGCCAATAGATACTTCCATGAAGATCATGCTGGTTTCAGGATATTGCCATTGCTTGTTTTCAGCTGTGATGGGAGCATCTCTCTGAAATGTGTGTGCAGGGTGTGAAATGTTACCCATCCTTATCTATATAATCCAGTTGTTTTCTTCTCTCCTGTACAGGTAACCACTGGCACAGCATCTCCTTCAGGCTTCCCTTCAGCCCCAAGCTCTTTCCACCCTGCCCCCACCAGCCTGTCCTTTTCTGTCCCCCCTTATACTGGCTTTGTTGACCCCCCTCCTGCTCGGGAACAGCCTTTCCGACACAAAATTAAGCAAAGGTGAGAGAGGAAGAAAACAGCCGCCATTATCTCTGCAGCACTAGGCTTTTCTTCTAATGAAAATTAATCATAATGTTAAAAAGACTGTGTGTGCTTTCATGTGTGTGTGAATCTGTCTGTTTTGTGTTAAAATTATTGTGCATCTCTAAACCACCAAGATTTTCTCTGTATTATTCACTGTGCTTGATTCAAAGACTGTATTAGAGGTCATCTGCAAAGTACAGGCTTTGCTGTTAGTGAGTTTAGAAGTGCTCATTAATTACATGTGATCCTCACATACAGACACACCCAAAGTTGTTTCCAGGTTCATCTGCTACACGGTAAAGCAGGGACCATCGAGACCTCATTTTGCAATTGTCCACACAACCTAAAGCATAATGTTGGTGAAGAGTTCACATTACATCACGCCAGTATGAACAACTTTTCTTGAAGTTCCAGTTTGGCACTGGCATCAAAATATTTTTTTGACAATATCTACTTTAAAACATATCGTTCACATAATGTTTTTCTTATTCACCCTTATTATTTAGACATATTAGGACTAGAAAACTCCTAGTGGAAGATGAATAGATGTAATTTGTTACAGGACTTAACAGGTTTTACATGCATGCTCTATTTGATATTCATTTTATATATTTCATTTATGCTTGTGGTTGTATGAATTTAGTTTGAGTTAGTTTGTTGTATTAGAGTGCTGGCTTTTGCTGCAAATAAATTTGTTGTTGTTGTTGTTGTTGTAGACATATTCATGGTGCTTTAGCTATAGATGTTAGCTAAAACTGGTACACATGTATGCCAACAGCTGTCAGCCTCCCATATTCAGATATATCTGCCTCTAATTACCATGATGAGGGCAATAAACAGTAGGAAATGGTTAAGTTCATCTCATGGCCTAAGTTATGACTAGGAAATTATGTGATTAAAAGCCTTTTTGAATCAATGTTTTGAGTATTAAAATCCCCAACAAACTAAACTGCCTCTTTTAAGGCACATTGCTAGAATCAGTATCTATTGCATTGCTCCTAAGAAGTATGTATTTCCTAGAAATTACCCAAATGTCCTTTGGTGCACTTGCTTAAGGTACTTGTCAATTGCCTTTTGCCAGAATATTTCTCATTTCCTTATCATTATGGCCATTCCTATGAAAAGAGGATGTATATAATCTTATCTCAACATATTTGGATAATAATTTTAGCATATTAAGTAGTTTAGTTTCCAAGGAACAAGTCTAGTCTCAGTACCATTGGCTTAGTTTCCATTTTAAAGTTTTTCACTCCTTAGAAGCTGACCGAATGCTCCAGAGGCTACCACATACCTTTGAAAAAGAAGTAGGCTTGCCAAGTCCCCCGGGGGGGCGGGGAAACCCCCGCCCCAGAGGGCCGTTCCCCGCCGGCGGCAGATTGGGCCCCAGGGGGAACCCCACCCCGAAAGCATCCAACGTGCACGTCACCTGGAAGTGATGCGACCACGCTGGGCATGCTGGGGGTAGGGCCACGGTTATCTGAGGGATAACTCTATGGTTTTCCCTCGGATGGTCGTGGCCCTCCAGGAAGAAGCCAGGAGTCTCTCGCTCCGACAGCAGGTAAGACTTGGCAACCCTAAAAAGAAGGCATCTGCTTATAGAAACTGTTGAACTGCTTAACTTTATTGGAGAAGTACTGTTCGTCATGGTACAGATAGGGTTGTAAATAAATTGTGTCCTAGTTTAGTAAATTTTAGAAGTAGCATAGTAGTATCAGCTTAGGCTAGCTAGAAGTACTAATTATATTTTTGTTTCTTTATAAATGGCGGTTCCCATTGTTATTTCCTTTTCTCTGTGTGTTATCAATACAAACCCATTCCTGTATTCAGCGTATAGACTAATGTGAATTTGCAGGTTCCCAAACCCCCATTCATAAGCCTAACTGTTCTGCAGTTACACTGATCTGAGAGGAGGAGGTATAAGGGAAGACTAGGAAGTCCCTTGTGACTAGAGAGAGGGGGGCCAGTTACCTAGCCAAAGGATTACCCTCCTCAAAGTATTACCCTTTTGCCTGTGTTTTCTGCCTTGGAGTGGGTGGTTAAAATGTATAAGAGCTGCTAACATTCTGAGGCATGATTACAGGCAATAAGCATTGGAATGTGCAAGACTTTAGCCCTACAATGCACCTACAATCCATGTACAGTGTACACTTGAATTTTCTACATGTGATTGTACTCTTAAGGTCATGGTCACATGCGCCAGAAAAAAACGGGGGGGGGGGGGGGGAGCGTGGCTGTTTGCCCCGGAGCAAAATAACGTGCGGTTGCGCGATCAGACGTCCCGTAGAGGTCCCGTGGTTAGGGGGTGGGGGGGGGGGGTGGTTGCCGTTTGTTTTCGATGCACTTAAACAAGGAATCGATGAATCACATCTCTGCATTGAGGGCTCCCTATGGAGTTTGCAATAATGCACATACTGAGAAGGGGGGGGGGAACAACGGCCGGGATGGCCTGATCAGACCATCCTGATGCCATGAGAGCATGCTGGAGTGATCAGACATGGGAAAGTCTGTCCGTGGCCCATCGCAACCCGTTCTCTACCGGATTTTCCCCAGAGCAGAAGAATGGGCTGCCGACGGCTACGGGGCGCTTCCCAGATGTTGTCTGATCACACCCTTTAAATCCGCCCAGCATTTGCACCTATAGCGGGTCTAATTGTGCGTATGATCACAGCCTTAAGTGTTGCAACTTTAATGTCTATGTCTCTTGCTTAGTTTCTTTCTCACTGTTGTGCTGATTATGGTGATGTTTTTTCTTTGTTTCATAAAGTCTGATTGAATGCCGAGGTTCAGAGAAAGCTGTTGGTGTAAAGCCCTGATCTTAGATTGACTCCATTCAGTTTCCTAATCCTGTCATTCATTTTAGTCACCCCCAAATCAATCTCCATTTAGAGAGGGCTGGCTCTCTCTCTAGTAAGAGCCTCTTTCCACTTTGCATGTTGGCAAGCATTCCGCTAATGTACTACACAGATGACTCACCAAATCCTAGGCAAAAACATCTCCTAATGCATATACTTGAGTCCTAGCAAGAATATTTTTCTTCCCGTGTCCTTTCCCTTTCTTCATATTATACTTACCCTTATACACCTATACAATCAGTTTCTTTTAACAACCTGATGTCCAGTTCTTAAGTGCATCAGGCTTTTTCCAGATACTCCCTTCTGGCCTGTGTGCTGCAGTCTGCTCGCATGCATGAACCTGCTGCCTCCCTTTTCTTCATTTTTCCCATTCCTCTTTATATTGCCTTCCTGGCTGTGGCACTGGAAGCAACCAGAAACAGAGATCACAGGCTTCTCCATGTCCTTCCAGGTAAAAACTAATAATAGTTTGACTTTCAATTTTCTTCTGAATGTATACGGGAAGAGAATATTTTCTCAAAGCACAACAGTTGCAATAGTCTTGAGATGACAATGAACGTTTGCAATAAGTCAGAAACTGTTGATGATGATGTTACTGAAAAATGCCACTTACTGCCCAGAGAAAGGGGCCATTTCACGGTGTCCTGAACAAGGTGGACATAGACCATTAGAGCCAGTTTGGTGTAGTGGTTAAGTGCGCGGACTCTGATCTGGGAGAACCAGGTTTGATTCCCCACTCCTCCACTTACAGCTGCTGGATGACCTTGGGCAAGCCATAGTTCTGACAAGAGCTGTCCTTGAAAGGGCAGTTCTTGAAAGAGCTCTCTCAGCCCCACCTACCTCACAGGGTGTCTGTTGTGGGGAGGGGAAGGGGAAGACGTTTGTAAGCCGCTCTGAGTGAAGGGCAGGGTATAAATCCAATCTCTTCTTCTTCTTCTTCTTTGAAGGAAGGAATGCCTTTTAAGGCAGCATCCTAACTCAGAAGTATAAATGATGGTGGTAAGAAATGGACCAGAACAAAGGTCCATGTAGTCCAGTGGCCACTGGAGTCTGTTTCCCACAGTGAATAGTCAGAAGGTTCTAGGAAGTTCATAAGCAAGGCAGACAGCTAACTGTTGGCTATCCCATCACCTAGGGTTGCCTGGTTGGCATCAGCTAGGGCCTGGGCCTTTTCCATCATGACACTGGCTCAGTGGAATAGGGTCCCTGAAGAGGAGAGAGGTGCCCCATCCTCGGAGATCTTCAGAAGGCACCGCAAGGCCTACTTGTTTGCCTGGGCTTGTGAGGGAGGTTGAATGGCAGGCATCTTTTAAGCAGGGGAAGAGATTTGGGGGTTGCTATTTTATTTTTGGTTTTAACTATTATTGTAAGCTGCCTTGAACCATGAACTGCCTTTGCATGAGCAATAAATGTTCAAATAACCAGAAAGGGTGGGTTTGGGCAGGGTTTCTTTTTTAATTTGCATGCCAGCAGTGAAACGCTTCAGGGCTGGAAGGTGCCTGCACTGAAACAAAGCAGTCATTCCCATTAGGAGTGCCAACACCAGCAGCCAATCATTGCTCTCCATTTCATTCAAGCTCCAGAGCAAAAACCCTCAGAGCCATTTTCAGCAGGGAAGGGGGCAGAGGAGGAAAGGGAGCCCACTCTGAGGGGAAGTGGGAATTCAGAGCTTCTTTATGTACTCTATTTACTTTGGGAGACTGGGTTTGGAAGTGTAGGGCCCAATTAAAAGGCATGCCTGAAATCCCTGAAATCCACAGATCCTCAGAGTACATGTCTCCTTGAGCCTGCTACAGAGCTTCAGCACATGTACAAAACAAGAGGGGGGGGGGGGGAGCGGAAAGACAATCTTCAAATGTGAATCTGAAGGGGCAGAAGACTAGCAAGGAAAGATCAAAGGGTTAGGCATAGATTGCAAAGTGTGATCATTGGGAGCACCATGATACTGACAAAAGCACAAAAGGCCACAGCAGTCTGGAAAACCTCCAAGTTCTGGTGTCTGGGAGAGAGAAAGCCCTGCCTGTACCATACATGGCTAGTGTGGCCTATTTTCCTTAATTCAGCACTACTCATGGATAGAAGGTAGGAAATAGTCACTTGCTCCCTGAGTAAGAGAAGCATGTGTGGAAAAGGAAAATTAATTAAGAGAGACCTACTTATTTCAGGGCAGGTGAAACAGCACTCCAGAGACCACAGCGGGGGACCTCCAGGAAGCAGAAAGAAGGAAGTCTGTTGGGGTTTGTTCTTGACAGAGTTAAAGGTGCCCCCTTGGGAGATGGGGCTATCCGGCTGACAGGCTATTACCAGAAAACTGGACAGGTATGGACCAAAGCATTAATTGGCTACTAATTCAGACAACTACTTCCTCTCATGCCCGTAACATCTTGTTATGGAAGGTAGCTGGCCGACTTCCTTATTAGCTGTATATTGTTCAGCTAGGAAGAAAACATATCATATTGCAAGGTGTAAGACAAGATAAATGTTTGTTCTGAAGAATACTGGGGTAGGCTTGTTTCTGATTTGGCTGAAACCACTTAAGGGACTTCTTTCCAAGTAGGTATGTTTGGATGTTTGTTGCAGACTTTTCTGAGGAATGAGCAAGTATATGGGGTGGCCTGGAGAATATTAGGGTTGCTGCAGTCCTAGGGTATGCTGTGGATCTTGGATATCCTGATTTCATGTACACAGTTTTCCCCCAGCCCCAGTTAGTTACGAACCTGTGAACAGTGGAAGAAGTTAAGATCTGATTGTTCCAGCTAGTGCAGTTAAAACCCAGGCTTGAAGTGGGAGGATGCTCATCTGGCCTACAGAACTGCAGAAATTGATCATCTGGAAAGGTTCCGAGGGTAATTTTAGACTCCTGTGCCACTGTGGCAAGACTCTGAATGAATGTCTCTTCCTTAGTTAAGTCTTCTGAGAGTTGTGTATGGTTTAAATTAGGTAGGGTTGCCAACCTCCAGGTGGGATCCAGTTCTCCCCAGAATTACAATTGATTTCCAGACTACATAGATCAGTCCCCCTGAAGGAAATGGCAGCTTCAAGCGAGTGGAATCTATTTAATCACATTGTTGCTGAAGAGCCTCCCCCAGGATCTACTCCCAAATCCCTAGGAATTTCCTAAGCCAGAGTTGGCAAGCTGAAAATCAGGACATCTTGAATTTCCAGAACCAAAACTATAAAAGATAAACTGCAACATCCTGGCTGTTCTCTATGCTACCCATTAAACCTGCTTCCTCCTTGAGTAAGTCTGCAATCCTCATTGTACTGATGACAGTGTAATATGAGGAGGGAGAGCTGGTGAAACCATCCTACCACTTCTCACACGCCCAAGGAATGCATGTACTAACCCATTAAAATAGCTTAAACCAGAATTTGGTCTATTAGCCATATTTCTGTGTTTTTTTCTGTGTTTTTTAAAAAACTTCCCTCCAGGTGATTGGCACCAAGGATTCAGGACTGAACTACTGCACTGATCCTGTCAGATCCAACATCAGACATGGCTATTTTCTGTTTGGAGAACAGGAGGTATGGTGTGGTATGTGGTATAGTGGACAGAGTGGTAACTTTGGTGGGGGAAACAAGACTCATATTTCTCAGCTCAGTGAAGGATGTGAAGTTCACTGGATAGTTATCATCTCTTATTTGTTGTAAGACTGTTGAGGATTAAAATGCAATAGGGCAATGTTGTTGCTTACCTAATTAGGCTGGAAAAGGAGGCCACAATACAAACATGCTCTTATGGACAGTACTGCATTTAGTCAGTTCCATATGCAGAAACACAGAGCACTATGGGAGGCTGTCCCATAGGTGCACACAGATGTTTGTATTAGATTTACCAACATTTAATTGCTAGTTAAACCACAGCCATTTGTGTAAGATCTCCAGTATCCAGAAACATATTATTTATTAGATATTTTTAATTGCCACTCACCCAAAGGGTCTCATGGCAACTTACAACATTAAAACCAATAAGGTAAAACAACATAAAAACAAATAACAAAGATAAAATATTAACATGAAAATATTAAAATACGTGCCTGTCACCATACTACTATTAAAGCAGCCCAAACCTGTGGTTACCCTCCAAAGGCCAACCTAAACAATTCAGCTTTGCATGCCCTGTGGAAACTAAAGTCCAGCAGGGCATGGGTGTCATCCAAGAGTGCATTCCATTGGGAAGGCTGCACAACTGAGAAAGCCCTTCCCCTGGTGACAGGTAACCAAGCCATCCTGAGTCAGGCACCTGCAAGAGGCTCCTAGATGATGACCGAAGGGAGTAGGGGAATGTTGTAACAGGAGAGGCAGTCCTGTAGGTTTGAGGGTTCGATACCATTAAGGGCTCTCCTCCATCTATGTACACACAATTATTTCGTTTTTGCAAGAGAACCGATTATTGACTTATGCATGGAGAGTACATTTTCCATGCATCCTCCTCACCCTGTGAAGCCAAATTCAATCTGTACTGTTGTGTACATGTAAGGAACATGATTGTGCATAGAACATTTGCTGGATCAGGGCAGAAATCAAATTTACATTTGTTTAAATGCTACTCCATATTGCTACCCTATGTTCAGTAAATTTACATATATTTGCAGTTTACTTTAGATTTTCCATAGAGAAAAATCTACCCTTCTGAAAAGATCACTGTGGATATTACACCAACATCTGCATTTAAGCACTTTTGTCCCAGCCTCTGCATCACTAGCTTGCCAGAGGAATTGCTCCAACCTCAGTGGTTAAACAGGAATTTCTGGCTGAATAAGATTTGTATGGCAAAGATGCAATTTGGGTTCTTTCACCTAAGGTTCAAAGGCAGTGCTGAGCCTAGATCAAACCTCCCTAGTCCCTAATCCATGAGAGCATCGGAACAAGTTTTGAGTGTGCTTTGAGATGGCTTTCCCCCCTGTCTCCTTCAGGTGACCTTCCAGGATGTTGTGCTGAAGGAAGACATGATCCTTGTTGCTCGCTTTTATCACTGGCCCAGTGGGAGAACAGCACTCACCCCCTGGGATGAAGGATTCACGCCTCAGCACCAGCCAGCACTACAGAGTGAGGAGTGGCTGGCTGCCTGGGCAATGCTCCAGCTGACCAAGTCATCTGAATCCTCTAAAGTGATGCTCGCAGGTACACTTCCTGGCACTTTGGGTGGCTCTGGTGAATTAAGGGGCAGCTTGTCTTTCATCAATGCTCCCTCTAATGCTGTGAGCAAAAATTCTATTTCGTGAGCTACTGGCATTAAAGTTGTGAGCGAGTGATTTGGCTGCTGCATAAATTAGTTTGCTCTGGAGTCATCCTTCCTGAACTAAGACAAAAATGTGTGAGCTGGAGGCTAAAAACCTGTGAGCTAGCTGACACACAGCTTAGAGGAAACACTGGTCACTCTGCAGGGAAAAGGCCTCTCTTCCTTCTTTCTTTGCAGGTGCAATGAAGAAAGGGGAGTCTGAAATGTTTACGTGGAACACAGGGACCCACACGCTGACTCTGTACCATGGCCCTGTGCCTCCTATAGCTATGGTAAGTCAATTCCTGTGCAGCACCCCAAGGCTCGGCAGTTACATGGAATACACCAAGGGGCAAAATGTAGCAGTCAAACACTCAAGATATAACTGAAGATCTAATCCTGCTGTTGCTGTTAATACAATGCTCCTCACCGAACCATTCATTCAAGACTTCTAAAACCCAACCGTCTTCATGCAGCAGTATTTCATACTCCTATGCAATAATAGTAGGATTGTATCTATCAAACTTCAGTTCTACTGTTTGGATCCATGTGACTTATCAAGCTTCTTTCCTGTTCTATCTTTGTTGACACCTGGGTGATACACCCCTCAGCCTGCACAGGAAAAGCAACATAATTTTGAGATGTATGGTGATGCCACTCTGAGGCTGCACATCTTTACCAGTCAGAAACCAGACCTACCTTTCCCACCAGAGTCACCAGTTATACTTGACCCTGCAAGGACCTGGCCCCATGTGAGTGTTGGATAATAAGCATTTTGGAGTCCTGAATGTCACAGACCTGCCTTGAAAGAGATAGGTGGAAAAGACAAGAGCTGAGCCCCTTTCTTAGTTGGTTACACTGGCACCTGTTTTGGGGTGGGGGGAGGATGCCTCTTCCCAGTTTGGAGCGTCAGTTGTTAGGCAGCTCTTACTCTTTGCCCAACCAAGCTTTAAACACATAAAGGAGTTTGGTGTGTGTTACTTCCGGGGCTAGCGATTAGGAGCCTGAGAACTTGTGAGCTTCAGGTTCAAATCCTCATCCTGCCATTCATTTCAGCAAGTGGCACTGGGCCAGTCACTCTCTTTCAGCCTCAAAAGACTGTGCTGAGTTCCTTGGAGGAATTATTAAAATGTACTAAATAGAAATGCACAGGCATTCAGTGGGTAGCCTTAACACTGGGGATCTGAGTCCAGTGGCACCTTCGAGACCAACAAAGTATAATACTGAGTATAAGCCTCCGTGTGCATGCACACTTCATCAGATACATTGGAAAAAATTTCCTCAAGCTTTACATATAAGTAGAGAGAGGGAAGGGGATTAGTTGCCAGGAAGGGCTATCTAGAGTTAGTATAGCTGAGACGGGATTAAAACAGTAGTTAAGACTTGTGAATGGCAGCAAACCCCATCCCACACTCTATGCAAATTAGGGTTTGGTAATACGTGTCTGCTGAAAAACCATGTAGTTCCTGTCAGAGGTAAATTTTGGGATGCTAATTTAGGGGAAGCCTTGTATAAATACTGCATGTGGTCAATGTTCCCTCCAAGCTGTGGAGTCTTGTGAGCAAAAATTCTACTTTGTGAGCTACTGGCATTAAAGTTGCGAGCAAACGATCTGGCTACTGCATAGTTTGCTCTGGAGCTGTTCCTTCCTGAGCTAAGACAAAAATGTGTAAGCCGGAGGCTAAAAAACTGTGAGCTAGCTCACACTAACTCAGCTTACAAGGAACACTGCATGTTGTATATTTTAATTTATTTCTTGACTTAGGGAGGTTCAGTGTAGTAAAAGAAATGAGTCCCTAACCTTGGTAGCCCTCCCATTTGCTCCACAGGGCCAGCATACATAGTGTCTACCACAGTGCTTTATGGATTGGGACATATATTTACAGGAAGCTTTTATTCATGGTGCCAAGGAGAGCCCTCCTTTGGAGCCCTTTCATGATGGAGATGGCTTTGACCTGTATATTGATGGAGCCCGCTTCCTGCCGGATGATGTCACTGTTACCAGGGTTGCTGGTCGTATCTTCTCCAGTAGTTTCAGCCAGTAAGGAAGAATGGTTCTTTGCTTTTCGTTAAAACACCAGCCTCCCTCTGCTCCTCCTGCTGTTGCATATGCAGGTCTGGTTTAGAACCTGTTCCGATGACAAGGGTGTTGCTCCAGCATGGCTCCTTCCTGTGACGTTCAGATAATATCAGGAGCCTTGAATTGCCTTGATGTCAAGAGAAAGTGATGATGGCATGGGAAGCAGCCATCACAAGACTTCACTCAGGTGATCTGAGTCTTCTGATCATATTCAGGCAATGCAGGAAGAAGGTATGCTGCAAAGTTTATCACACTAGAAAAGTAATGCCGGAATAGGTATGTAGTTCACACAAACAGTAGATGAAGTAGGAGATAAAACTGCACAGTGGAATGCTTCCC
This sequence comes from Gekko japonicus, assembly GCF_001447785.1. Classification (NCBI taxonomy): domain Eukaryota; kingdom Metazoa; phylum Chordata; class Lepidosauria; order Squamata; family Gekkonidae; genus Gekko; species Gekko japonicus. Next base: position 554,154 of record NW_015164190.1, read on the forward strand.
TATGAAAGAAATATGCCCAATGTATAAAACTAGCTTATGAGGGAGCATGGTAATTTAGAATGGCTCTTCTTTATAATTCCTCTCCCTTGTTTTTAAATACAGCAGGGGGCTTTTTAAATTGAGAGACGCATTCTTTTGTGTGATCCCCTACCTATAGTCTGAAAAGGCTGTTACCACTTTATGTGCTCTTCTGTGAAGTACACGTAAGTTAATGGGTTAATGGGTTGTTTCTTTGTATCCTACCACTCTGCTCAGCTAAGTTTATTGTTTTCCTAAGAGAAGGTGCTCTTCCTCCAGAGAAAGGTTGTTTGCACTGGAGAAGGGTTCCATACTTAGCTGAGCAAAGTGGTAGGATACAACTCATTGTATGTTAAATATTTTGAACGCTTGAGAGAAAGTTCAATATAAAAATAATGATGGAGGATGAAGGAGACTCTTGACTCCTGATTTGACAACCTGAGTCCCACACAAAGTTGTAGGGCTTCCTTCTTATAGTCCAAATACATGAAGAGACTTGTCAAGTAGAATACAAAAACAGATTCATCAGAAGTAGTGGAGGATGGGTGTGTTTGTGTGCAGACAGACAGATTTATGTGCATACACACAATCATTCTGTTTGTTTGCATATCAAGAATGCTTTCTGTTCATAAAGCCCTTTCCCCAGAAAGACTGTCCGCCTGCTTTGACTCAGTTCTATTTTATGCTAATTTGTTAGCTGCCTATAATTTTTCTGTTGAAAAAGAAAGGAGGATTATAGATGTAATGAATTATTTTTTAATGATTTACAATAAACATGTATCTCCATAAAACGTCATACCTTTCACTGTGGGAACACTGGCGCAAACTGCTCTAGGGTGATGGGCTAGTTTATATATTTCAATAGGCAAAGGCTCGTATGATTTGAAAAACATGTGAAAATGTGAACTGGCTCTTCTTGAGGGGAGTCTCTGGTCAGGGCCATTAACTTATTAGCACCAGTTTTGAGGTCTCTGTACCTTTGCCATGGGTCCTGCAAAGGGTTTTGCTCCATCCCAGCATACCTGCAACAGCAGAGTAGCTTCCTCATCCTCTCCTGGGAAACTTCACACTAGGGGAGGGGGCAGTAGCGCCCTCGGCCCGCACTTACCTTGGAGGGGAGAGCCAAGCCACGCAGGGGAATGGGGGGGGGGGTAGGAAGACATGGACGACTGGGCACTCCACGCCCGAGATGCCCCCTGGCTGGATGAGCCAGACGTTCCTCCTGCATTGTCTGAGACTAGCCAGGACTGCTGGCTAAGAGTCGAGCTCTACCCCATCGGAGTTGCTCCCCGGATCCTGGCCCGTAGAAGTCAGACTAGGTCTTCCAGTGGCAGCATGCAACCTCCCCCCCCCGCCCCCCCCCCCCCCCCCCCCGCAACCCTCAGATTTCCATGAAATGCTGTTCTTGAGGGATACGAAGAGACTCTGCTGTGAGGGGGGTGGGTCTGCAGCGGGAAGGAGAAATCAGTGAAAATTGCCAGATTGTTCTAGATACAACAACCCTTAGTACTGGAAGGAGCCTTATAGGTCATGCTGGAAATCCAAACGACTACATTCAGCAGCAGATGGCTCTTCCGTTGCCTTTTCAGAATTGGACCAGACATATCCACTGTGGCTGACTTGAACAACAGCATTTTTGATCCACTTTACAACTGCTCCGTCGAAATCCGAGAGCCATTTATACCGCCTTGTGCAACTCTCCTGTTGAAGGTTCGTGCTGGGTCTGGGTATCAGAGTGGCAGCCAGGCAAAGCGTAGTGCCAAGGAATGTCAGCAGTTCCTGCTGGGGAGTACGGGTAGGGAGGGGTAGTTATGAAGTTGAGGACAATGTTGCTGAAATGGAGGACACTGTGGTGATGAGTGTTTCCTGCAGCTTCTTCCTGACCCCTTCCTCCACCTTTAATACAAAATTGAACTATGAGCAGTTGGTACCAATGCTCCCTGTAAGCTGTCCTGTGAGCAAAAATTCTACTTTGTGAGCTACTGGCATTAAAGGTGTGAGCCAATGATTTGTTTACTGCATCAATTAGTTTGCTCTGGAGCCATCCTTCCTGAGCTAAGACAAAAATGTGCAAGCCGGAGGCTAAACAACTGTGAGCTAGCTCACACTAACTCAGCTTAGAGAGAACATGTACCACAAAAACTGGAACTCATCTCCCTTGATCTCTTACAGCTTTATTCTCTTAGTAGTTTAAACTCCAGTCTCATCTTGATTGGCTGGGCAGCTCTCAATGTTTTTGTGGAATCTGGCACACACACAGCCCCCAAGCCTGGAGCTAGGAGGATCCAGGTGAGTTAACTGCAGTAGAATTCAGGGCAATCAGCCCAAAATTCTGGAGTCCAGTGGCACTTTAGAGACAAACACGGTCTCTAAAATGGTCCTGGACTCCTGTTAATTTTCCTGCCTACAGACTAGCATGACTAGCTATCTAGAATTATCAGTTTAAATTCTGGAAATTAAACTGGGGTATGCTGTCAACTAGATTAGGAGTTTCACTTTTGCAAGAACCCTCATTTCCCTTGTAAAAGAACAAAATGCTATAGAAGTAGTGTTGTACACTGCCACTGAATCTCATAGGAGAGCTTGTTGCTATGGCTGCCAGAGACATGGATTTCCATTAAAGCTGCATCAGAAGTCTCCAACATTAGTACTTTATCAGCAGGGGTCATTTCGTAGAAAAAGAGCTAGGGGGACTCATTAGCATAACTCATTAGCATATGCCACACCCCCTGACATCACCGGAAGTGTGTCCTCCCCACAGCCGGCGGCGACCTCCAGCGGGCACCAGCAGGGAGCTCCAGGCCCCGCCCTCCCACACCTCACCCGGGGGGATGGCGTCCCCCCGCGTCCCCCCCCAAATGACCCCTGTCCAGGGGTCATTTCGTAGAAAAAGAGCTAGGGGGACTCATTAGCATAACTCATTAGCATATGCCACACCCCCTGACATCACCGGAAGTGTGTCCTCCCCACAGCCGGCGGCGACCTCCAGCGGGCACCAGCAGGGAGCTCCAGGCCCCGCCCTCCCACACCTCACCCGGGGGGATGGCGTCCCCCCGCGTCCCCCCCCAAATGACCCCTGAGTGGTACTATCTCTCTGCAGCTCAGAGCCAGATAGTACTCTAAAATAGGCATAAAGCATTTTCCAAAAAGACTGACACCAAAACGCCTATTTCCCAGCCATTCCCAGAGCATAGCTGTTACAAGTTGAAGGAGGAAAAGGCCTCATTGAATCTTGATTACTCTCTTTATCAGGTCTCTCTCAATGATGGTGCTCATCAGCTCCGCATTTTTCATAACAGCCCATGTCCAGATCAGCCCTTTTCTGTCAGTTCTCTGACTGCATCAGGATGGTAGGTCCTTCTCTACTTACCTCCTTTCCAACTCCTGCCCCACCTTAGCATTCAGTTTAGTTGTAATATTTGTCCTCCCACCTTCCCTGTAGGTATGTGCCCTGTGCAACCCTTTTGGTGAGACTACTCAAGGCTCCTGTGAATTCCAGCCGTCAGACCCTGCAAAGGAACATGGTCCCCCAGGCAAATTGGGCCAAACTGGGCCTCTTCCAGGCCCGACCTGATTACTCTGATGGGGTCTATTATTCGGATTCAGCCAAACCGTCTGCAGGAGAAAGTTGCTTCTATGAGGCCATGGCAAACAGGTGATCTGAGTTTGGGCTGGACTAATAATTACAGGGGTAATGAAAATGGAGTGTTGAAACCCTGGCTATAGATGTAGTCCTCCATACCCCTTTTCATTGTCATATCTATAGATCTAATAGCCAAGTTGCCCCCTCCGTGCGGATATCTAAATCCGCACATCGGGGGCACTTGGGGGGCAGGGAGATTTTCCTGCACATTTGGGGCAATCCCCATATGTGCAGAAAAATCTGAACACTTGGGGAAAATATGCGGGGGATATTTAAATCCCCCCAAAAGTAAAAGAGCGTTCCCTGTGACTGAGAATGGCTTCGCCACTGCCGCCGCCAGGGAGAAAGCCCAGGGGGGAGGGAGAAAGTTCGGTGGGCTGGCCAGGCCTCGCCACCACCGCCGCTAGGGAAGGGGGGAGGGAGAAAGCTTGGCGGGCCGAGTTCAGGCCTCGCCGCCGGTGCTGGGGGGGGGGGGGAGGGCTAAAAAAAGGGGCCTCACCGTGGGTACCGGGGACAGGGGGGCAGGGGAGAAGGCTCACTTGCAGCTGCTTCCTTCTCCTCCTGTGGAGCTTCTCCCCCTCCACAAGTATCGCGGGTCCCCCTTCTTGTATGTTTCTATTCACATAAGGGGATTCATTGTTAATTTTCATCTTGACAATGTGATGTGCATGTCCTATGAGAGTCCTCGCAGAAATGAATGGGGGACTTATGCTAACAACATCATCTGGATCAGAGACTGACTGAAAAAGCTTGCCTTTCAGCTTCATGTGATCTGGATATAACCCCCTACTTTAAGTTCAGCTGGTATGGGAGGCTGTGTTTGCAAAGTCATCCTTCATTTTGAGTTCAACAGTGCAAACCTAAACAGAGTTGTACCCTCTGAAGTTGTGGATTTAGAAGCATGTAACTCTGTTTAGGATCATATCATGAGTCTTCTCCTGCCCAGGGCAGAGTTACTGTGGGCCAGCCTTCCTAAAGAGGCCCTTGGAAAAAGTTCTAGGTATCACTGTAGTTGGTTTTTGGTTTACAAAGCCTTTAAATGCTTATATCTTGCTGCTGTGTTTCTGTTGATTGCAATTTGTTTATTGCTATTGTCTTTTTAAGTTGTTTTGTTACTTTAAAAAGTGTATTGTACATCATATGTACATTTGTAGAAATGTTAGTGTACTTTTAAACACTAAATAATAATAGAATCAGGTATCTCAATGAATATAACCAACCTCCTGCCAAGTAGCTGATTCTTTCAACCTCTAAGTGGCCCCAAACAATTTCAGCTTCTAAGCAGTCTAAATGTTCTAGATATAATCCTGTCAGTGTTTCTCCATTCTATGACCCCAGTCTCTGTTGAGGACCAGCTGAATGTTGAACAAGGTATAAGCTACAGCAGTTTTCTCAAGTCTATGCCATGTTGACAGCCCAGATTTTACTTCTTGTAGGTCTGTTGTTTCTGTTCGGGAAATTGTTCAACAGCTTGCTGGAAATAACAGCCTAAGCACAGATAATAAGCTCTCCAGCTGGATCCACCAGAAACTAACCCGGCTACCTGGCAACATCCCCCAGACTTTCAACCTCACCTATGTCTCCAGATATATCACAACCTACGGTGTCAAGGTGAACAGCACTGACGCTCATAGCAATGCCCTGTACAGAGGCTAGTGTTGCACATTATGGGGTAGAACAGTACCAGTGCAATCCTAAGTGATTATGGCATACTTATTTTGTTGATTTCAGTGGATTTACAAGGGAGTGACTCTGCTTATGGTCGTAATGTACAAGTGCAATCCTAAGGACTTTTACAAGGGAGTCAGTCCCATTGAACTCAGTAGTATACACTGAGTTCTAAGTGTACATTCTTAGGACTGTTACATGTTTTGTGCTAGAGAAACATTTGTGTTTTCAAAGGGGTGCCTCCATTTTTTTGCTTCTTCATGGCAGAAGGTTAAGAAGAAACTACCAACATTTTAAGAGCAGGGACTGAAACACCTCCTGTCCATCTTTTAAGAAAAATGCCCCCTTGTGAAGAGTCTTGGAGAACTTGAAAGCTTGCACACTGCTGTGTTTCATTTTGATTGGTTCTAATACATGACTTTTAAGTATGTTCTCTTATGTTGCAAGTTAGTCCCTCGGTTACTGCTGTCTGGACTTTTCAAGCTGGTGAGGCTTTTAATAGCATGGAGAGAAACACTTGCTGCTCATTGCTGTATCTAGAGCTGCTGTTAAAGGCATAGCCACAGGGGCCAGCTGAAAAGCTGGCAAATTTCATTGCCAGTAGCCATCACTTGTTCCACAGGACATTGTCATCTGTAGGCTGGCAATCAGTTTGCCAAAAAGAACTTCTTGGAGGCCACCAGCTGTATAACACTAACAGAGTTACCTTGAATGAAACTTTGTTGGTCTTAAAGGAGCCACTGGACTCAAACATTGTTCTCCTAATAGAGTTGATATCCCATTGCAGAAAGGCTCTGTTATATGAATGATCCATGATGCTGAGCAAAAGGTTATTTACAAAACAGTTTGAAGACTTGTACAAACATACAAGTCACAATGGACTGTTGGTTCAGAGCAACTGATCTACATCAGCAACATTTGAAATGGCCTTAGCTACATGATTTCGGCCTCTTAAATAATACCAGAATGGCATGGAAGCAACTGTGTTGCTGTGGTTTCTGATTCACTGTCAATAACATAGGGTTTTAGGAAGAACTAGTTAATACAAACAGCAAATGAGCAAGTTGTTTTTTCAGCTGGACCAGTGCCAGGCTTACCAAGTACTTACCGTGATTCGGTGGGGGACACATTCTTCTTCCCAGGACCATTCCCGTGCGGAAAACAGACACGCCGCACCATGCCGTCGCCAGGAAGTGACGCCGAGTGACGCTCTGACAATGGGGCTGGAAACTCAATGGTACCGAGTTTCCAGCCCCATTGTCAGAGCGTCACCCGGCGTCACTTCCTGGCGACGGCATGGTGCGGCGTGGGTGTGTTACAGGGAGGAATGTTCTGGCCGGGGATCATGTGTCCCCTGCCGAATCGCGATAAGTACTTGGTAACCCTAACCAGTGCAGATTACAAAATGAGGGAACTTGATCAAATGCACCTCTGTACAAAAGGAAGTCCCTGCACAGACAACTGATATGTCAGAAAGCTTAGGCTTTGTCTTATGAACAAGTTCTCTGCACATTTTTTTTGTCTGTAGGTACATGCTATTATATGACCCTATTTCAGCCTGCAATCTAATATGGTACAGTCAAGAAACCGGTTTTCCACCATGTCTGCTGGCCAAAGATGCCTCTGTTGCATGTGATGCTGTTATTTAGATTAACTCTATAATTTCTGTCTTGTTCTAGTTTGCCCTGGACAGAGCCATTAACTTGCCTTGGGTTGGCTTGACAATGGCCCACTTCTGCTTCAACCCACCTGCAGCTTTTTATTATGGGAGTCAGTGGATGAAGTATGATTACCCCATCTTTGTCGAGGCACTTGATGCCAACAGTTTCCAGCAATGGCCCATATGGCTTGATGGCTTCAAGGTATTCCATTTTGTGGGAGTGTTATACTTGGCTAAAAAGAGATTTTACTGATAAATGTACTGAGCGCACATCTTGCTGAAAAGGTAGCTGCTGAGAGGTCTAGAGGTGAACTCATCCATATTTTTAAAGTGGTTGATACAGCATCCATCTAAATATCCTGCAATATCTATTGGCCTGGGCCTCTGGGGCCTGGCAGTCCCAGAAATTAAACATTCATTACATGTAAGGGCACTGCCTTGCATTTGTGGAGGGTGAGATGGGGAAGGCTCAGGAAAGCTAAACACAGTAATAAGGTTCACTATAGCAATCTGTCAGTTCTGGAATTAGGCTGATGGTTCTGTCACTACTGAATCTGTACTCAGATGTTGTATCTTTGTCTTTGAAAGCCTAATAGGATTTCACACATTTTGGACAGAGTACTAGAGACTACACATAAAGCTTCAGCTTTCTTACTCCCCAATTCACACAAGTAAATTAAGTATGTAAATTTTGGGCCCACTGGTCTGAGAGAGCTTTCCAAAAAGTAATGCCAAGCTATGTGTGGCTGTAGAAAACACTTCCTTCTCACCAATGTTCTGCACAAATAGAAATTTTAAGGACCCAGTGGGCTGTATCCAATGACCATCCTGCTGCTTGCAGAGGTTTTCTGGTGTCGGAAGGGAGATTTCTGCCTGCAGAAGGTGCTCTTCCTGCTAACTGAAATCTCCCTTTGCCAGAGAAGAGCTGCAGCAGAATGGGTTAGTTGCACACATTCCTGCAGTGTGTTCCAGAGCTTTTCATGCTACTTACTAGAACTAACTTTACAGTAACCACTGGTGGCTATTTCCAGATCCCTGTGCCTGTGCAATAGCTGGATCAACCTTCTGTTTAAGACCTGTAATAACTTTTGCTTCTCAGTCCTGTCCACACAGGGCTTACCATGAATATTCATCGGTGATTATCCACTTGTATGAGAGCAAGGTGACTTCAGACCAAGATGCTTTGGGTCAAAAAGAAGATATCCAAACCACCCACAGAAGAGTCACCCTGAAGAAGGAGCAGTTACATTATACTCTGAGAAGTGAGGCATGGACTGCACTCCATGTGTTCTCTAGAGATTACTGCAATACTGGAGTTTACCAGCTGCCTCTGTACCAGGGGGCTCCCAGCCAGGTATAAGGGAAACCTAATTATGTGTCTTATCAGGTTTTAGCTAATCCACCAGTCCTCCCCAGTAGAACTTCAGAGAAAACTAATTATGCAGTAGCCAAATCGCTCGCTCACAACTTTCATGCCAGTAGCTCACAAAGTAGAATTTTTGCTCACAAGACTCCACAGCTTAGAGGGAACATTGCCCATATGCATGCATCACAGCTGTGCATCCTTGGCATGTCTCTAGGCTTGTAAAGCTCTCCCTGCGACTATGCATGGAGCAGACGTATATTTTTTCTGGAAAATGCAACTGAATAGTATCTCTTTCCAAAGTAGAGTTGACTTTGGCTTTCCTTTGCCTACATGGAGCAAAAGATGCTTCCTAAGAACACAGGAGGTATTGCCTGTACATCTGAAAGGAGCATCCCTTTAGAAGCAGGTGGCTCTGCCATAGGAGACCATTTGACTAGGGACTTCCAATATTTCATGCAACCTCTCAGCATGTTGTTATTGGCCCCACCCTTGTAGCAGCTATTTTGTGGTAGTTCCCACTGTTCTCATTTCAAATCCCATATGTTCCTGCAGGCTCAACAGTTCTAAGAACCCATGAGCTACGGTATGTCATGGGGCATCTCCACACCTATAGCTATGTCATAGACATCAGTTTACAGTTTAGAATACGGTGCATTTCCTAGAATGCTAAATATTTTTAAAACAAGCACGCACACAGGTATTAGAGATGCATAATTATAATAAACTCGTTACCTTTCTTGCATAGATCATAATGAACTTTTTATCTTTCTACCTTTCTACCTGCATCTTAAAGTGACTTTGGAAGTAGCATAACTCTCACTTCTTAGTGCACATTTATAATCATCATATAGAAGCTGTTTTGAACTGTGAAAGCAGTATTTGTCATGATCAGGTATTAGAGGGATTCCGAGTATGACCTTCATGCTCCACAGCACCTATTCATTTCCAGCAGTCAAGTCCTTACATCAGTTGTCCCCAAATGTCGTCTTTCATTCACCTTCACTATTTCATTCCTTTCATAGAAGTTTCTTAGGATGCAGAAAATAACATTTTGCTCAACCATCACTCTTGTCTTTCACCTCTGGGTTAGCAACTGAGAACATGTACCTCAATTGGCAACCTTTAGTTCTAGGGTTATCAGTTACAGACTCCCTAGTATATACTGGCGATTAGTTAACCATCCACAATTTTGTGGCTTAGAGTGTGAGTTTTTTTAGTACAGAATTCTGGTTCTCAAATTTTACAACACATCAGTTTGCTCCAAAATGTATCATAAAGGTTCATTCCTCCCTTTTCTGTGAAATGGTCTAAAATCATCATATGGTACAGTCAGCTGGAAGAAGGGTACAAAGTTACAAGTTTATTCTATGGCATTTAATTATTATTCCCTGACAGGTCATCCTGCATTCCTTATCCCAAGGGAAATGCAGCAGCATTATGAACAATTTGCTCCGTAAGAACATGGTAAGTAGAAATATGTAATGGATTTTAGCTTTGTAAAAAAATCAAGACAAAATGAGCCTCAAGTCTACAAAAATAAGGTTATACCCTTGAAAGAGTATGCTTCCTTGCAAGCCTTCTTTGCACAGATTAAGGAAATCTTGAGTGCACAAGACACAGATTTGCACTTTCCTTCCAAGTCTCATCTACCCAAAATGCTACTGAGACTAGGCAGAGCAAACGAACTCCAGAAAAAGTGATTTTAGGTAGCAGGATTAAGAGAGATTTGAGACTGCTGCCAGTTACAATAGCCCACAATAACAAAAACAAAATACACAGTGAAGAGCACAAATTACTCAAGGTCAGTTAACATTAAAGTGCTACTTAAAGGCATATGTTTCAAATACAATTAATGAAAAAATCATGCATAGAGATTGGAATATAGATCCCTTAGTATGATCCATATATACTTATTACTTATTAAAGCACTAAGGCTTTGAAACAAATACACAAGTGCAAGTATACACAAAGAAACCTCCCTAGAGCAAGACCAGTAAACGGACTGTGTATACTTGCACTTGTGTATTTGTTTCAAAGGCTTAGTGCTTTAATGAGTAATATGTGGATCATACTAAGGAATCTATATTCCAATCTCTATGCACGATTTTTTCATTAATCGTATTTGACACATATGCCTTTAAGTAGGACTTTAATGTTATCTGACCTTGAGTAATTTGTACTCTCCATGCTGTATTTTGGTTTTGTTATCTTCATGGTCCCACTGTATTTAGTTACATTAGCCGAGACAGCCCTGGGATTGGACTCACTTTAAACCTCCACTCCCCTTGTGCTGTTTTTTTAGCCCCTTATGGGAGGTTTTCCACCTTCAAATATTGCACTACTGATGCTTTTTATTTCTTCTCTGTACTTGTAACCAAATTATTCAATAAACTATAATCCTTGCACAAAACATTTAGTATTTTTTGTACATGGTGCCAGCATTTAGGGTTACACTTTAATTTCATGTATGTGCAGAACTTAAAATACTGTGGTTACTTAGCCTCCAAAATTCACTTCTATGCATTAGTAAAAAAAAAATTAGCTATGAAAATGACATCTTTCTTCTGCTCTGTCACCACTGGGGTATTTCCTCTTGCCCCACATAATCCCTCAAAAGAAAACTGACATCCATCTCTCAGGTGGGAGCAGAAGGCATCAGGGTTCCGGGACATTTGCAAGTAAATCTAGTCCTATTCAGGCAACCCCTACTCCCATACTTAGTCGTTGGGCTCTACCATCTCCAGTCTAATGCCAATACTGTAATACAGCAGTAACACTCTTTAATAAGGAATGTACTGAATACAGAAAATAGATAAATTCAAGTTCTCATGCAGATCAAATTGGTGGAAGGTGCATCTGTACTTGTCCGTATAGCTGATGGACGGTGGGATGAAGAATTCAGGTACACAATGCAGGTAAGCACAGTAAAATGTTAATGAATGGGCATGTAATTTTATTCCTCCCATGTGCTTAATTGAACTATCTTGGCTCCCTGTCCCAGGACATTGACCAATCCTACATGCCCAAGAATGCTCTGGATATGTACTATAAGGAAGCCTCTGGAGCTAAAATTGCAGAATTAATGCCACAAAAGACATCACAACAGGTAGATGAGATTTTGCAGCCTTATGGGATATTACAGATCACAGAATTAAACCATTTGTGTATTGCTCATAGCCAGACAGTACAGAGGCACTAAAGGTGGGTGGGAGAAAGAGAGCAGGAATTACCACTGCCACCCCCCCCCACACACACAGACAGCAGTGGGGAAGGAGATAGGCAGGTGGGGAAGCACAGTGACAGAGGAAGAACCTTGTAGGTGTCTTGCTGGAGGGGAGAGCTGCTGCAGATGCTTAAATTCACAGATCAGGGCCATGCAGAAAGATCCTAAGGGCAGGAGAGCAGGCAGCCCAAAACAAACAAGCACACAAAAACAGGGTTGGGGTGAAACAGGCCACAGCTTTATTGATTACAGCAGCAGGAGCATGGTGCAGCATATGGGTATGGATCCAGGCATTGGGCAACCTGCTTGACAGCCAATAGGAACCCAGCCCAGCCCGCCTGCTGGGAGTTGACCTGGGATGGCAAGTGAAGTGAACCAACATAAGCATACGCCAAGGAACAGCCCCCAAGCAGAGTATGCCACTAATTGGCTCTACTCCCAAAATACCTTAAGGGGCTTCCTCAACTGGAGAAGGCAGGCATGCAGGTCTAAAATGGATGCGGCCCAGTGCCTAAAACTGACCAAAGCAGTGACAGTTAAGAGAAAACAAGCAAAATATTGCACTGCAAACCAGAAAACTGAGGGCCAAGAAATGCACTGAGGAGGGCACCTGACAGCCACATGGCCTTAAGAATGGGAGGAGCAGTCCCAGGGAAGGACCCCCAGCCCCCCCCAGTCAAGGCAACTGGCCACAGGCTGCCAAGAGCCACAACGCAAACTGTCCCACCCATGTGGACGCACAGGCCTGCCAGTTACCCTGCAGCCCCAGTTAAGTCCAGGCCCCAACTTCTAGTAAGCTGGGAACCTGCTAGGTTTGCAGAAAAAAACTAAATCCACTCAAGACAAGAGGAAAGTAAAACCTGAGTGGGGAGAGGGAGGGCCAGCCAGACAACCACTGCATAGACAGCCAACAGCTCTTAACTATAGCAGCAGCATTTTGCAGCCAGGGGAGGACGGGGAGCAGCCACTGTTCACTGCCTCTTAGGTAGGTGGGGGCTATGGGAGGGCAAGTAAGAATGGAATCCTCCTCCAGTCTCCCGTGTTCCCCACTTGTCTTTTATAAAAGTGAAATCTTTGGAAATAAGCTTCTTCCTGTTCTGTATGACAAATGCATGTTTTAAAAATATTGATATCTGTTCTACTTCATTTCAGGCAGGACAGCTCATACTGGAACAAATCTAGCACAGTAAAAAGCTGTAAGACACTTCCATTAGACATGAAGAGATTACTGCAACAGAATGTTTTATAGCATGCTACAGATTAAATGTTATCAGAGATGGGGGCAGAACATTTGTTTCTAAAGATGGCTTGCTTCATTGCCAGTAAATATTAGGCAAGCCTGGTGGTTTCAACATTTTTATATTAATATTTTTCAGGCAAGAATTGTACAAGTGGACATTTTAATACCTGAATGCACATAATAATCCAAATAAAGTTATGAAATCACCTGACAACCAAATAAATAGCAAAGCAAAAATTCTTAATGTCACTTTTCAGGTAGTGGGAGTGATAATGTAATTCATTGTAATGTCATGGCAAGTGACTGTTGCAACAGATAAGTGCTCAACATTCACCACTTTTCATGCAGCACCTTGGATGTGCTAAACACCATGTTAGTTTTCAGTGATCCATCCCCCCCCCCCCAACAATGCAATGGAAGTAACTACATGTTCTACTGTCTTTAGTTGATGCTACTGGGACATAAAATTAGCAGGGTACTCCTGAAATTTTACTTTGTAAATGTAACTAGGGATGTGCATTTCGGGATCCCGAACCGAAAAAAAGCCGAAAATAACGTTTTTCGGCTTTTGCAATCCCGAAATGGCTTCCTATGCGTTTTTCCGAATCCCAAAAAAAAAATCCCGAAAAAATTTGGGAAACCCGAAAAATTCGGGTCCATTATAACCAATGGGGCCATTGAAGTCAATGGCAAAAAACCTCTTGAAACTTTGCGGGGGGCTGGGGGGGAGGGGGGAAGGGACCCCTGGGGGGGGGGTTAGAGGGAGAGGCTCTAAATTTGGGGGGGGGTTTCTGGAACCTCTCCCCAACATGCCCACCAAATTTCAAGAAGATTGGACCAGGGGGTCCAATTCTATGGGCCCCCAAACAGGTTGCCCCCATTCCTCCATTGTTCTCTATGGTGGGAAAAAACCAATCTTCTTGAAATTTGGTGGGCATGTTGGGGAGAGGTTCCAGTAACCACCCTCCAAATTCTCCTGGGTTTATTTTGAAATGTCAATATAAAGTAAGGTAACTGCTACGCAGCCTGACCTAAGTAGCCCAGGCTAGTCAGACCTGAGAAGCTAAATAGAGTTAGCCCTGGTTAGTACTTGGAAGGGAGACTACAAGGAAGTCCAGGGTTGATACCTAGAGGCAGGCAATGGCAAACCACCTCTGTTGGTCTCTTGCCTTCAAAACCTCATAAGGGGAGTTGCCATAAATTAGCTACAACTTGAAAGCATTTCCCACCATCAGTTGCTCCATCAATGCTGCCAAGCTATAGAAACATCACACAAGATATTTCACTTCCTAAATGCCTACCCAATACCACACTGAAAGAACCTTATGGGAGGTGGGACATAAGCAACAGCACTTTTGTTTTAAGTACCAGCCCATTTCAAGACATAATGGATCATGTAGGAAAGACCTAGCTATAGGGCAAGCCCAACATTCATTTTAGGCTGGGCTATGTAGTTCCATTATTTGTTGAAACATGCATCAACTAAGGCAAAATTAATGTTTGCATACAATCTTTATTGAATACAAAAGTTGTCAAAGTGAAAAAATACATTATATACAAAACCCATTGTCCTTGGGAGGGAGTGTTCAATAGTAAAGATCTATCATACAGCACTTTGAACTGTATCAATTTGTGGCCTCTCTTCTGTCTGTAAAAAGAAAAGTGTAGTTTAGCATAAATTCCTTTTTATCACAACAGTTGACTCACACAACACCTCTAATAAATTCAGAACTCTTAAAGTACAGTATTAACTGGTGGTGAAGGTATGGCCACGTTTCAGCAAATGTCACAAGTTAACAAAGGTATACACAGATTATTTGACTTGCTGCTTTGAGAAACTGTGCAGGATTAAGACTCCTGCATAATATTACTGAAATAACCAATATATCTACTTCAAAACGTGGCTCCATCTGTGGATACTTGTAAATCTAGAGACTGGAGCCACATCCTTCTACAAACCTGAGAACAGGCCCAGGCTCGCAAAAAAAAAAAAAAATGAAATGTAAAAACAAATATGGGGGGGGGGGGGGGGGGGACCCCAAAATACTAGAAGAAACAAATGCCCTCAGTGGCCATTGCTAGGCAGCCACAACAGTCTTGCCAGCCTTCTAGCCTTTGTTTCAGTCATAAAAGACTGCGGGGGAGGGGGCAGGGCTATTTTCGCATTTGAGGGAGGTCGCATGAGGGCCAGGCCTGGCAGCAATCACAGGTGACTTGCTACCACACAACTTCCATGACTCACCCAGGCCCAGCTGCCCACTACTGTTCAACAGCAGCTACCACACTGAAAGCTGTATGGGTGTAGTACTTAAGAGCTTCAGATCATGTTTTGGGAGACCCAGGTTCGAATCCTTATTTTGCCATGGAAACTCACTAGGTGACATTGGGCCACTTACACTCAGCCTATCCCACCAAATAGGGTTATTCTAAGGATAAAATGAAGGGCAGGAGAATGCTGTAAGGTGCTCTGGGTCCCCATTGTGGTGAAAGGTGGGGTATAAATGAAGTAAATAAATAGAGCTGAAGATGGGAGGGCAAATAAAAGGTTACTTAATGGTTGGAAAGGAGAGAAGCAAACAAAGAAAGGTGAGAATATAGAGGCTTTCAGGGAATTTAAAGCATTAACAGTGAGGGAAAATGAGATGCCCCCCACAAGTCCTTTTGGGTCCCCTGCTTGTATTAAGGAATTAAACTGTGTGCTCTGCTACCTGCAAATATATAGAACTAGTGTGGCACCCAGATGTCCAAATTAAAGTTAGATAGAGACCCCAGCATGCATTCTAACGTGAGTGACTCCAGGCTTAAGAAGGGGAGAAAGAATACCAGCAGGCAATTAAAAATAGGCAAGTAAAGTATGCCCAGGAAGAGAAACGTTTATATATCAACTCCTGAACTCAACTGCCCACCTCCTCTTCCATTTTCTTTGCAACCTCATTTCCACTGGGGGCAGCATCACCACCACCATTGACAGCCGGTTCTGGTTTAGATTTCTTAGCTTCATTGTCTCCCTGTTGAGCCTCTTCCTCTGGTTTCCTCTGAAGACAAAATTGTTTAGTCTTCACAAAGTATAACTTCATTTTTAAAGTCTTAATTAAAAAGTATCGTGCATGGACCACTGTCTGGTAGCCTATAGGACAAATCCAGTAGTCCTTTCTGACCCTGGGAAAATCTATTCCCAGGCCACAGGACCTTTGTGCACTAATAGCTACCTGGCTGCAGTGGAAAACAAGGCAAAAATACCCTCTCCTCCCTTTTCTGTCAGTGCAGCTTTGCTGACTGGAAAAAAAAGAGAAATTTTATCCTCTTGCTGCTGCAGCCTCCTGACCCACGGCTATTAATCGATGTAGGTCCCCTGACCCCAGTAATAAACCTTCCCAGGTGTCAGAAGGGGAACTTCTACAAGTTCTATTTCAGACCAGAGTGGAGTTCACATTCAGACCAGAGTGGAGTTCACAAGATGCATGTTGCTTCTGTTTGAGTCCCACTTCTATACTGAATAAAAGACTTCTACCTTCTAAGTTAGATTTGCTAGAATAGTAGTGGATTTACTATGTACTGACAGTTGTGCAAGTGTACACATAACTTCTTAGACTAGCTTTGCTATTTTAACCAATTCTCCATTTCCACTTGAATTATGGGAACCCAGTTCAGCCTGGTTGTTGGCTGTGAAGTTCAGTTTCTATGAACTCCATGCTATCTTTGCTCAGGGTGAATGTTTAAGAGCACAACCTTTCTGGTCCTTAACACAGCCAATTTTTTTTTTTTTTTAAACACAGCCAAGTTTGAGTGCCTGCAGGACCCACACAATTAAGCTTTGAAATTAAACCAGGCTGGGTCAGGTAGGTGCTGCACAGCACAAAAAACCATCAAAACCTACCAAGGAAACTGGATGGTTCCCAGACTGATTGGCTCCCAGTGGAAAGGATCTTATGTAGGACTAGTACAACCTTTAACAAAGAGACATAACTATTTCAAGCCAGTGTACTTGTAAGCTCCAACTGACACACACCTTTTTTCTAACAAGATGGGAGATGTCTGTAATACACTGCGATGCTCCATCAGCTGTTTGTCCAACTGCATTCTATTACAAAACAGAAGTCAGAAAGTTCCTATCAAATATTTCACCACATTTCCATTAAACTTGCTTTATTTTTAGCTGCTACCACTTACAGTTGAAGTCAAACTGCTTTCAGATCCCTGGGGAAAACTAGAAGATGATCCACCAACCTGGAGGCAAAGAAACCCATTAGTCTGTACTAATAGCCTATTAAATAGTCTACTAAATAGGGGAGGTATGCCCCAAATTCACACAGGCCTTAGACAAAGGTACTTGCCTAAAGAACCTTCAGGTTCTTTAATGTGATGAAGTCTATAACAGGCACTTCTCTCCACTGTTTTTATTCTGTATGCATTCTTTCAAGTTTTGGGGCTGTACTTGTAAAGCTTAAGGCTTAATGCTCTTTAAATAAATAGGAAGCTGATCTTCAATGAGTTGTATTTCTGCCTAGCTAGAAGTCATCCATTGGATCTCCAAAGTTCCATTTGGCAATTACCGCCTGTAATCTTGCACTAAAGCCTGCAATTACAATATGGGTTTAACACCAGAGGAATGCAAAACACCTTAGAAATCTGGAATCAGGAATGAGAAATTCCTCATTATTTCCAATTAAAAATGTAAAGCAAGAATCAATGGCACTCGCTCTTTCCAATCTTTCCCTGGATGCAAATATTTTTGCCCTGTCTTTGACATTTTTATACAACACCTTTCAGGCACAGTAAGAGGGATTTTGCCAAGCCACAACACACCCAATTTATATAGGAACATGTACATTTGCTTTTAAGCATTCAGCTTGTGGCATAACCATCTCACTACAAAACAGGGCTGTAACATACCAGAGTTGCTTTTAGAGCCAGTTCAGCCACTCTTGCACTCTTTTGAGACTCCTTTGAATCCTCTATTTTTTCTTTAATTTCAGGAAGCAATCCCTTTAGTTCTTCAATTTCCTTCTCATCTTCAGCTAATCCTTCTCCTTTTGCTCTTAGCCGCTCAGTGAGCATCACTAAAGGAGGAAGCATCAGAAGCTATTAATAGTGTTTGAACTGTGTTGTCAACTCTGGTCCTTGCACAAAGTTCATATGGTAATATTTGCTGGATTAAGCAGGTTTTCTAGATTCAGCAATAGTTCACCTGTTATAGCAAACTGTTTTTGTTACCTGACTTACTAGCTCTTAGTACTCCTTCAAGAAAGTAGTATCCTGAATACCGGTTACAAAATGACCAGTGTTGGAGCTTGGCGCATACAGTGTACAACAGTTTAATTCTCTGTTAAAATTGTATGAGAGTGAATGTGTATTCTAGTGTTTTTACTTACCCATTCTTTTATCTATTACTTCCACTGATTTACTGAACTGCAGAACTGCTTCATCATACTGATTGTTGTAATGATAGGCCAATCCAAGATGGTAGTGAGTTTCTGCAAGCAGACGGTCATGGGCCTCTAAATATTTCTGCTGAAGGATCAGGCAGGAGTGGAACTCTTCTATGGCTTGGATGTAGTTTTCTGCACAAGACGCCAGAAAAATCAATGCAGTTTTATTCTCATAAACACCACCTTCAAGCTACCCTCCCCCCCAGCTCATTCCTTGGTTGTACATATAGTCTGGAAGAAGGCTTCTATTGAATTATGGTCCATGCATTAATAAATATTTAAACATTAGACTTTTATAATGTATTTATAACGGTAGTTCCAAGTTGAAGGGCAGTGTAAGATCTCCTCTAGCTTCCATTATCCTGACTACTGTATCCAACACTGCCTGGACACAGTGAAACATAACAAAAAGTCAAAGCTGCCCACCCTATTCCCTGAAGGAGATGCCACATATGGAACAATACGACAAGACATAGATATTGAATGCATATTTAATGCATGTGCCACAAATTACTGAAACGTAGATAATATCTGCAGTGGATGTAAACTAAAATGCTGTCCAGCATAAGATTTTATACAATACAACTAGTCATACAATGAACTGCCATATGCACAAAGACCATGTGCAGGACATTTAACTTAACTCCCTGTATGTGTATTTTAATTAATTTATTTATTTATTCGATTTATACCCTGCCCTTCCCACCAAGACAGGCTCAGGGCGGCTTACATAAAAGTACTATATAAATACAATTAAAATAATTCATAAAAACACCATAACTATTAACAAATTTAAGGTAGTTACCAGATTCAATGCTAACTTCTCCTAGTTTTAGGTGAGCCTGTGCAGCATGAAGCTGAGCTTCTTTTGTGTCCTGTCTAGATGAAAGAAAAACAGAATTTAAGATAACTGCAACACCTTAATAACACTGTTAACATTCATTCAACACAAAGACATACCTTTTGTATATTACTTTTGCCAGCTCCAGCATATCCCAGGCCAGCTCTAGGTTTCCAACTTCATCTTCTTCACTCTCCTGAAGGAAGAATACATCAAAGTCAGGCAAGGGCAAAAGAGCAACCTGCCTCCTAGCTGGAAAACTGCCATCCTTGGTAGGAAGCAAACAGATTAACTTTACAAAAGCAAAGTTAGCTTCAGGCAATGCAGGAAGGCCAGCAATACACATATTGTCTTCTCAAACTAAAAAGTTGGAGAAGTCTCATACAGTGTTCTGCTTGCTCCAAAGCTTGTGAAAATTGTATTCCCTTTAAGAGGAGGGGGCCATTCTGTCATACTGAGCGCCCCTGAAGCAGTGCAATTCTCATACTGTTCAGCACAATGCCCTCTCCCCACCCTGTGCAGAATTCTGAGGAGAAGATCTGATGACCATCATAAAGTACGGCAACCAAGCCAAGACAAGAGTTGCAGATCTCCAATGAACTGCTTGCCCAACACTGCCTGGAAACTACCTAAGCTATGTCACACAAATAAAGGTGATATACATCCTATTTCACTTAGTAACTCCTCCAACAAGAAATGACTGCTGACAAAAAAACCACATTCAAATAGTTCAATTTACCATATTTGTGAAAACAATGTCAAAGAAAGTGGTATTAAAACAATGAATGGCACCGAGTAATTCTTCTTGCTCCTGAACCCAATTTCCATAATGGAACTGAATGAATATAGAACAAATCATTTTGATTTTCAAGCAGTTATACCTTTGACTGTTTACAGAAGAGCACATTCCCTCAAAACTGTCCTAGCTCAGGTTAAATCACTAATAGCTCCCCATGCTCTTTTAATCAGTAGGCACTACTTGGGAAAAGACACAAGACATTTCTTGGGATCACGACAGCTGTGATAAGACCAGTTCCAAGAAACTACTTTAAGAGCAGGAAATAGGAAGAATACCGTGGCATACTCAGTTAAGAACTGACTTCATATGGTCAAATCAAGCCAAATGCTAAATTAGCTATTTAAGCAGGTCCCGACTAGAATTTATTCATATTGCGTACATTTGAAGGGGCTATCTGGCACAGCCTTTAGCATCATGTTAAATAACTCTGGACAGAGAGGTAACCTGGATGCATGTTATAATCCTGCTTCTCAAGGTCCAAGGTCTAGCTGCTCACTTCAGTACTCTACTGTGTTTTATAAAGCACCTGTAATTAGCTCTTTTCCATTGAGACAACTGACTCAAACCTATATTCTGTTTCTGCAAATAAAAGGGCCTTCTGTCACTAGGGCATGTGTGCATGATTTTTGCCAATTTTCTCACTGCAGGCCCCCCATATTGCACCCAGTGTTCCCTGAACCCCAGAGGCAGTATTTGGGGAGCGAGAAGATACAGCAGGAAAGCTCCATACCACAAGCAGATTACTGGATCGAATCCAATATGCCTTAATTCATGAAAGATTTGATCAGCTACTGCAATAAGCATTTACGCATACATCACCTTCTCTTCAACTGTAGAGTCATTTTCCTTATCGTCTTCTGCTTTGTCATTCTCTTTGTCGTCGTCTTCTGACCCTTCTGTTTCTACAAGAAGAATTTCTCATTAATGTAGGCCAAGTGCACTGCTATGCATTAATCCATTTACTTTCCTCTTTCTAATTTAGTTATTCTTTTCCCATTCAGTACAATGATTTTAATCTACATGCTTTGGCTTGGTAGTTGTGTGACCTGCAAGAACAAAGTCTCATGTAGTCAGACCTAAAGAGATTTCAGTTTCATGGGTAGATTATTCTGGCACATACTATACAAACTGTGCACTGACAAAACACTAAAGGCTTACCAGTTCAGCAGTATGACCCTAAACCAGTGATGGCGAACCTTTTAGAGACCGAGTGCCCAAACTGCGACCCAAAACCCACTTATTTATCGCAAAGTGCCAACACAGCAATTTAACCTGAATACTGAGGTTTTACTTTAGAAAAAACAACTCATACATTAACTTAAGATGATCCAAACAAAGTAAGGAAAGCAATCCCAAATGCTTTCATTTACTTAAAATTATTTGGCAGAGAATTCGACACTTTAATGATGGTCTGGCCCTGGCTGGGGCGATGGCACGCATGCCCACAGAGAGGGCTCTGAGTGCCACCTCTGGCACCCGTGCCATAGGTTCACCACCACTGCCCTAAACTCTGCCGCCAACATCTCTTTGGTAAGTAGACACAGAATGTTCACACACTGCTGCAAGTCATCACCATGCTGTATACATGAGAATTTGTGAATTGGGGCACTAATCCATCATTAGCATTTGGAGATGACTAGAACAGGTCATCTTAAGACTCCCAAGCCAGCCAGAGGAGGAGAAAGAAGAGCAAGTTATGGCTAGAAGCTTTTGGGTATTTTTCTCTTTCTGCAGTTCCTAATAGCCACTAGAACTATTGTGCTATGATACTAATTCTTAGTTGATAGAAGGAAAGTGCCATTACAGGATCCTATCCTATAGAGAATCACACACATCCTTCTGTGTATGTTGCCCTCTCCAGAGCCACCTCAGTTTCAGATGCCTTTTCAAGGGTTCTTTTATCTTGCACTGTTGAACCCATATTTACATGGGTTTCTTCCTCACATGAGTAAGTTGGATTTCTTAAAACACAGGTTAATCTGAACCATGCTGCTAAAAAGTTGTTTATATATGACGAGGATAGGAAAAAATGGGTACATTTGTTTGAAATTAAAACACACAAATTGTGTTTCTTAGAAATTATTTGCTGTTCAGGAATGCTGGCTTAACATGGCCAACATTTATATATCAAACCAAGTGTCAGTGCAGCTTTCTAGAGAAGCTAACCAATACCATTGAGCACTAGCCTCATGAAATTTGATGAGATAGCTCATGACAGTTTAGTCTGTTAGAAACTAACCTTTATGGAACAGAATTGAAAACAATGTCACCTATTCAATTTAATATTAAGTATATCTGAGGGATAGAAGGCTGTCCCTGCCCCTGAAGGGGGAAACAGCCACTCACTTGAGGCCTAGGGGAGTGTTACTCTCATTGGCTCTCCTTCTGACCAAGAATAGAGTACCGAAGTGTTAGGCCTGTCTCTGGCACTAAGCAGACCTTATTATGCCTTTTAGCCCGACTCTTAGGAAAGAACAGGCTGGTGAGGGTGGGATCATGCGTGTATTTGGATCCAACCTAGTGGCTACTTGGTAAAAGCCTGTATGCTTGGAAGAATTAAAGCTGAAACTCTAAACTGATGTGCCTCAGCCAGGTTCTCTTTTGTCTATCCGGAGACCTGTGCTGTTGATTTGTTCCTTGAAACCTACTTGTAAATAAATAAATCTTCTTTATTGTTAATATATAATTCCTGCCCTCAGTGACTTCCATTTTCTACTTGTGCACCACAAAACTTACCTCACAGCAGTGAACCCAAAGCCTCCTCACCCAGCTAGTGCGGAGTTTCGAGCTGGGATGCCATCAATACGCTGATGACACCCAGCTATTTCTGCTGATGGGTGACCAGCCAGATACCATTCCCGGGAACTTAGCCAAAGGTTTGGAGGCTGTGGTGAGATAGCTAAAGCAGAGTCGACTGAAACTGAATTCAGGTAAGACAGAGGTTCTGTGGCTGGGTAGGGGAGAGACTCAATCAGGTTACCAGCTCCTGACTCTTGAGGGTGTGCCTATGTCACCAGCACAGGCCATCAGGAGCCTGGGCATGACTTTGGATTCCTCCATGTCTATGGAAGCACAGGTTGCAAAGGTTGCCAAGCTGGCATTTCTCCAACTTCGTCAGGTCAGGCAGCTGGCTCCCTACCTGTCTCACCCTGACCTAGCCTCGGTAATCCATGTAATGGTCACCTCCAGGCTACACTACTGTAATTCACTCTACTCAGGCCTGCCCTTGCACCTGACCCGGAAGCTCCAACTGGTCCAAAAGGCAGCCGTGCGGGTCCTTACCGGGACCCCCCTGGACAACACACATTCAACCAGTGCTGCGTAAGCTGCACTGGCTTCCAGTGGAGCACCGGATCAGGTTCAAGGTTTTGGTTTTGACTTTTAAGGCCCATAGCGGTCAGGGACTTACATAACTTCGGGACTTCCAGTATGCCCCTGGAAGAGCGTTCCGTTCCAGAAATAAAAACTTTCTGGTGTCCTCAAACAGGGCGCGGGCTTGGTGGTGGAATGCTCTTCCAGAAGACATCCGTGCCCTGTGGGAATTGTTACCTTTCCGCAGGGCATGTAAGGCAGAGATGTTCCACCAGGCCTTTGGTTGAGGACAGCGGCAGGGCACCCTTTGGCATTCTTACAGTTTCCTATCCCTTGTAACCCCTCCCCTCCAGGGAGGCTGGGGAGCTGGATTTTTTTCCGCCATTTTGTATATTGTATATATACTGTTCTATTTATTGATATTTATTGGTTTTTATCTAAGTTTTACATTGATATTTTGTATATTATTTTGTTGCAAGCCACCCTGAGCCCTTCTTGTAGGGAAGGGCAGCCTAACAAATTCAATTTAATAATAAATAAATAAAAATAGACACTCACTACCTTTAGAACACCTAGTGTCTGAGGGGAAGGTTAATAGTTTAAAATAAACCCGGTTCTCTCAAAATCATAGGAGGCTGAGTGGGTCCCCTCAGTTAACAGAAACGGCCTATCCTTCTGTGGAACTCTGTGTAGCTTACAGAAACAAAATGTTTGCACAGTAAGCAAAAATCACTGTAGATACTTAAGCAGCAATATTTTAGTTACCCCAAACAGGTGGTAAGAAGTAATCTGAAACTGCTGTACCCAACAGATGCTTGCTGAATGACAGATATAAAGGTAAAGGTTTCCCTTGCTCGAAAGCCAGTCGAATCCGACTCTAGGGGGCGGTGCTCATCTCCTTTTCCAAGCCGAAGAGCCAGCGCTATCCAAAGATGTTTCCGTGGTCATGTGGCCACCGTGACTAAACACCAAAGCGCACGGAACGCTGATACCTTCCCACCGAAGCGGTACCTATTATCTATTTGCAAGTTGTTGTTTTCAAACTGCTAGGTTGGCAGGAACTGGGGAGCTCACGGCACTAGGGTCTTGAACTGCCGAACTACTGACCTTCCAGGCTGCAGCTCAGCGGCTTAACATCTGAGCCACTGTGGCCCCATGACAGATATACAAGCAGCCAAATTTATCAGTCTGTCGGTATTTCTGTAAATGGTGCATTGTGGCTAATCTTGATTTTTAAAGTGGTAGTACTCTGCACTTGGTTTAACCAAATTTCCATTTACAAGTTCTACTATCAAGATCACAATGGGCTTTATCTAGAGGAGGTTCATTCAGAAGCCGAGATAAACAGGACTAAACCAAACTTGCCACTGAATTTTGCCTGGAGATAGTAGCAACTATTTAAAATTTGTCAGATACCTAACTTCATACCAGCAGCTCATTATGCTTATAGAAGTTTTACAGTTCTAAAACCTCAGTTGTGAATGCAAGCTTAAAGGGTTATAAAGCAGTTAACAGCAATGCTAAAGCAAGAAAAGCAGGACAAAAAGTTATGACGCTTGTACTAGTTGCACTGATTTCTAGTTGTGTACATTTAGACCCACTATATTAGCCTTATACAGCTGAGAACAATTTTAGTTCTGTGGATTCTGCTGTCTTGTCAGATTAGAGAAACTATGCTTTCAGTAGTTAAAGATTTAAACTTAAATGAGCATGCAGTGAACATCCATTCAGTATTCTCTATCAGCCATCACTTTATATTTACTGCTCAAGCTAGCCACTGCCCCATAACAGTCAACAGCTTTGCTCAGCATGTTAGTTAAAAATAGGTTTGAACCAATGAAATGTCTGCTCTTTCTTAAAGCTTCTAATGGGTCCCCTTAAGCTAGGCCTTTCTCTTCCCTCAGTTTTATGGCAGAAAGGAAATTCTGAATGGATCTGTTTTGCTAAAGGTTAGCTCTCTAAGTAATCCAACCACAATTATCTACTATCCCTGTTACCTTCGCCCTCTCCCATCTCGTCATCCTTTTCTTCCTCCTTTTCTACCTTAGCAGCTTCAGCTTTTTCTTCCATTTCAACTTCCTGTGATGGCTCTGTGCCCCCTGCAGCAGTAATTTCACTTGCAGCTGAAGGCAATACTTTTCCTGAAGACAAGGGCTCTTCTTTCTCTTTCAAGTCCATCACCATTTGCTCTGTTTCCATTTTCTTGGCCTTCTCATCAATAGCTCTGGCTGGCTTTTTTTCTATTGCTGTCTCTACCTGGCTTTCAGCTTTCTCAACAGCTGTTGCTAATTCTTCAATTGTCACTCCTGAAGTTTTAACCACTTCCTCCACTACTTTTTTTTCTATTGTACTGTCTGTCTGTTTTTCAGCAGCCTGGTCTATAAGCTTTGCTGCTGCTTCTTTGATTTTTTCCTCCTGAGCTGCTACTTCAACAGGCTTCTCTTCTCCAACAGCCTCTTTTGCAGCCACTGGCATCTTTTCTACAGAAGCATCTTCCACAGCCTCTCCTGCTGGTACTGGTTGCTGTGACCCAGCTGCTTCTTCTGTAGTCATGGGCTTGTTTATAGTGGTGTCTTCCCCAGCCTCTTCTGCTGTCACTGGCGTCTCTTCCTCAGCCTCTTCTGCTGTCACTGGCGTCTCTTCCTCAGCCTCTTCTACTGTCACTGGCTTCTCTTCCTCAGGTACACTCACCTGCTCTTCTGCAGCTACTAACGTATTTTTCATGGCAGTACAGTCTTCTTTTGCTACCTCAGTAACTATTTCACTGGCCTCTTGCTTTTCTCTTTCAGCTGCTTCCACCTGATTTTGTGGATTAACCTCCTCCTCCTCTCTCTCTTTGTAAGTTTTCTGTTCTATATCCATAGGTTCCTTGTGTACTTTTTCTTCCTTAACTTCTTCCATTTCCACATCCTTGCTTTTCAGTTGCATCTCAGCTTCCGTCAATACCAGAGGCTCTTCAGCAGTTTTTCTGGATTCATCCTTTTCCCCCATGGCATTATATACCTGCTCTCTTAATTCCTCCCTTGCTTCTTCTACATGATTAAAGAAGATGAAGCAGAAAAAACCTTCGAATTTAGTGATAAGCATTCATGATCTTAACATTCCACCTTAATCCCACTGAACTCTCTACACCAAATCACAGCACTCAAAGCTTCTGAATATCTAGTCTGGAACATATTTATTTCCTTAACACCAAAAGCTTGTAAGGGGTGTGCATAAGCAATGAAATGTAGGCCAGCAAGAGCCGCAGCCAAGCAAGAGATGCCAAGCTCTGTCCAGATGAGAAACATTCCAGAAGTAACTACTGCAATTTGGGGGTGGGAAAAGAGGAGACAATGAGGATATGCAAGCCCCTTCCTTAAGGGAATTTTTGCATATGTTTACATATGTCTAGAATGCAATTCAGCACAGCTTCAGAGTTTCGATAGCTAAATTAGATGCTGCCCTGCCATGAAATCTAGGCCATAGCTAAGCCAAACAACTGATCTGAATGTTTTGATTTAACAGTGTTATACAAGTGCATTAAATAATTTTAACTGCACTATACTCTTGTGTTGCATGCTTCCACAGTTTAAGAATAACATTCTCCTCAGCAGAACAAAATTTGAGTCCAGTGGCACATTTAAGACCAACAAAGTTCAAATTTTGTTCTGTTGTTTCAGACCAACAGGGCTACCCACCTGAATCTATTCTCCTCAGTAGTCAGATCCTCTAAGTTCCAGGTTTTAGGAAAAGGACAGCTAGTCAATTGTTTTTAAAACTGTGAGGCACAAATCAATACCTTTATCCAGAAACTAAGCTTACGCCCACACAGTATAGATTAGCTGACTATGTCTGCCTTAATGTACAGCTCAACAAAAATACAGAATTTTGTCAATTGAATGCTGGTCCAAGTTATTTAAAAGATAAGGTTTGGGTCATTTTATTAAGATTTTTGGGTTCCAAGTTCCTCCTCTTGTTTCCTGCCACCAGTCTGAGCAGCAGCAGGGGGGAAAAATGGCCATCTGCCTGACTTCACTCCTCTATGGTTTAACGAGTCTCCAGCAATTCCTTGGGAAATGTGACATCATTTCCAAGTTTCCCCCCAAACCGACATCATGCCATGAGCCTCCCGTTGCAAGTCATCTTGGGCAATAACATTCCAGTATACACTTAGTATATATACACTTTGGCATCTAGATTGGGTGTTAACAGAACCATACATACCATCTATATTATCAGCACTTTCTGCCACTGAGTCTTCTGCCTTTTCTTCTTCCTCTTCAACTTGCACTCCTTCCAAGGCATTTCCTAGCACACCATTTTCCATTCTAAAAAAGATACAAGCAATACCCATTATCCTGATAGTCAGGCCATGACAAATTTTCTTTGGCTGTAAAAGCCTAACAAATTTGTCAAGCTTTCAGGTTTATTTTTATTTTGCTACCACAAAATACAAAACATTCTGATCCACAAAGATAAAGCAGCTGCCAGCTTTTTCACACAATCTCAGTCAATTCCCCACGTTACATCCCCTGTTCCACATGCATTTTGTCCAGGCAGGTCTCATGATTCTAATGATAGCCTTTATGGTGATCGAAGTGAAACATTACCTTCTTGACCAACAGAAAAGTTGGCTGGATCCAACCCTTAAGTACTGGCATTAAGATTTGCTGAGACACTCTACAATAAAACCACTGCTAAAAACACTAAGCACCACAAAGCAATTGCTAGGTGTCATGGCGACCTGGAATTTGTTGAGCCCTGGATATATAATCTAATTATAGAGCCTGAACATTATGTAGAGTAGATACTTTGAACTGTTCTAATTCAAATGCCAAGATGCAGCACTGGATCAGCAAAATAATTAAACTAAATTAACTCAAAAAGTTGTTGGAAGTATTGCCAACTAATTCATAATAAACAGCCGACTTCTTTACTAGGGGTTTGTATTATAGCAATACTAGGAATAAGGCCCGTTGTGGAAATAAATACAACGAGGTCTAGAAAGAGGCTCTGGGAGAGTGCTCATCGTCAATTTGCTGTGGTGACCTCCTCAAGCCCCACCCTGTCCAGGCTCCACCCCTGAAATTCCCAGGAATTTTCCAACCTGGAGTTGGCAACACCATCCCCTTCCCAGCTAACCATCTACCTACCATTATCTGCCCCTCTGACTGCAGCAGACTTCTGCCCTCCCTTCTGGAGATCAGTTGTATTTCTGAGTGATCACCCTTCACCTGGAGATTGGCAACAATGGTTCCCCAGGAGGGAATGGTTGGTTTGGAGGGTGGAGTCTATGGCATTGTACCTGTCTGTCTGAGGTCCCACCCCTCCTCAAACCTCACCCTCTCCAGGTTCCATCCCTCAAATCTCCAGGAATTTCCCACCTGGAGTTGGCAACCCTATATCCCTCCCAGCCAATCATCAATCTACCTTTATTTCCCCTTCTCTCTTCAGCTTTCCATAGCCCCACCCTACCTGCAGCCTCTACCCAGGAGGAAAAGTAATCTTTCACTGCAATGGGGACCAAAGCAGCTTACATCATTCTCCTCTCCCCTGTTTGACTTGCACAACAACCCTGTGAGGTAGGTTAGGCGGAAAATCTTTGACTGGTCCAAAATCACCCACTCAGCTTCTACAGCAAGAACCTGGATCTAGCAGACCCTGCTCTGAAGCACTGACTACTACGCCTAGGGTAGCCAACCTCCAGGTGGAGCCTGAAGATCACCAGGTATCACAACTGAACTCTAGAAAGCAGACATCCGCCCCCGGAGGAAATAGTTGCTTTGGAAGGTGGGATGTATGGCATTCTGTTCAGCTGAGACCTCTCCCCTCCCCAAACCCTGGCTTCCATAGACTCTACAAGAAAATGTCCAGGAATCTCCCTACCTGGAGCTGGAAACCCTAGAGGACTGGCCACAATGAGTTCCTCACAAAGGCCTGCAAAGGGTTTCCTTTGTCTGACCCAAGTTTGCTTGCCTACCGTGGTGAAATAGGCTCGTTTACAACTCAGCTGGATGGGCTGGAGTCTATATTGATGCTGCCCTGCCCCTTGGGACAGTCCCTCTTTTCCCACACTTTTTGGCCTTGGGGAAGCTGGGAACTGTAGGCCAGCAGATGAGGAACCCCCATTCAACCCAGTGAGTGATAGCCCTGCAGGCCCCTCTCTGGAACTACAGCTCAATTAAACCTTATGGGGGAACATTTTAAACAACCAACGACAGACGGCAGCCATCTTACAAACACAGGTAACTGCCATTTCGTTACACCTACCAACAACCACTGAGGGAAGAGTTAGTCCCACACAAGACCCAAGCAGGAAAAGCATCTTTGTCAAGAGAGAAAGCCGTTTGCCAGTAATTCTGACAGCCAGTGAAACAGTAAATCCCTGTGTACAATTAAACAATATTTGTTTTTATATGCAATGTTGAGAATTCAATTATTACCAATAACACTACAATATGTGATATAAAGCTTAGCAGTACATACAAAGTAATACATTACTAGTTACAGACAAACAACGGAGTTCTAGTACACTCTGTTTGCGTGTTCTTCATCAGGGAGGGGAGTTCCTATAGCAAGCTCTAATGTGACTGGGAAGCTTAGCCAATTATTATATGCTGTAGACCCAGTCACATTAGAGCTTGCTATAGGAGCTCCCCAGTCACCAGAATCTAAGCGCGGTAGCGTACGTCAAAAATTGTATAAGCATTTTGAAATATGGCTTGCAGCACTTCATTCTAATGAAGAAATAATTACAGAATGACAAACCTGATGAAGGACACGCAAACGGATAGTGTACTAGAACTCCGTCGTTTGTCTGTAACTAGTATTGTATTACTTTGTATGTACTGCTAAGCTTTATATCACATATTGTAGTGTTATTGGTAATAATTGAATTCTCAACATTGCATATAAAAACAAACAAATACAAACAAATATTGTTTAATTGTACACGGTGATTTCACTGGCTATTACACACCGTGGTCCTGTTTGTTGTAGTAATTCTGACAGGGCACAGTGGCTGAAGGGGGAGTGGACGAGGAAGAGGAGCAGACCCAGCACCTGGCCAATGGCACCTGAGTACTCTTCAGTGGCAGCTGATGGGCCAGTGGCTGAGGGAGGGCATGGAATGTCGCCACGTGAAAATAGTATTATTATATAGGAGAGATAGGTGACATACAATCAGGTAGTGCAGGCTAAGACTGAAGAGCTCACAAAGGCACTCTGAACCAAGCAAATAAGAACTTGTGATGCACATTAGGATTATTGTTCCAATGACAAATAGTAATAGGACCTAGACTGACTATTAATCAGAAGAGTACTAAAAATGAAGTAGTATAACTGCATTTAGAACAGTATACAATTCTAGTTGCCTCTTTGCAAAATCAGCTGGAGAAGGCTATATGATTCAGTAGCTATCAAGACCCAAATGGTGGAAGTATAAATCTGTTACTGCCTTCCTCTGCTTTGATTTTGACCTAGCCAGCCAAACAACTGAAACATGCTAACTAGAATGTCCTGATCCAGTCAGGTCTTTGTTTTCTATAATTCATTCAAAGTGTGGGGCTCTTCCCACTAATATTTTAGCAATGTACCCATGCTACTAGGCTTAATCATACTACTACTCTGTTGCAGCTAGCTATTCCGTTAAGAGAAATTTTACCCCTTACACAAGAGCTAGTTACAATACAGAAGAAAATACAAGTGTCTTGCAACACAACCCATAAGCTTACCTTGCCAACTCTAGAAGAGATTTCCCATAAAAAAAGAAAGCTTCTGCACACTCATTTGCTGTTTCACCATATTTCTTACCCCTAAAGAGAAGCCATTACAAATTAGCGCCATGCTTTTTTCTGGGAAAACTATAGCAATCTTAATGACAACATTCATGGACAATTTTCAATAAATTACCGGGGTGGGGGTGTTTCCTTAATTTAACCTGAAATTTAACAGTGTGGATTAACAAATTCTCCCAGACATACTGAAAATTATTCTCCCTTTACTGACATTACTTCTCCAGGACCGATTACAATTAGGCTTCAACACAAGAAGCAATACAAAGCAAAGCCAAAGCTCATCTGATTTAAATAAATCAAAAATAAGCCATGGTATTCTAATGTGAAAAATATATCCAAAACATAATTGTGATCACCCATGTAAGCTTATAAGGGGGGAAAAACATAAGCACTAACCAAAATTGCTTGGTGGAAAAATTAAGACTTAACATATTGTTCCCACCTAGCTGCAAATTCAACAGAAGAGAATCATATCCCATTACTTACAACATGCTGGCTGCTTCTTGAAATGCATTAACAGCTGCTGGAATATCGCCCATTACCAGGTTTTTCTGCCCCAAGCCCAACAGCTTCTTAGCTTCTCCATCCACATCCATACTAGAAACATGAAGACAGGTTGATTGGTCAAAATAGTGGAGCTGTTTTGAATTCTGACTTGAAGGGAGATTTAACTTGGCTGTTAATAACAAGTCAGTGGCAACAAAAATGCTCAGGATTTATTCCAGTCTATTACTTCTGATGGCAGCAAGTTAAATGGACCAGTGTCAACTGTTTTAAGGAAAGTTACAGTATTTTGTTTCACACAGATGTATGCTCTATTTGTGTATTCCCACTAACTGGTATCTTACCTGTCAATTTTGTCCACAGAAGTAGAAGGAGCAGCAGATTCTTCTGTCATTCTGAAACTGAAAGTTTCACAGTTAGAAAATAACTAGTGATCCTAGTTTTGTTAGTTAGCATTTGTAACATTAAAAAATCCTTAGCATTTTTAGAAGAATGGACTATCACCAATATCTTTCCCATAAGCCTGCTAGTGCAGAAAGACATCTGCCAACTTCATTATGTGCACCTCCAGTTCATACAGAAACACAGAACTGCCAATTCAACAATCAGTGATAGCCAGCAGTAAACCAACAAAATAAGATCTTTGGATGTTAAAAATAATTTTAAACTGTTGCTCAGCAGCTACCAAACATAACCAGAAAGCACATAGCTCAATACAACACATATGCTGTGGC
This sequence comes from Gekko japonicus, assembly GCF_001447785.1. Taxonomy (NCBI): domain Eukaryota; kingdom Metazoa; phylum Chordata; class Lepidosauria; order Squamata; family Gekkonidae; genus Gekko; species Gekko japonicus. The sequence goes on from NW_015164190.1 coordinate 586,369, forward strand.
TTAGCATCTGCCACATCTCTCAATACACTATAGCTAAGAAACAGTTACAAACCACTCAGCCATGAGATACTTTCATTGGCCATACTTCTGAACACCAGTTCTCCAAGAACTATTACTGTTTCTGTGAAGAGAACCCCATAACTGCTAAATACCTTAGTCTGAAAAAAGCATGCTAGTCTTAAACTGGTTAAAAGACCAGCTCAGTTGCACACCCAACTCAGCAGCTTCCAGTAGTCAATTTCATTTGCCCTGGTAGCAAATGAGCAGCCTTTCAGATCTATTCCAACTCAGGCTGCAGCACTTTCACAGACCTGAATATGTGTTCAACAATACACAACTATTTTAGGCTAGATCAAACAAGCACCCTTGATTGGAAACTTTTACTTAAAGGCAAAATTCCAAACATAATCAGAGTGAGGATATACAACTCTGTTTGTTTCACAATCCATAATTCAAAAAAAATTATTCATTTTTTCTTTAAGAAGTGCAATAGCTGTAACAGGTTTATCAGCTAACAATTCCTGAAGGCTTTGGGATGCCAGGCACTGCACCTTTATCACAAGACTGGAGAACCGCTGACACTTAGGAGTACGTTTTTCCAGCGTTTTGGAGAAATATAGGGGAAGAAAGAGAAGAACAGATGAAAATTAGTCTGTGGACAAGCTCACTGAAAAGCACTTCAAGCTTTGATTTTTGACCTATCCCTAGCAGGCACCAGATCCTATGGTAAGTCTAAGCAGCTAATTCACCTCAAACGGTACAGCGCGATAGGACGCTCCCACCGTATAAGGCAGAACCAACTACATAATAGTACTGAACCTTCATTCAGTAGTAAGCCGCACCAAGTACAAGAAACTCGCTGAACAGCTTTGTGAACAGGCTTGAAAACAGACAGGATAACATAAGCCGCTGTCTTCTCCGGCACCAAGAACGGAGAGGGGGCGGCGCCAAGTGAGAGAACCGCTCACCTGAAGAGACAATAGACTCCTTTTCCCGCCTCCTCCTCTCCCTCCCTCCCTCCGAACTTTTGGCGCCAAATCTCAACGGCTGCTTCTGACAGGCTGAGAGAATGTCATGTGACGCGACCGGCCCTTCTCTATCTCGGCGCCCTCCCCCTTTCCCTGCCAACGCGCGTCGGACGGATGGGTACTAAAAATGGCGGCTCACAAACTCAAGTCAGATCACGTGGCGTCTCCGTTTGAGAAGAAGCGCCCCTTCCCCCACACAGTGAGAAGTAGTCACGTACTAAACTGAGGAGAGGGGGGGCGGCTAGGGGAGGCATGCCGCTGGGAGGAAAACGAGCGGGGAATTACAAGAACAGAACACGCCGAGTGAAAAAGACTGTCGGCGGGTTCACTAAGGCATACCTGCACCGCCCCTGCATCGCTGTGAACAAGTAACACTGTGAACAAGCATCCGCCTCTTTCCTACCCAGTTCCCAAAGGCACAACCTCTCAGCTCAATCCCTCTCGTACCTTTAGCTTGAGCCGGCACCTGAAGATTCTCCGTAAACCCCCAGCAGAGGTATAACAAACAGCCGACAAACGAAGCCCACCGCCCCTCCAGATGCTTATATAGCCCCCCTGAGGACACGCCCCAGCGGCGCGAGGCACGCTCTTAGAGCAAAGGAACTACAACTCCCAACATGCCTTGCAATCGCCAAGCCAATCGGGGAAGCAAAGCTTTACGACTCGAACGATTTCAAAGCATGGAGGGAATTGTAGTCTCCCAAGGAATGCCGTGGTAACAGTTGCTCATATGCTACAACGCGAGCGGAAATGTAATGTATGTTTCTCTAATCTCTGTAGTGCGATTAGTACTGAGAGAAACGTAGTCCAAGAGCTGAAGTGTGTTTATGTGTTTTATGATATCCCGGCAAATGTACGACCAAGGACGAAGTGTTTGTAGCCCACGGGAGTAATGTAAAGTACTGCAGAGCAAGTAATGGACCTGCCAGCGCCTTCTGTAGTTCGGTGGTGGCCTCAGGCCTGTAGCCATAGTGGGGCATTTAGAGGGCGGTGCCCCCTCACTTATGCCCCACGCCCCATGACTCCCACTGCCTGTGTGTCCTTACTTGTCAGCTACATTCTTCCTTCAGCCACTAGAGGCGAAGGAGAGCCAGCTGGTGCAATTAATACTCCGCAAGTATACAGTCTCTGCTACCTAGTGGGTGGGTGAGGCTTGCCACTACAGTAGCACACAACACATATTCCCTGAGTAATAATTGCACCAGCCTAAGGGCTCTCCCACTCCCAGGCCAAGCGAGCCAGTGGATGAGGCAGGCAGGTAAGGAAAGACCCTTTTCTTCTTCACCTGCCTGCTGATGGGATACCTCCCTCCCCCTGCTCCCCACCAGTGTTCCCTGTAAGTTGAGTTAGTGTGAGCTAGCTCAGTTTTTTAGCCTCCTGCGCACACATTTTTATCTTAGTTCAGGAAGGATGTGCCAAAGCAAACTAATTTATGCAGTAGCCAAATCGCTGGCTTACAACTTTAATGCCAGCAGCTTCACAAAGCAGAATTTTTGCTCACAACACTCCACAGCTTAGAGAGAGGGTTGCTCCCCACCCCCCAGATTTCCCACCACCCCAAATTTTCTGGCTACATGACTGGGTGGGTGGGCTGTACAAAAAAAAAAAAACAAATGAAAAATTGTCCCAACCTGTATACCTTCCTCATTTCTGAAGGACCGCCTTTCCCCGTATGTTCCCCCAAGAGCACTATGGTCAGGGGGCCAAAATCTATTAGTCATCCCGGGCCCTAAGGATGTCAAACTAGCCGCCACGAGGACCAGGGCTTTTTCGGTGGTGGCTCCTACTTGGTGGAATGAGCTCCCGGAGGAGATCAGGGCCCTGCGGGATCTTATGCAGTTCCGCAGGGCCTGCAAGACGGAGCTCTTCCGCCAGGCTTTCGAGTAGGAGCCGCCGCCCCTACTATACTACCACCGCCCTGAGGTCCCGATTAAACACCTACCATGGAAGAATCCTTCTGCCGTCTTCTTGGGACTTTGGACATACGATCCGCCATCTTTAGATGATGAATGGCACTGAGCACTTTGTTATTAGATTTTAATATGTAGCATATGTTTTAAATTGTTATGTATATATTGTCTTACCATGGCAAGTTGTTCTTGCCTCTGTAAGCCGCCCTGAGCCCACTGGGGAGGGCGGGGGATAAGTACGAAAAATAAATAAATAAATAAATATTTCCTGATTTGTCATCCCACGGTGAGTTTCTTCTGCTGTGACTTGCACCACTATATTTTCACTATAAAATCAGTTGCTGATTGCACTTTCATTAATTTATTGCAAACTGCCTCGTGAAGAAAATTGGGTTAGGAGTGCCAAATGCCAAAATAAGGCCCCAGTCACACAGAACATTTGCCCCGCTGAAGGCACGGTACTCTGGCGGATTTTCCAGGCGCGATCTCACCAGAACATCTGGGAGGTGTAGCACTCCCATGGCCAACCCACGACAAGCTGCCGAAGCCACGTAGTTAAAAGCTACCAGGATCGACCTACCAGCAAATGGTTTACCACGGGCTGCCTCTGGACTCCTGTGGTGAGATCGCGCTGGCGTCCTCTTTGCTGCGTGCCGATGGTGGAAGCCCCGGTGTGCTGCCGTCAAGTCTGATTGCCTAATTGCGCATCAGATTGCGATGGCGCAAAGAGCCACACCTCCCCCCCACGTTTTCTGGCCCGTGTGACTGGGCCCTATGTAGATTTGTTAATCCCAGAGTTCCAGCACACTCAAGTGTTACCAGAAAACAGCACAGAACAGGGCTATGGCAACTGGCTTCCTACCGGTTGGTCAGGTTCACAACAGGGACAATAGATGTAGCATGTGTGATAACATAGAAATAGCATCCTATCAATAATACACAAGCAATTGTCCACACTGATCCTGCTAGTTATAATCACAGCAACTTTTTTCTTCATATAGATTGTCTGTGAGCATATACAAATTGCATTTCTGTCAGCAATAAAGATCCTCAAGGTCTAAACTAAAACTCAAGGAAACATAATACCAAGCCCATGCTCACTGACAAAATTCAGACCTTCAGAAGAAACTAAGTATGCTTAGGAGCTTGTTCACAGTGCCTTATTGCTGAGCAACCATTGTCTCCCCATACATCTGAGATTAGGGTTCAGGTATTCATAGCAGAGAATGTAACTTCCTAGCAGTACAAGAACCTCTGTTTAGAAGCACTGTACAGCAGCCTGTGGAGCTGCGGTGGCTCAAATGGTTAAGACGCTGAACTGCAGGCTGTGGAAGGTCAGTAGTTCAGCAGTTTGAGACCCGGGTGCCGCATGATGGAGTGAGCTCCCATCTCTAGTTCCAGCTCCTGCCAACCTAGCAGTTCGAAAGCAAGAAATTGCAAGTAGATAAATAGGTACCACTTCGGTGGGAAGGTAACAGTGTTCTGTGCGCCTTGGTGTTTAGTCATGCCGGCCACATGACCACGGAAACGTCTTCGGATAGCGCTGGCTCTTTGGCTTGGAAATGGAGATGAGCACCGCAACCCTAGAGTCGGATTCGACTGGCTTTCGAGCAAGGGAACCTTTACCTTTTACAGCAGCCTCTATATTTCTGAGTGTAGAATTCTAGTTTCTGGGTGAAAGGGTGCGTTTTCCAGACAGCTTTGAACATGAAAATACCTCTTGTCTCAAAAATTAACCACTGAGATAAAACAACAAGAAGTCAGATTGAAACAGGGGCAGCATCATTTTATCTAAAGCAACCTGATCTTTGTTAAGAAAACCCCACTGTGCTCAACAGTTATTTATTTATTTAATTAATTTTATTTATATCCCACCCTCCCCACCAAGGCCGATGCAGCCTGATCCTATGCAAAGTTTGTGACACCTAAATCTACTGTATCAAAGAGCTTAGAAATATGACTTGGCCATGAGTTATACACCACGTAAACTTTTGTTTGCTGCTTGATGTGTTTTCATGGGCCGTTCCTCCCATGGGAATATAGAGCACGTTAAAAGCATATGTGGGCATGATTATTACTTCCCTTACAATGTCCACCAAAGCACTGCGCTGCATAAAAGATGCAACTACTATAGACTCATCTTTATAGAGTCTCTTTCAAGGTACATCTGGTCAGTGGCCTGAAACTCAAGATAACTATGACCTGATTATCCATGATTATTGGAATTATAAACATGAACTCACAGTGATTGATGGAGTGATCTTTAAGGGGAGCAAATTAGTTATACATGCTAGCCTCTGCAAAGAAATGCTGCAGAAAATCCGTGAAGCCATTTAGGCATTGAAAAGTGTAAACAACGAGCTTGAGAGGTGTTGTATTGCCCCAAGACTAATCAGGTCATAGCCAATAGGTAAAAGGTTGTTCAGTCTGCCTCAAGTACCAGCCACACCAACAACCAGAGTCACTGCATCTACATCCAGTTCCAACCAGGCATACCAAAAGGTAGGCACTGATCTATTCACGTGGCAATTCAAGGATTATTTAATAGTCACTGAGTATTATTCACTTTACCCAGAAGCATGCATGCTTTCAAATACCACCAGTAAATCAGTGATTGCATGCCTGAAGGGAATATTTGCACAGTATAGCATTCCCAAAGAGCTTTTAAGTGACAACGCCCCACAGTTTCCTTGCACTGAATTTAGGGAGTTTGCACACCACATCTAGCCCAAACTTTCCTCAGTTGAATGGACTTGTATAACGGTCTGTTCAGACTGTCAAAAACTTGATGAAGAAAACTTTTGATGCTGATGATGACTTACTTATGTTTGATTTTTTTCCATTCCAATAGTTGTTAGATTGTTGTTAATCACTTTTGATTTACAGAAGTATTTCTTTAGAAACTGGTCAGTCCCCTGCTCAGCTTTTAATGGGAAGACAATTAAGGAGTAATTAAGGGGGGGTTAGTTCAATGTCTTCCCAGTCCCCTTCCATGGTGGCTCAGGGGCAGGGGGGAGCTCACAACACCCAAACACTTTACATTTTTACCCTAGGGCCCGGGCTCACAGCATTGGCTGCAGAAGCAGACTGGGGAAGGGGTTTGCTTCCCCTCCAGGCAGCACGGGAGCGTCTGCCCAACACTGCACCACTGGGTCTCCAGTCCACCCATGTGGGTTTTCCTCTGCAACCCCCCCCCCCCAGCCATGGGGCCTTGCAGTTAAAATACACCAACTCAGAGCTTACCAGCTGCTGTCCTTTATAAAGTTTATATCTCTGGTCCCTGTCATTATGTTTGATGGCTCACATGGCCCAGCCGGACAAAGTGACATTCATGTCAAATCCAGCCCTTGTAACAAATGAGTTTGACACTTCTGCTCTAGAGAAACCAGAAGGCAGTAATTCCGTCAGCAGTCAACTGACAGATGCTACAGATGAACGTCAAATGCATGACAATAAACAGACAGTTCTATTAGATATCGCTGGGGAGCCACCATTGAGACGTTTGATGAGGGCCACAAAATCTCCAGAATTAATTATTGAGACCTGTTAATCAGACATGTAAATATGTTTGATTTTTTCCCATTCCAATAGTTGCTAGATTGTTGTTAATTATTTTTAAAGGGAAGATATTGTGATAGAACTTATAATTTCAAGATATTCCCTTATATTAGTCTAGTACTGTGTCAATTTGAAGACCTTTCCTGAGGTCACATGTTCAAGTAGTCAATTCAACTAGTTGACAGTGCTTGCATAAACCTGTTGGAGCTGCTCCTTAGATTAAAACTGTATGAACTACTCCTTGTTCTTCTGTGTGCTGGAACTCAGACACATTCTCCTTCCCCAACAGCAACTGCTGTGACTTCCTTGTATTCTTGTTCCAGTTCTTCTTCTAATACCATCTGCCACAAGCCATGCTCCCTAAGTCTAACAGTTCGTTCTTTGTAATCTTCTTTGGTTTCAGTATATGGAAATGGGAAGGAATGGGAAAATACCTCTTTTGAACTGCTTATGATTGACAGATGGCTCCTGTGCCACAGGTATAACATCCTGCTATACAAGCCAGGTTGACTTATGAAAATTATGGAGCTGGAACATTGCAAAGTTAACAGCTAGTGTTGGTAGTCATATTTTAAGTCTCAAGCTCCTTGAATAATTCTTCCTGCAAAGCAAATTGTTAAGTTACAGTTCAGATAAACAAGTTAGTAACTGAGATTGACGATAGTTGAAGAGATGCAGAAATGCATAGCACTGTGTATACCACTTGTGTGTGTTTTTAGTATTCAAGTTCTTCCATTTTAATAATACAAAACTTCTGGTGTTCAATTCAGCAGTAAATAAGGCAAATAACTGGTTATTTGATCCCACTGAAACCAGAAACAATTATATTAAATCACTGGCATAAATGCAGCATCCCAATAGAGAATTAATAGCACTATTATGTGCAGCAGCTAAAGCAGTGATAGCAGCTACATGGAAAGACCTGAACCCTCCTAAACTTTCATTATGGTTTATTAAGGTGTGGGACTTTTTAATTATGGAGAAACTTACAGCCCAACTGAAACAAGACAATTCTACAACATTACACTCCTTTAAAGAAATATGGTTTCCACTTATACATTATATTGCTAGAAATGATTCATTGTTTAACTTTTCATCCCCAATGTTCTACTACTGTAATTCCTACGAAGACTGGACACACCCTTCTATTAGATGAAAGTAACTATCCTACGTTTTCACATTTACCTTAAAGCAATGCAAAGGTAAAAATTTGATTGTTAAACCTTATGTTACTATGGTTTTAACGTTGACTAATATTACACTGTTGTTTGTTATATGTTCTGTGTTACTGTTGATGACATTATCAGCAATGTAAAACTTTATTTTTCTTGTTTTTTTCACGTTCTAGTTCATAAATAAAATCTTTTCTTTTAAAGTCCTTCCATTTTGATCACAGTAACAGGGCTCTGAGTACACAGCCAAGTTTCTGAATGACCAGTCATATGAACAGAAGGAGCATGGTGAGAAGCTTCTAAAACAGCAGAACCAGCGAAGGCATGAGTTGTTCCACAGTATACATCAAGCAGCAAGACAGTGATGGTGACTGGCCACTCTGCTGTTCTGATTTAGCATTGCCAACACTCTACAGGATTTTATGTAAACCGCTCCGAGTCTACAGAACAGGAGCGGTGTAGAAATCTAATATGTATGTATGTATGTATGTATGTATGTATGTATGTATGTATGTATTTACCAGGTGATGTTATTTCCTTCCATGCCTTGAAAAGCTTCAGCTGCCGATTTCCACATATTAAGCCTTTATTAAAGAGACAGGACATTTTTTTTCTCCAGGCTGTTGTCAGCCCAAATCCCAATTAGTCATGAAGTTTACCAAGTGGCTTCAAGCCAGTCAGACTCTTCCAGGCCCAGCCTAACCTGCCTCAGAGTTCTTAGAATGAGATGAAGGTAAGAGCCATGTATCCTGTCCTTCCTTAGAAGAAGGTTGGGATAAAAATATGATTGGTAGAACTTATGTGAAGGAGGAACTTTAGGACTTTCAGGATTTGAAATGAGACTTTGATAAACTATAAACTTATCAGGTATAAGGTCATTGGCAATATGGTCTAAGCTGATAGGCATAGCTGTGTACCCATGTGTATACAACACTTAACACTCTAAACTCAAGAAAATAGAATAGGTAGATAGGAAGCCCCATTTTCTTCACCTAAGACTCCCCCCCCCCAAACAATAGGGCAGTATAACAGCAGAGGCTAATCTGTTACTTGCTCAGGGACCATGAGGTAAAAAGGGGAGACTTAACAGAGGTTTGAAGGGTGTTGGTATCTACTAGACTTTGTATGGGGTGGGGACATAGTTCTGCCTGAACAGGCAATGACAAAACTCCACTACCTTAATTTCTAGAATACTTTACCTTGAAATGGTGGCAGTGCTCTAGAGACTGGTATACCCTGGGTTTGTCTCTCTCTCTCTTTTTGCCTCTTTGTAACTTAACTAAGTGGCCATATAGTTTGGAAATACATTTTTGATGTGATTGTATTTTGATAGCTATGCAGAAGTCATAACAAGATGAATGAGGAATCAGTTTGGAGGCCTTCTAGTGCTCTGCATGTGGAAAAGAATATAAACTAGCTTTTGGTGGACCTCTGCCAAGCTTCAACAGAAAGAAGACTCATGAATGCATATAATAACAATGACAATGCATTTGGTTGTGTCTCAAGAGTTGGTAAATTAAGCAATCTCCCACCTGCTCGAGACTAATTTATTTGTTATTTTTTCATTCTTCCATCCTGCTGGATTACTGTGACCAGTAGAAATACTTACCCAATAGGCCACAATTTACGTCCCCCTTTGATATAGTTTGATATTGGATTGGAAAAGTATATAGTTGAACATCCAGTCTAAAAAACATTCTTGTTTGAAATGGCTAGAGTGCTTCAGAGATGCTTCATTAATGGAAGGAAATCCACTGTATGAAACCCCTGTCCCTGTATTGCTTAATGGGCCAACAACGAATAACATCCAGTTTAGAATGGCAATGTAAAAATGGCCTTAGAGCAAGAGCTAGCTCTGCCCATGTGAAGCATGGAGGGAAGACACGGACTAAAGAAACAATTTATGATGGTACTGTAACGTGAAATCTGACATTTTATAACTAGGCTTTAGAACAAGACTAGAGATTATAAGTACGAAAAGAAAATATTTCAGGGAACATCTTGACAGAAAAAAAACAAAATGACTGAAGAGAGAACATCTGGTGCGGTAATAAAAGCTTGGTGGGCTTATACTGTCCACTGAAGGAGGGTAGGAGTAGGAAGTATCATTCCATTTACCTTGCCGTGGTGACATGTCAGTATGCATCCACATAATGGCAACCTCCACTAGTGCAATCCTATGCAGCGTTACTCCAGTCTAAACCCATTGAAGTCAATGCATTTGGACTGGGGGAATTCTGTATAGCATTTGACATGTACAGTGCTGCAGGCACTAAAACAGTTGTTTTAGTGACTGCAGCATATTTAATTTGGATAAGCCTATATAAGGAGGGCATGGAGTGGTCACCTCGTGATAGTAAACTTTCTGTAGTGAAATAAGAATAGTTTGAAGATGTACTGCAATTTCCATATGTGCTTTCGGCCCACCCCAACCAGACTTTACCAGATTTGGTAATTACACAGCACCCTAACATTATTGTCTTCCCTTGCCATTAGAGATAAATAATTGGGTTAAATGATCTTAAGAGTGTCTTTTCAGAAGAAACTATTTCCATTCCTATTCAGTTATAATATGTAGTTAACATATAACATTTCATTGAAGCAACAGTAAGCTCAAATACGTTTCCTATAGCTCTGTAACTTCTTGGATTCTGAGTACTTGGATGAGGAAGTGAAGACCATCATCTAGTTTGACAACCACTTTAGCAACCTGAAGTACCTCAGGATGGAATAGGAGAGTACCTGCCTGACAAACCTAGTCTAGGAGAAAGCAACTATAAAGGAGTCTCAGAAACTTTCAGGAATTATCTTCAGCAATAGAACATGTGTATCTTGCATTCAGGTAATACTTCAAATAATGTCTTTCCTGGAGGGAAGACACAGAAACAAAGTAGAAGGGAATTTGTAGTAACTAAAGCTACATCTTGACAGGGTATTAAAGCCTTCAGCTTTTCAGGATGTTCACAGATCTCCTGAAACATCTTTCTTCTCATACATGTGTGAAAAAGCGTCTCAACCTCTGAGGCACTGTGGCCCTGTGAAAAAATAGGGAGTCCTTATTTTGGTATAAAAGGCTATTGTTATGCTAGGTAAAGACTTGGACTAACATGCTTGAAGAGGCATGTCTATTGCCCACTTCTGTATTGAGCTTTCTGCTGAGTAAATGTGGTACAGGCAGCTCTAACTAACACTTCTAGTCAACCTGAGCAACCCTTGTAACTTGAAGCCTTATCACTGTACTGAGCCTAGAGATGAAAAGCCTATCAGAGGAAATGACAAACTTCAAACGAAACAAAAACTTAGTAGCATCTTAGACTAATAACATTTATTTCCGTATAAGCTTTCGTGGGTTCCAGCTCACTTTGTCAGGCAGATATGTGATTGAAAATCCTACTGGGAAACTTTCGTTGGGCAGGTGTGGGTGTGGGGAGGCAAAGCTCAGTGCAAATTACACTCTGAGCCTTTCAAATGTAAATCTCTGTTTAAGGGAGGAAAGGAGGAGTGGATGGAGAAAAGGCAGGTGTTGAGTCCATCTTCTGTAACACAGGCCCTGGTTGATGTCAGGTGGGCTACTTTAAGTGCGAGAACAGGCAGAAGGTGGCAGGCTTGACCATAGTTTGGCCGGGATACACCATGCAGCACTGTGTCTTTGCTTGTCTCTTACTTTAAACAGACTTACCCATATAATCACAACCCTCCTTAGTTCCAGTTCTTTGAGAAGCCAGAGGTGGCTCCTAGCCTATTGGTTCTTAAAATAGCTTCTCCGTAAATCTGACACCTTACTCCTTCCCCCATTGCTGTTGCCTATGTACTGAGAAGGAAGATCCTATGCACTTTTCCTGGGGTCTGAACCTTAGATTCTGAGACAAGTTGTAGAAAGAACAAAGTGATCTCAAATTTTGGGTGGAAAAGAGTGTATGTACGGTAGGGAAAGAAACACATTATCTCATGTCTTGCAGTGCTGCCCTACCCCACTTCACATAGTACTGTGAGTATTAAGCAATGGTTAGAACTGAAAAGATGATGATGATGATGGAGTAGGGAGAGCAACTTGTGGGGGCCACCTCATTTTAATGCAGAATGGTGGTAGCATGTCGACATGGGAGACTCCAAGTCAGATTACCACACTGCCATTAAGCTTGTGAGTGACTTTGGGCCAGTCACACATAATTAAAATCACAGGGAGATAGTGGCCACTTTTCCTGACAGCAGAACGAGGGATGCCATTTTAAAGCAATCCAGGGCTGAGGGAGGACTTGTCTTTCAAAATAATCGCATAATCGTCCCGCTGGACCTTTCCTCCGAGACTTTGCTACATGAAAAAGAGCAGTTTCTGTTAAGAGTTCTCTCAGCCGCACCCACCTCACAGGGTGTCTGTTGTGGGGAGGGGAAGGGAAAGGAGTTTGTAAGCCGCTCTGAGACTCCAAGTGAAGGGCGGGGTATAAATCCAATCTCTTCTCTTCTTCTTCTTCAAACCTATCACCTCGAAGCTGAGCATAAAATACGCTTTAGGTGGTTTTCTCCATGTGAGCTCTCGGTGATACATCAGGGACAGAGACTGCATGCTTATGACCTGATTAGTGGATATAAGCTCCTGTCTTCCTTGGGCACTGAATATGAGCACCCTTCGCCACCATCTCCTATGGATCTGGACTCTCAAGCGATTAAAACCTCACCGCGATGGGTTCAAGTTAAGAGACAAGCCCTGTCTTAAGAAAAGTGAATGCATACTGTTTTCAAGGACGAATGCCGTACTTATTAATTCTGGTGTAGTTAACCAACTTTACTTTCTTACAACTGTTATGGTGATGCTAACCTGCTTTGGTTTCACATTATATCTATAGATTTTTCTTCATGGTGCTGTTAACCTATTTGAGTTTAATCTAGCTGGTGCTGTTAACCTATTTTGCTTTCTTTTCAACTCACAAGTTTTCCTTTATGGTGCAGCCTACAGTTAGGCTCATGCAACACAATACGACAGATTATGAGGTTAACCAGTTTTTTACTTCCATCCTCTTCCCCCCCCCCTCCTTTTTCTGCATTAAGAGAGACGCATTCCCTTAAGAAAAGTGAATGCATACTGTTTTGCAGGCTGATTTTCGTACTTTTTACTTCTGGTGAAGTCCTTTTTTATTTTTTTTTCCCAAATATTATGGTGACAACAACCTGCCTTACTTTAAAGTTAAACCTAAAGGTTTTTTGCTTTGTTTTTTTACTACAATGCTGATAATCATTTTGAGTTGAATCTATTTGGTGCTGTTAACCAACTTTGCTTTCTCTTCACCACACAAGTTTCCCCTTTATGGTGTAGCCTACCTAATTTAGGTTCATGCATCCTGACTAGACAGTTTATGATGATGTTTTTCATGGTATTTTATGCTATTAAGGTGATGTTAACCAGTTTCCTTTTCCCTTTTTTATTCACTTTCTGTGCATTAGGAACCCTTATTATGGTGTTATCAATCCTATCTGAGCCCAGCCTTTCTATTAAGTTAGACCAATATGGTACACTTCAGTTGTCTTTGTTATCTTTACCTGTACAGGTTTTAATTACATGGTGTTCATTCAGAATCTGATTTTTCCCTAAATATGTCGAGGTTAAAAGAACGAACTTATTGCTATTACAGCAAGGGGGGTGGTAGAGGCTTACCCTTATTCCCCCAATTTAGTTAAATAGTGAGATGTGAGGTAAACAGCTCACTAGCTCGAGCCCTGGCTAGCTGGGACAAGCTTAATTAGTTAACCCTCATTAGATGGAGTTCATCCTTAGTTACTCAAGTTTATACTTAAACTGTTAAATGTTAGTGTCTGTTTGTATGTTAATAAGATTACTATTAGTGTTGTATAGTACAGGCAATAAGACACTCAACCTCAAAAAAAAATCAGTCCAAAACTGTGATTTTACGTTTTGGTTTTATGTTTTTATGTAACCTATCTTATTAATACTGTAAAGTGCCTTGAGCTCCATATAGAAGAAAGGCAGCTGTAAATATTTTAAATAAAATAATTAAGATTGAATCCTAGCATACCTTACAAGGCTACTGTGAGGATACCACAGAAGGGACAACCACATATGCCACAGAGGTCCTTTGAGGAAGACCAGGATAACCGAATCCCTTGTTCAGCCTTGATGCTTTGAAGTACAACCTCTTGCAAGTCACTACCTCTCAATTTAATGCATTCAGTGGGTGATTGTGTGGATAAAATGGGATAACCCTGCTTCTTCCCTCATTCGTGTTTCTACTTACTGTACCCCTTGCCTGGCTATTTCATCCTGATTTTTTTTTTGCATATCACTAAGTTTTCAGGGCATATTCTCTTCATAAAGATGGCTTTTACGAGGTATACATGCTCTTTGTAAAAGAAGTTGGAACTACAGAGGTATTAAGTGATCAGCAGATTGACCAAGATCTCATACAACCTAACTGTAAACCACGCAGCCAGATAGAAACAGTTAACATGATACTTTTATGGAGCTTATGAATGTGTATGCCTGTTGCAGCCAAATGTTCACTGCAGCTAGTAAATTAGGTTAAAATAAAAAGGTATTACACAGTTGCATGATGACTAGCCAAGTTAATGTTAAGTGTTTTGTGCCAACCAAAACATAGCTCTTGATTCTTTCTCTATCCCATTTACCAGATCAGGTTCAAGTGGTAGCATATTAAATAATGTCTTCAAACCCAGCTATAAATGCTCTGGTAATTTTAAGGGTCCCCCCCCCGACTGTACCCAACATAAAGTGGCTTTTGACAGTGAAACAGACATATCCTGTTATAGAAAATGCCAGAAAGTCTAGACAACAGAAATTTTTGCTAAGATCACATTAATATATACAACTACAAGAAGTGGGACCCGCAATACTCACGGGGGGGGGGAGAATTCCCCATGGTTCCTGGGTGGCTGGCCTGCAAGCAGCAGGTGTGCTGCATGGAGGAGGAGGAGGCAGCCGCAGGTGAGCCCAGCAGGCAGTCTGCCGGGCCCACCAAGGCTTCTCCCCCCACCGCTGGCGCTAACAGCAGCAACGGTGGCGAGCTCTGCGTGGCTCCTAGCTGCCAGGCCCCCCAGGCTTCCCCTCCCCTGTTGACGGCAGCAATGACGGTGAGCCCTGTGCTGCTCCCAGCCACCAGGCCCACCAGGCTTCTCCCCACCCTATCGCCAGCAGCAACAGCGGCGATCCCTGCACGGCTCTGCCATAGTTCCCAGTGGTAAGTGCGTTTTCTGTACATGTGCAGGGAATGCTCTTTTACTTTTGGGGGATTTAAGTATCCCCCATATAGTTTTTTCAACATTTCAGATTTTTCTGCACACCTGGGGAGTGCCCTGAGTGTGCAGAAAGATCTGTTTACCTTCCACGTGCTCCAGATGAGCGGATTTAGAGAGGGGGCATCTTGGCTATTAGATATATAGATGTTTGACCTTTAGAAGATTAGTAATTCTGGAAGCCGGGAGATGCTTACTTTCATCCAAATGGTTTGATCATTTTGTAGAGTGTATCTGTGGTATTTAGATTCAGGTGGGTAGTGGTGTTGATCTAAAGCAATAGAACAAAGTTTGAGTCCAGTGGCACCTTTAAGACCAACAAAGTTTAATTCTTGGTATAAGATTTCATGTGCATCTGAAGAAGTGTGCATGCACACGAAAGCTTATACCCAGAATTAAACTTTGTTGGTCTTAAAGGTGCCGCTGGACTCTGTTCTTGTGGTGTTTAGGTATGTTTTAGGTGTTCAGGTAACTTAATAGTACTATCCTGGCCTACTGTTTGCAAAAGGGAGAGACTGTTTGTGTTTTTAGGCACTTCAGAGCAATGAGGCAATCAAGTTTGTAGGTATGAAACTAATGATGTTGCAGGGGAGCTTGTTGTGATAGAATGATCCAAGAAAGAACATATTTTAGTTCATCCTGAAAGTCCATATACTGCTGGTGGAGTTGGTTTGGTTAAAACATAGGGTCAGGAAGCAGAATGATTACTAGGATGGTATTTTCATCCAGCACTAAAAGCAAAAATAATAACAAGCCTATTCTTCTGCTTCAAGCTGTATTTGTTACAAGTTGGCTTCAGTCATTAGAACATATTCAGGATCAAGTCAATTAACATTTTTGTCACACCCCAAGCATCCCTAATTTTGAATCAAGAGAGGAGATATAGATTAGGGCTGTTTTACTTTTTAGAACCTTCACTTACTTTGTGACATTTTATCTCTACTTCTTCTACAGGTATTATCTTGGCCCAGGTTTTGAAACAGAGGAATATACAGTTATTGAAGATTTAACAGAATGTTTAGTATATACTATCTTCCCACATCTTTAACAAATCTGTGCCATTTAATAAACGTCAAAAAGAACACTTCAGAAAAAAGGATTTGATTTGGATTTTTTTTTAATGTAGAAAAAACTGGCAAAAGAAACCTTGAGTGGAGTTTCATCTTTTGTCTTACAAACTGCAGGAGTTAATAGGGTTCATTGAAAGGATAGAGGGGATGTCCAGCATCCCTTGCTACCAGTTTGCCATCCACCTGTGAAGGAGAAGGAGACCGTCAAAAAGAAGTACTATCATGGCTAAAGTTGCAAAGGCAAATAGATTTCTCAGTCATTTATTTACAAATAGTGGCAAAATTGTTCCCTCTATTCTTTTGCCAGCCTCTAGAAATTGCTACAGTGGTGCCTTTTTTTGTTACAGCACCAAGACAGCTGCTACTGAAGCAAAATTCTTTTCAGTCTTGGTTTTGCTCAGTTGTTTTAAAATGCACTGTCAAATTGGAGAATGCAAGCAGGAAACTAGTGAGGATTATGACGCTTGGGCCAGAATTGTCTTCGCATTTTGTAAGATGGTAATTGTTGATTATATATTGTATAAAAATAAAAGTATTGAAAGAGATGATGTGAAACAATAAATAATCTGGACACATGCAATCAAGGTATAAGAAGACCTTTAAGCAGAGAGGGAGCAAACTTGATGCCATAACTCTCTCACATGATATTTAAGAAAACCTTAATCTATCATCATTCTGCATTTCCAGGTTTTAAAATAGCTGGCTCATATACTGAGAGACACTAGAAGACATGTAACACAAACAATACTACATTCAGTTATTAAGATTTTTAAAAGAAATTGGTTCTGAACAAAGATAAAAACAGGAATACAAACCCCACCTGCAAGGCAGCTTCCAAAGAAGTTACATAGTGGTAAATACTTGTTGCTCATAGCCCATTGTTTTCTTAGGCCTACTTCATAAGTTATGCATATTTTATGGCTGCAGCTAAAAATTCTGGACTCATACACAGAGGCCACAAGACTTTCAAAACTATTGTCTACATGGATCTGCATAGAAAGTTCCCCCTCTGTGCTACTGGTACAAGAGATTTTCTAGACTATAAGGCCTATTTCTTTGCCAAACTGCCCACAGAGGTTGTAGTCCTGGCCAAGTCCTTTCAATGGAACCATACCCAGAGGTCATTTCGGGGGGGATCGCGGGGGATCGCAGTTCCCCCGGGTGAGGTACGGGGGCGGGGCACATGATGAAGCCCCGCCCCCTGCTTCCGGCTGCCCCGCTTCCGGCCTTCATTCAGCCAGGAGGAAGCAGGAGAAGAGGGAGGGTAAGTTGCTTCCTCCCTGCCTCTCCCCACCGCTGCCTGGGGCCAGGGAGGGCCTTTGCGGGGCTTCCTTGCACTCATGGGGCTCGGCAGTGGAGCTGCAAGGCTGGCGGTGGCGGCCGGGACCGTTGGGGGCGGGATGTGTGGCCTTATGACACACCTCCGGTGATGTCAGGGGGTGTGGCCTTATGACACACTTCCGGTGATGGCAGGGTGTGTGGCATATGCTAATGAGTTATGCTAATGAGTTCCCCTAGCTCTTTTTCTACGAAACGACCCCTGAATACCACCTACATTAGATCTGAAGCAGCTCTTGTGGACTCTTTAAAAAGGTACTGCAGGTATTTTGGCCAAGCGTATAGGGTACTATTTTTAAATTAAAGCAAAGGGTATATTGATGTTACCACACCTTATAAATTGTTTTCAGCTACATAATGGGTCATTTTGAGTTCTGCTTGGGTGGTTCTTATTCAGACAGCTGATAGAATACCAATGACCAAGAGAAGAAATCGTGAAAAGTCTGAGTCTGACGGAAGGAGCAGAACACCAAACGTATTTGTACTAGGCTTATAAAATATAGTGAAAATGCCTTATATAGCACAGTACGGACAACATTACCGTGACCATTGGTACAATGTATCGCCAGTTCTTATTCAGGGTTCCAATATAGCTCATTTCTTCTGCTGTTAGACTGAAGTCAAACACCTAAAACCAGAAATAAATGCTTTTATTATTTAGTCTTACTAAATGACATATTATCCTGCCTTTCTAGCAACTGTTACACTATATTCCTCTTACACAGGACACATTGGTATAAACCCAGTTCAAGAGATCAGTGATATAAGCATTTTTGCTTTAGTTATTCCTACCGTATGTATAGAACATTTTAGCAGCCCCCCTCCCCTTACTTTAAGCAACTGTCACTTACTTAATATGTCAAATGGACAGGATATATGGAATATAATTCATTCCCAGTTTCTTTGAGAGCCCCAACAAGGATTTCCAGCAAGCCGTTTACCCTGTTTCCGTCTGAAAAACTCAACAACCAAGGTTGTTACCACTCAGTTTCCACGCAGCTAGCTACAGAAAACATTAGCTGGCATGAGTGACTAGGCCCTGAATGAGAGGTGGAGAAGCCTGGAAACAGTTGCTGTTTTTACAAGAACCATGGAATTCTTTGTTTGTTTGCATGTACTAATACGGTTTCTATTAAGTATCTTTTGGTTCAGCTTAGAATTACTGTACCCATTAATCTTGTACCATGGATTGTATAACACAGGCATTAAATCCCTTCAAATCTCTCGGAAACAGCTGTTTATTCCTTCAATCAGTAAACTGTTATTCCACCCTTCCTCCACAGAGCTCAGGGTAGTACGCACAGTTCTTCCCTCCTCCATGTTATCCTTACGACGATACTAAGGGTAGTCTACTCCCATACCATCCTACTGTACCACTGCTGCTCCCTTTAGAGGCCCTGCTTTGGGTGGCCTGGCCATTTGAGGCAACCTGGGTAGCAGCCTGAGAAAGGGCTTTCTCAGTCACAGCCAGGCCCGTAGCCAGGATTTTTTGTTTTGTGGGAGGGAGTGAAGGGCTTTGTAAAAATAATACATTATATCTATGGATATATGTACTAATATCAATGCTGCATGTGATCAATACACTGGATACATAAATAACACGCAAGCATGCTGAAGCATGCAAGGCTGTATGTTGGCCTGGCATTCAGAAGAAATCTAAATTTCTGTTTCACACCCCCCCCCTTCATACCCACCCAGCTTGGCACCCATGTCCCCCTCCCATTCCTTCTCAAAGTTGATTAACTAGTCTATTGCTTAAGGATCAGAACCCTCTGAATCCTCCCTACCCTCCAAGCAACCAAGCCACCTGTTTCCGTCCCTCCCCATACCAATCCCCACCCATGCCTCTTGTGGGGCATGGCCATAAATCAAGGGGCGGGCCCCCAAGATGCCCTACTGTAGCTATGGCAGGGGTCGTTTCGTAGAAAAAGAGCTAGGGGAACTCATTCGCATAACTCATTAGCATATGCCACACCCCCTGCCATCACCGGAAGTGTGTCATAAGGCCACACCCCCTGACATCACCGGAAGTGTATCATAAGGCCACACCCCCTGCCATCACCAGAAGTGTGTCATAAGGCCACACCCACCCCTCAGTCTTAGTCTTAAAGGTTAGTCTTAAAGGTGCTATTTGTTAGTCTTAAAGGTGCTATTTGAACTCTTGGACAATTTTGCAGCAACAGACTAACACAGCTACCTCGGGGAAGCTCCTGGATGGGGCTGGGAGTCCTTGCGGAGGCCACGTGGAGTGGCCTCGGCCAGGCAGAGGGGGAGGACGCCAACTTACCCTCCTGCTGCTTCCTCCTTCTGCAACAGAATGAGGCTGGAAGCCGGGGGCGGCCGGAAGCCGGGGGCGGGGCTTCGTCGTGTGTCCCACCCCCCGCACCTCACCCAAGGGAATGGTGATCCCCGGCGATCCCCCCAAATCGACCTCTGAGCTATGGGCCTGGTCATGGCACTGAAACTTTGGAACTCCTTCCCCAGAAAGATTCATTTGCCTCTTCATTCTTCCTCAATTGTTCTCTTCTGCCAGTGGATGAAGACTTTTGTTTTGTCTGCTGTTCCTTCACTAACTCTTATTAGCCCTCCTCCCTGTTTGTATGTTTTATTTAGCAACTATTTGTTTTAAATATATATTTGTATTTAAATGCTGTATTAATCTTCACAACCTGAGGACCCTGAGTTGGGTGGAAAGGCAGCACAAAAATGTTTTAAATAAAAGTCCTGTAAAGTGGGCTAGCCTGAGAAAGAATGACTGCCCGAACGTTACCAAGTGACTTTCATGGCAAGTAGGGATTTAAACCTGGGCCTCCTCAGGTCCAATCCAACATTCTAACAACTACATCACACTGCGTCCCCTGATATTTCGATATTATTGCAACCACATGGGTTGTATTATTCTGTAGCCCTTCTCTTCTCCTTCCAATTATGCTGTTCTCACATCCTCTTTCTGCAGTTCTCTTAAGTTTTAAAACTTACCAGGATTCAAATGCTCTCCTTTCTTGCCCCCTCTGATTTAACAAATTCTGTACCACCTTACAGAGAGACTACAGACAGGAGAAAATGTCTTCCCACTGTTCCACAGAAATTTCACTAAGGATGGGACTGGGTAGAATCAAAGATGGAATTGCTGCTCTGTGTTCTCTTGTATATTTTTTTATCTCCATTTGGCACAGGCACAGAAGCTGCCTGCTCTAGGATTTAGGAGAACACACTACCCTTGCAGGAAGTCATCTTAATCCTGCCCCCTGTCATCCCAGAAAGAGCAACTTCCAAATAAGCAAGGAGGGTGTCACATTCCTAGGAGAAACTTGCAAGTCACAGGCAGATCAACATGGATCTGCTCGAGCAATCTGTAATATTGCCAGTGTGTGCTGATCAGACAGGTAATTGCATTTGCAAGAGCCACACACCTGCTTACCAACACAACAGATCAAAATAATGTTTAAAGAGATTTATCTTTTGCCTAAACTTCAAAGAAAAGCCTTAGGAGAAACGTCAAAGAGATAATGATCATCTCATTTAAATAATAAAAAAGAACACATGATAGCAATGTTTCAAATGACATGGAAAATGAACAGAAGAGCAGACAGTGAGTTTAAGTCCTGTCAAAAATACACCATGAACAAAGCAAAAAAGGAAAGTCTCTTTAAGGCACAGAACAACCATCACAAGCTCAACAAATTAACATTTAGACTGCAAGGCCTCGATATTCTGAACCAGTAGTTTATTATCTAACATCAAAACCACCAAACAAGCTAGGGACCTCAAAGCCAGCTGATCTACTCACTGCCGTGTATCAATGCTGTCACAAACCTGCCCTGGTCCTGTGTGTTCCTACATGCATGTTGCATGATTGCTTGCATGTAAAAGCATATTTCTCTTTGTGCCACCACCCCAAGTTATAAAACCCAGCCTATCATGTAACCAGTTCCTGGGGAAACCCTGGTAACGCTGCCTCTAAGCAAGTACAAAGGGAAGAGTTTCCAATTACTTAACTCCCCCATGCATGCATGTTCTTAGCATGTAGGAGCAGTCTAGGTGTGTGGGTAGGATCTGAATCATGGTCTGTTTTCTTAAACAGAAAGAAACTGTATTATTACAGATTGAGCTGGCATACATAAATGGAAAATAGCTATCATGCTTAGTGAGACAGAACTAAGGAAAAGAAATATAAAACACATGTTTAGCTAAGTTTCTCCTCCTAGAACTAACACACAAAAAAAGATGTCCTTATCATCACAGGGGACTGGAATGCTAAAGTAGGAAGTCAAAAGGTAACTGGAATAACAGATAAGTTTGGCCTTGGAGAACAAAATGAAGCCTGGCAAAGGCTAACAGAGTTTTGTCAAGAGAACATGCTGGTCATAGTGAACACCCTCTTCCAACAACCTAAGAGTGAACACCCTCTACACATGGACATCACCAGATGGACAACATTGAAATCAGACTGATTATATCATTTGCAGTCAAAGATGGAGAAGCTCTATACAGTCAGTAAAAACAAGACCTGGAGCTGACTGTGGCTCAGATCATGAGCTACTCATTGCAAGAACTATGGATGGAGGTTCGTGACATTGTGCAGGAGGCAGCAATCAGCACCATCCCAAAGAAAAAGAAATGCAAGAAAGTGTAGTGGCTGTCTGATGAGGCTTTACAAATAGCAGAGGAAAGAAGGAAAGTGAAAGGCAAAGGAAAGATTTACCCAACTGAATGCAGATTTCCAAAGAACAGCAAGGAGAGATAAGGAGGCCTTCCTGAATGAACAATGCAAAGTAATAGAGGAAAACAACAGAATGGGAAGGACTAGAGATCCCTTCAAAAAAATTGGAGAAATCAAGAGAATGTTTCAGGCAAAGCTGGCCATGATAAAGGATGAAAACGGAAGGGACCTAACATAAGCAGAAGAGATTAGGCAGAGGTGGCAAGAATACACAGAAGAACTATACAAGAAGGATCTAAATGTCCTTGACAACCACGATGGTGTGATCACTGACCTCGAGCCAGACATCCTGGAGTGCAAAGTGAAATGGGCCTTAGAAAACATTACTAACAACAAAGTTAGCAGAGGTGATGGTATCCCAGCTGAGCTATTCAAAGTCTTAAAAGATGATGGTGTTACAGTGCTGCACTCAATATGCCAGCAAATTTGGAAAACGCCACAGTGGCCACAGAATTGGAAAAGGTCAGTTTACATTCCAATCCCAAAGTAGGGCAGCGCCAAGGAATGTTTAAACTATCGCACAATTGCATTCATTTCAGATCCTACAAGCTAGGCTTCAACAGTACATTGATAAAGAACTGCCTGAAGTACAAGCTGGGTTTCGAAGAGGTAGAGGAACTAGAGATCAAATTGCCAACATTCACTGGATTATGGAGAAGCAAGGGAGTATGAGAAAAGCAGAACAACTGATTGGTTTAGCATAGGAAAAGGAGTACGACAAGGATGTATACTGTCACCTTGCTTATTTAAATTATATGCAGAGTACATCATGTGAATTGCCAGCCTGGATGAATCACAAACCAGAATTAAGATTGCCGGGAAAAACATCAACAACCTCAGATATGCAGACACCACTCTAATGGCAGAAAGTGAAGAGGATCTAAAGAAGAGGATCTTCTTGCTTCGAGTGAAAGAGGCGAGCGCAATAGATCATGGGATCCGACCCCATCACTCCTCGGTAAACAGAAGGAGAAGTTGTAGAAGCAGTGACAGACTTCACATTCCTGGGATCCAAGATCACTGCAGATGGTGACTGTAGCCATGAAATTAAAAGACGCCTGCTCCTTGGGAGGAAAGCGATGGCAAACCTAGACAGCATAATAAAAAGTAGAGACATCACCCTGCCAACAAAAGTCTGTAAGGTCAAAGCAATGGTATTCCCGGTAGTAATGAATGGCTGCGAGAGTTGGACCATAAGGAAGGCCGAGCGCTGAAGAATAGATGCTTCTGAATTATGTTGCTGGAGAAGACTCTTGAGAGTCCCTCGGACTGCAAGGAGATCAAATCAGTCAATCCTAAAAGAAATCAACCCTAACTGTTTCCTGGAAGGCCAGATACTGAAGCTGAAGCTCAAATACTTTGGCCACCAAATGAGAAGGGAGCACTCACTGGAGAAGACCCTGATGCTGGGAAAGATTGAAGGTCAAAGAAGACGGGGACGGCAAAGGATGAGATGGTTAGACAGTGTTATCGATGCAATGAGCATGAAATTGAGCAAAATCCAGATGACAGCAGAAATCAGGAGGGCCTGGCATTATGTGGCCCATGTGGTCGCAAAGAGTCGGACTCGACTGTGCGACTGAACAACAACAACAAAAGTTACAATACTAGACAGTTACCTTTGGTGGAGCAAACACATCCCCAAACTCCCTACTGCCCCCTTTGCAAAGGAGTTTGGGTCCCAACAGATGGTTACAGCATCTGGGCAAAGTATTTGAACAAAGAACAAAGGGAGATTCCATCTTTTAAAACCTTTCTGCCTGCTTTGATAGCAGCTTCCCCCAGTCTAGAGTTAGGACTCCTGTCCTTGTGGGAGATACCCCAAACTCTTCCTTAATCAGGTTACCTGGTACGTACCATACATTCCACGGTACAGATCAGGTATTACAACCCTCATCGATCCTTCCCTCTTGTCAGTTAGGTCAACTGGGTTCTCTGAGCCTTGGGTATTATGTTATTGCCCTTCTTCAGGGGCAAATAAACTGTGGCCATGGTTTCAGGGATTCTTCTGATGCTTTCCAAAAGCATCCTATCTCTGAATCTACCACAGATGCCACCCAGAGCAAACTGGAAAGGAGGCGGCGCAATAGCTCTAGTGAAGCCACAAACAGGTAGATGTTCACCAACTGCACTGTATGATGCTGCTTTGCTTTACTTATAAGCTATTATCAAGGAAAGACCGAATGGAAGTCTTTCCATTGCTAGTCAATGCTATTTGCTCTCTGCTTCTGGAGGACCAGGCAGAGAGCCCCACTAACCTGGAGATTCTGCAGTATGCGTGTGGGAGTCACACTCTTGGGGATAACAACCACCTTGCGCTGCACTTGCCATCTGTAACAGGGATAAAGAGAGGATGTTATTCCTCCCATAGAGCCAAAGCAACATCCAATGGTTTAGCCCAGCAGGGAAATACTAACTAGTTGATCCTTTCCCCAATGATTCTTCAGGCCTCTCATGCCTTTTAAGGCCCATTTAGGGTTGAGATCTACACAGTGTCATCTTAAAATGTGGAGCTCCGGACTAGTTTGTTTGAAGTGACCACAAAGCAGATTCTCAAAATCAGTGACTCCCTTTTAAGAAGATGCACGTACTTGAACCATTCCATTAAAGCTAAAACTGAGAATCTTTCTTGATATAATGTTCTCCTTTCTTATTTGTGAGTGTCTCATCTCTAGGATCTCTGTTCTTCCTGATAACTGGCCTTACAAGGAGCTGAGCCTGTCTTTATTTATTAGATTTTTTTTTAGTCGCTGCCCACCCAAAGGGTCTTGCAGCGACTTACAGCATTAAAACTATATAAATGCATTAAAAGCAACATAAAAATTATAATACAAAATATTAACATAGTCTAGGGCCAATGGCTGCTATGTGGGTGGAAAAATCCAAAATTTCTCAGCAGCCACCCAGGCTTTATACTAAGCAGTCTTACCCAAAACTTTGGAGCAAAGCAGGTTTGAGAAAGTTGAGAGAAAATCCAAGGAAACCCTGGGAGGTATATAGGCACACCACAATGCTGTGGGAAAGCAGGAAAAAATGCCACTTCCCAACAGCATTGAACCCAGAGCAAATACTCATGTGGAAATGCCTTTTTCCCTGCTGCTTAATCTAGCGGGTTTTTAAAACCTGAATTCTCCTTGTCTGTTTTCATTATTGTTGTGAGCCACCTTGAACCACATTGAGAAGGTAAGATACAAATACTTCTCATAAATAAACAAGCAAGCTTCACAAAGTCCTTTTACTCAGTAAGGAGTCAAAATCCTGCAGCATAAGTGGAAAAGTTCTAAATGTTTCCTTGCAATTAAGAAACAAAACTGGATTTCTTAAGTATACATTTTAACAGTGAGTCACTCAGAAAACTGCTTCAATAGAGTCTCACTGTTATCTCAGCCAAGTGCCAATCAATTATTACCTGAGGAGGATTTGTGCAGGAGATTTACTGTATCTTTCAGCCAGCTTTTTAATCCCAGGTTCCTCCAAAAGTACTGGCTCATCTGGGTGCTTCCACATCCGGTCAGGTGAGCCAAGAGGGCTGTACGCAGTTACCACCAGGTCTCGCTGATGGCAATGAGCTATCAGCTCATTCTGGGCTAGGTAAGGGTGACATTCTACCTATCAAAGCAACACACAGTAGTGATCAGACTGCTACAAAAAATCACAACGTTAGACAGCAGATTTCAGGGGGAAACTTCAACCGCTGACTGTGAGGCCAAGATAGTCCTGCACAAGCCATTTCTCAGTGACAGATGTACATCTTGTTATGTACGCAGACCGCCACCAGGGGTCCGCGGCTAAAGCAGGAGCTTGGTCCCCAAGCACAAAGGGGACCTAGGATCCTAGTCCACCAGGAGTCCACCAATAGCACCCTTGGCAGGAGATTCAAACCCTCCAATGGGGACAGAGGTGTGCCAGGTGGAGTGTATATAGTTGGCCTTGCAGGGCAGTTTTGTGTGTCTTGTTGTGAAGTACAATAAACGCGTCTGAACGCGTGTCGTGGTCAGAGTCCTCCATGCGTCGAGCCAAGTACTTTTCACATCTGCTAGCCACACTGTGCATCTTCACACCCTGCACTGGCCCCCACCAACCTGCACTGTAGATAGGAGGAAGCCCAACACAAGTCAAGACACAAAGGGGCAGAACAGAAGCAATGTCTGTCAGTATGGCATCCTCAAGCCACATGATTCCCAAAGGGAAAGACCTTGCACTTTTCATGCTAAAAAACAAGGGATTTCACACTAAAAAACTCTAAGGCATCCATTTGAATTATAGCTGACAAATTGTGGCTCAGATAACTAGGAGCAGAATATTTTCAGCCACTTTCAGTTCCTTATCTCTCACTGGTGTGAGATGACAGCATTTCCTTTACTTATGTGCTGTACCCTAGGGTTGCCAACTTGGGAAACTCCTGGAGATTTGGAGGCAGTGTCTAGGGAGGGGGGAGTCCGGGGAGGGAACTTAGCAGGGATGTGATGCCATACAGACCATCCTCTAAGACAGTCGTTTCTGCCAAGGGGGAACTGGCCTCTGTAGCCTGGAGATCAATTGTAACAGCAGGAGACCTCCAGGTCCCACCTGATGGTTGGCAACCCAAAGGTCTAGCCGCAATCTACTGTCTAATCATTCTGAAAAACGCTGACTTTAATAGAATGTATCTAGTGTAAATTATCTACAGACTATGATTTCTTTGGACATGGTCATTTTGTAAAACCAAACCACGGAACCTGGAAAAGGTACGATGGTGGGGTAGCTTCTGGAATTGTTTGATTTCCCTATCTCCTCATCTCTCAGGCACCTGACTTTTCCCCTTAACATTTAAAATATTGTACTATTCCATAACACTTTCACCCAGTGAATGGATCAGGTCCTCAATTGCTTAGTTTCAGCAGATCTGCAGCTTCAGGTGCTCTCAGACTATCCACCGGTCATGCAAACATCTGATCTTAAGGATTTATATTAGACACTTATCATATTCTCATTTGCAAATACTCTAAGGAATGTTGAACAAAGTTTGAATTCAGGGACACCTTTAAGATCAACAAGGTTTTATTAAAGGTATAAACTTTCATGTACACAAAAGCTCAAACTTCATTCTGCTGCAGACAAACACAGCTGCCCACATGAATCTATCTAAGGAATGCTGAGAGACCTATTAATCCAGGCTAAATCAATGTTGTAAAGCGATTATTAAGAAATTATTTGTTTTTACGGGGGGGGGATTATGGAGGATCCAGTGGGCCACTCCAAATCTGTAACATGTTTAGTGTACTCCACCATTCTTCTCTGTAAGGGTTATCTTCCTGGCTACTGGACTATACATTTGGTACCTGAGAAATTCTGTAATCAATCTGAATACCTCATTAGGAAAAGAAAAGGAAAACCTATCTCAGTAATTTGCACTGTATACTAAGACACACTAGATTGCTACACAGTGAGAAATTAAATAGGGTCCTGTGATTCCCAAAAACCTATACAATTTCTGCATTGTTCTCTGCTCTGATGTTGCCCTGCAAGAGCCTTACGCAGCATCTATGGACTATGAACTGTACAATAAGTGTGCCAGGGTATTGAACTATGCGGTAGCCCGAAGATAGTGCCAACCTCCTGGACTGTAGACACGTGCCCTGCCGAGGGAAGCCTTGCCCTGAAGCAGTGTGCCAAGCCAGACGATAGACCCATGGAATACCCGATGTCTCTCACCCTTGCACTCCTGCAGGAGACAAACCAACCTCCCTGGCACCACAGACACACAACAACCAGCAGCCGTTCTCTATGAAGGAGCCATGCTCTGCTAAGGAAACC
This sequence comes from Gekko japonicus, assembly GCF_001447785.1. NCBI lineage: Eukaryota > Metazoa > Chordata > Lepidosauria > Squamata > Gekkonidae > Gekko > Gekko japonicus. The sequence continues at coordinate 614,227 of NW_015164190.1, forward strand.
TGAGTGTTCCTGCAAAGACTCCATAGAAAGACTCTTTCTCCATCAGGCAGGCACTTCCTCACCACCACCTTTACCAGATGCTGCAATACTTTTACCTTTCAGTTGTAATTTGAAGTCAGAGGAAGGAAAAGATTGTACATCTCCAATGATAAGGGTCAAGAATGTGAATCAGAACAGTATTAAAAGTAGGCACAAAATGCAAAAGCAAGAAGCAGGAGCCACACAACTGAGGGCTAGATTATCAAAAGTCAAGCAATCTAGCCCATTCAAAGAGTAAAAAAAAACTTACGCCATGCCAGAAAGTACACACGGTTAGGGAGCAGAAGACCACCTATATGTCCAGGACTTTCCATTCTCAGCTTTTGCCACATGCCCACCTCTCTTCCGTTCCAACAGCAATCCTTAGGGCTCATTTCTCATACACTTAGAAAATTATCAAATCAGGAAATTATCTGCTCCTTTTCTCCTGCTTTTGCCTTACCTGTAGCACAGCTGGTTTGACAGAAGCTACACTGAGGACATCATCAATCTGCCGGCTATTGAAATTGGATAATCCAATGGCCTTCACAAGGCCTTTTGCAACCAGCTTCTCCATGGCTTTCCAAGTTTCTTTGTAGTCAGTGTAATCATAACGCATTGTGCCATCAGGATTCTTGGGGAACAGGTTGTCTCCCCGTCTGTTAGGCAACAGATTTAGCAATAATATTAAGCCTACTGGAAACAAGTTAATGCACATATCATAAGATCCAGTATAGAAATGGCATCCCTTTCTTCTCATTTTACTATTCCCACTCACTGTTTGAGCGACTGGTTTATACACAGCAAGTAGCTGGTTTTAACACTGCTCTGGGGGTATCAGTTGCTTGAACAAGACACTCTTGAATATGAGAGAGCCAGCATGGTATAGTGGTTAGAATGTTCCACTAAGATCCAACAGACCCAAGTTTGAATTCCAGCTCTACCATGGAAGCTTGCTGGGTGTCCTTTGGCCAGTCTCTGCACCCTATACTACCATAACACATATTTCTTTATTTTTTGCCATCTATGCAGGAAAACATAACCATTGAAGGCTGAAAACAAGTTCTGCAGTAACATACGAAAGTGTATGATTTGGACTCAGGGTCACAATAGATAGCATGCTTGGATATTAACAGGGGTCTTTTGGGGCCGGAGCGCTGCTCCGGGAGCCCAGGAGCTGGCAGAATGGCAGTGGCAGCAAGCCCCGCCCCCAGTTCCCCGCGCTACGGCCTGTTGCCTTCCCCCCCTTTTGCTTCCCCTTCTGACATCACTTCCAGTGATGTCAGGGGGCGTTGCATATGCTAATGAGCTATTATGCTAATAGCCTAGTAGCTCATTAGCATGCCATATGCTAATGAGCTCCTGCAGCTCTTTTTCTTCAAAATGACCCTTGGATGTTAAGCTAAACTTTATAACACTGAAAACATTGAATTTAATAATGTATTATCATTACACACAATATGGCATGTTAATTGTCACAAAAAATATTTACATTTAAAGAAAAAATCTTGAAAATATTGTATAGACCTACTGTATAAGTTTTTTTCCAGTGCTCTACAAAAGTTCTGATTTTCCATTACAAAAAAAAAGGTGGTAGTCCTCAGACTTTTTATGCTGCACATTTGGAATGAATGAAATGGTTTTTAAGGCAAGGTTTTTCTCACTCAAAAATATTTCATAGGCAGTTTTTTCTGTGTTCCCTCAAATTTCCCAGTTTTTCCATTGACTTTTTCACATTATACATTTTGAGCATTAATACGTTTGCCTTAGGAAGCAGTTTTCTCATTCTAAAAGAGAAAACATTTCATAGGCGTTCATTTTCTGTGTTCCCTTAAATGTCCAAATTTTTCCATCAGAAAAACTGGGCCAGGGGGCGGCCTTGGAAAAAAGAGGAAAAAATGCTTTTTCCCCTCTAGCCTAACCTGCCTCGCAGGGTTGATGTGAGGATAGAAAACAGGAGAGGAGAGCAATGTAAGCCACTTCAGGTCCCCATTGTGGAGAAAAGCAGGCCATCAGGGAAGTAAATAAAATAAATAAATGGTCAGTCTTGGCCACAAAGAAATTTCAAGTGTTTTGATTTCTTCTTACAGAACTTCATTTCCAAGTCTGGAAGGAGGGCAGCAGGCCACTCCATACCATCCCACCACTTCCTAAATACAACGGGAAAGAATTCACCAAAACATTTGAAGGGTCTGGGGCCAAGAATTCTAATCCCTGCAGGTGTAACGGCTGACCTGCCCGTGGCCTCCACCTTGCAGTTGTGGTTTCATGCTCCCCACTGACACTCACTCAAAGGCATGTGGCCAGTGCATGAGGTAAAGGTCCAAGTAGTCCACCTTCAGATCCTCCAGGGATTTCTTTAAGGCTGGCTCCACGTCTTCCGGGTGATGCTTGGTATTCCACAACTTTGAGGTCACAAACAGTTCTTCCCTCTTAACGGCCTTTTAGAAATAAAGGTATGGGGTAGAGAAATCATAAGTCTGTTTTTAAATATTTCTGGAAACAGTGAAGGTTGTGTGGATAAGTTTGAAGGCAAAAAACCCTCCAACTCAGCACTAAGGATCCCCAAATCAACATTCAAAAGTATTTTCCACGCTGTTAGGTAACTATTTCAGAAAACTGCATAATGTGCTGTTTGGTATCTACCAAATTAATTAAAATAATATGCAGGTTATGTGAATTACATAGAAATTGCAGATGTTGCTCATCCCTGGATTAGATCTTTATGTGCCATTTCCATTGTAGGCATATGAAATCAGGTTTTATTTTCTGCTCTAAGGGCAATAAGAATGTGATAGCTAAGGCATTTCCAGGGGTAAAACTGTGTCCGATGGAAATATTTTGCAGCAACAAAAGGCCAAACAACCACAGCACGAATAGAATTCCAAGCCAACAGAAGTATGCTGCATAGAAGGGGTTTAGCTTTTGTCTGTGATGCAGCCGAGTTTATAAGGAGAGGTAATTACAATAGTTTCTTTGTAGTCAGAGCCAAGATGAAGTAAAACATTACCCATGTATAATCATATTTCAGTTACATTCTATATATATTCCCATTTCTTTTTCTTTACCTTGTCAGCCCCAACAGTCTCCAGGAATGCTTCACCAATCTCTGCCTCATTGCTGTAAGCTGTTGCACAATCAATGTGTCTGTAGCCTACACTAAGGGCGTACTTTACTGCCTCCTTCACCTGAAAGCGTAAACACAGAGGATCAGTGTATCAGAATCTATAAAGAGATCTGTTTTATTTTAGCTGAAAAGGTTGTCCTGAATCTACAGCTAACAACAACAACAGCAACAACATGACTATGAAGATTTCTTCATTGCCTTTGTCTGCATATGGTTGGGAAGTGCACAGATAAGAGAAAGCAAATTTGAGGGAAGTTTGCAGGGTGTTGATAGCAGGGCTAGTTTTGGGCAGGAATACACAGGAACGGAGTTCCGGCTGGCTTCAGAGTTGGTCACAGCCACTACACCCAAAACCTTTGCGTGCATGGCTACAGAGGGAAGGCCTGGAGAACGACACCCCCCCAGCGACTCTGAGGCGGGCGGGCCAGGAGGGCTCCTGGAAGGATCGGGGAGGCATTTAAATGCCTCTTCGTGCCTTCCACGGCCTGTCCAAGGGTTGGGCAAGCCAAGGGAAGGCAGTTTAAACTGCCTCCCCTCCCCTCCAAGGGCTGGCTTGCCTGGGCTCCCCGCAGCCAGGGGGTGCCTGGGCAAGCCAAGGGAAGGCAGTTTAAACTGCCTTCCCTTCAAGGGGGGGGCTTGCCTGGGCGGGGCAAGCCAAGGGAAGGCATGGGGTGTGGCCAAATATGGTAATGAGTTGTGCTGTCAGGGGTGTGGTTTAATATGCTAATGAGTTCCTGCTGGGCTTTTTCTACAAAAAAAAGCCCTGGTTGATAGTATGGACAGCCAGAAGATAAATATTCTTTAAAAAGCAGATAAAGCTTCTCTTGGTAAAAGAACGGATGACCATTTGGGAAAGGACACAATGATGGAGAACCAAGGTAGCAAGCCAGATGAATAGCAAGCATAGAGCTGGACACCATAGAATCATAGAAACATAGAATGATAGGGTTGGAAGGGGCCATACAGACCATCTAGTCCAACCCCATAGAATCAAACCAGAATAAATGCCTAAAAATAAAGTGGGTTGTGCATTGCTCAATTACTTCTTTTATAGGGATATGGTATGTCCTGTTCTTGCTCTTTTTAATTTAAAAGAAAGTTCTCTATAGAGAAAACAAATTTTTACAAAGGATACAGATGCAATCAAAATATAGTTAGATGATCCTTCATCTCATAAAGCTCTTGCATTTATGTTTGAAAGGCATGAACCAAATATCTCAAAGGGAGATAAAATCCTTTGGTCTCTAGACCCCCCCAAAAAAGATTAGAGGCTCTACTCACTATCAAATTTAATTTCCTTTTGATATTGGGAGCCTAGGCAATAGATAAAGAGTTTCATAAGCTCTCTGATGTTCTAACACATCATCTGAATGAGAGACCAGTCTTCTTTACTCACAATGATAAAGCAATCCCAGCCCCCTCATCATAATACCAACTGAAAAATCTTTCTTTCCTTTGTCCCAGGAATAGTTTATAGCCAACAGTATTATTCTGAAAATAACAGTAGGGTAGTTACTATAAACAGCATGCGAAATTCTTCCTGCCAGACTTCAGGTTGCACATACCCTTGTCACGATGAATACTGAAAAGTCACAGAATCCCACTGAAGGGGGGGACCTGCAGTTGCCTTTAAAACCTTAATAAATAATGTATTGAAATTATCCCTTGTCTCACTACAGATACAAATTTCTGCTAGGATGAAAGGCAAGCAAGTCAGGTGTAGAGGCTCCAGTGATTATTTATTGGAAGGAAGAATCCTAGCAACTGAAAAAAATATGCAAGAATGTCACCTTCATATTAGTCCACAAAAGACACAAAAGAAGCACAGACTGAAAACTGTCCCAGAAAAGTAAGGACTGGCTATTTAATATGGCCTAAAAAGTCTTATGCAAGAAATGGTGTGTGTTCCTTCTTTAGTATCTTGTTTCTTTGATGCTGCAAATCACAAAGACTATCAGTGGAGAACCAGAGGTTCCAGAAGAGAGCATGCACTGCAGCAACAGAGCTTTGGAGCTGCTGGCAGGCCCAGCTGTGGGGGGGTGGGGAGCTGCTGGCAGGCCTAGCTGCAGCAGTGGTGGAGCCCAGGAGCTGCTCCAAGCCTGGCCACTGAAGCCAGAACAGCTCCCAGACAGCACCGCTGCTGTGATTGGGTTTCAAGGGAGTCACGCCAGGCGGTGATGGGGGCCATGGGGATGGCCTCAGCATTTAAGGATGGCAGCAGTGCCGCAGCCACAGCAGTAAAGTATGACAGCAGCCACATTGGACCTGGCTGTCATGGCAGAGGTCACTAGGATGGCTGTGGAGGAGGAGGATGCGGACAGCGAGGCCAGGCCAGGCTGAGGCAGAGAAGGACGCTGAGCTCAATAGTTGGTGGTGGGGCTTGGAGATGCACCAAGCTTGGCGATGGAGGGGGATATGGGATTCCCCCCACACATAAGTCTCTTACCACCACCACCCAAAGCTGTAAGGAGGGAAACAAGTGTGGGGAATCGGCACTAATAAGGAGAGGGATCCCTCAGCAAGTTTCACAGGCCCCCCACTTGTCAGACAAGTCAGGCTAATGTGTTACCATTGCTTGTTTCCCCAGCCTCCAACCTTTCATTGTAAGATATTGTTTCTAGGTTGTTTAGTGTGCACTCCAGCACAGTGATGAGAGCACCACTCCTAGCCATACAGTTGTCACAACAGTGATCTGTTAGAAGGCTAAAGGGGCTGCTAAGCACCAGAAGTCTCCCCAGACCCAAAAGCTTTGTGACTAGGAACAATGGGCACTAATTTGTTTACTGGTTGAGGAGCCTCATCATTAGATACCAGGAGCCCAAATTTCCCACCACCACCACCACCATGGGGAAGTGAAGACCCCACCAGAATCAATGTAGTACCTAGGGCTGCTGGGGAGGGGAGGGGCCTCAGTAGGGTATAACACGGGGATATCAGCTTCCAGGTGGGACTTGGGGATCCCTTGGAATTACAGCTCATCTCCAAACTACAGAGATCCGTTCCCCTGGAGAAAATAGATGTTTTGGAGGGTGGCATTTTACCTCACTGTACCTCACAGTACCACACTGTACCTCATTGTACCTCACTATGGCATTGTACCTTATTGAGGTCCTTGTTCTCCCCAGGCGCTATCCCCAAATCTCTAGGAGTTTCCTAATCTGGATCTAACAACCCTACCCCCACATCCCCTGCCAGTGGCCAGGCAACCCTAGTATAACCCCACAGAGTCCACCCTCCAAAGTAACCATCTTCTCTAGGGGAACGGATGACTGTGGTATGGAGATCAGCTGTAATTCCAAGAGATCTCTAGCCCCCACCTGCAGACTGGCATTCCTAGCAATACCCAATCAAATCACCTTTTCCCTGCCTGAAATCTTGACATGGTGCCTTTGTGAATAAGAAATGTACTAATGAGTATGATTATGTAGCAGATCAGTAATAAAGAGTATTCTCATTTAGTATTCTCATTTCCAAACCAAGAAATGATGATCCATAGAAGAAGATTTGGATTTATACCCCACCCTTCACTTGGAGTCTTAGAGCAGCTTACAACCTCCTTCCCTTCCTCTCCCCACAATAGACACCCTGTGAGGTAGGTGGAGTTGAGAGAGCTCTGAGAGAACTGTGACAGACCCAAGGTCACACAGCTGGCTGCATGTGGAGGAGTGGGGAATCAAACCCGGATCTCCAGATTAGAGTTTGCCACTCTTACTGGATCTGGCCACCCTACCCCTGCAATCCCCTGCCGGGGAGACCTGGCCACCCTAGCCAGGGGAGAGGCTGTAGAATAGGGTGCTGTTTAACTCCCACCACACACCCCTCAATCTGAGGCCAAGGAAATTCCTTCATACAGATTAGATCCTGGTGCACAACAGCCACATCCTGCTACCTGACAATCTGCATGAGGATTTCTTTGTTACAGATCAAGAATGGAGCTGAACAGTATATGATGCAGATAGACACAAAAACTTAAGCTTTTCGCAGTCTTAGAATATTTAAGATGAGGCTTTTGTTTCAGTATTTCCTAAACACTCCAGTATACTTTCTTGAGCTTAACTGTCTCTTTTGGATTCCAGAAGAAAGGGATACACTATCTAGTTGCCAAAGTTCTTCACTAAAATGGCAGTACACTTTATTGAGTTTTACTGACTCTTTGGGTTTCAGAAGGCAGTATCTAAACACACCATACCAGGGATCACTCCACTCTTTGAGCTATCGCCCTTTTTTAACTGGGTAAGGGATTTCTTCTCTCAGGCCCCTGCCACACGGCAGAAAAAAACACGGCCAAAGTGTGGCTATTCAGAGCCGCACCAAAAGAGACACGCGGTGACGGGATCACACAGATCCCCTGAGCCACCGCGCCGTTGCTCCCTGGCACGATCAGATGCCGGGGAGGAAGCCATTGATGGGAGACCGAGGCAGCCGGCTGCGCATGTGTGCGCATGTGCAGTTCGGCCAGGAGCCTCGGATGTGCCGGCAGAAGGACGCGCCGGCAATCCCACGGCCGTGCTTGCCGCGGCCTTTCTGGTAGGTCCACCTCTGTAGGTGGTTTGTTTTCACTGTGGATTTTCAGCCTGAAGGGCCGGATCGGGGATGGGTGCACGCCGCTTCCCAGATGTTTCGGTGGGATTGCGCCCGTTTGCTGCACCCCCGATCTGTCCCTCTTCCGGCCCTAAACCTCCCGTGTGAATGGGGCCTCAGTAGATCTATCCCTTTTTTTGGCCCAAATGGGAGTCTTCACTGATCTACCCACCCCTCCTGCTAACCTTCCCAGTTCTCCATTCATGTGAAACTGCTCTCAGTCAGGGCTAAACACAAACCCTACCAGCATCCAACTCTTCTCAGTCAAGGCTAGACTCAGTCTCAGTTCTCCTCAGCATTCAGTTCTGAAGATCCTCTCTGCTCAACTCATGTTAACCAATCAAATCCCCTTGAGCAGCCTGTCACTCAAGGATCTCTGGCTCTGTGAGGCATTACCCCTTCATAATCCATTACCTGGTTACACAGCGCCTATGATCTTTTAAAGGGCAGTCCACCACAGGGGCAATAATCTGCAATCACCAACTCCAAAGTAGTCCCACTGAACTATTATGGATTAATTGCCTTGCAGCAGTATTAAAACTATAGTAAAGCAGTTGACACAACTAGCGAGTCACTCTGGATTGTATAGGAAAACACAAACCAGGTTAGGATTACTAGCTTGCATTTTATTTATTTTAGATAGTATGCTCATTGTCTCAGTCCTCTTCACCAAGGCCCTTCCCTATAAATTTCTTCTTGGGACAGGATTGTTATATTGAACGCAGACAAATGGAAATACTGTTCACTCAAAGAATAATTAACCTATAAAATTCATTGCCACAGGATGTAGTGATGGCCACTAATTTAGCTAAGGGGATTAGGCAATACAAGGATAGGTCTAGCAATGGCTGTTATCCACAATGATTAAATGGAGCCTCCATGTTTAGAGGCAGTAACCCTCTGAATTCCAGTGTTGGGATGGGGCAACAGGGGAAGGGTATGGCTTATATGCTCAGGCTGGAGGCCTACCAGAGACATCTGGTTGGCCCCTGTATGAAACAAGATGCTAGGCTACATGGAACCAAACTGGTCTGATCCAGCATTACTCTTCTTATAGCCCCCCCAAAAGTCTCCAGCTGCCCAAGCTGCCCACCGAGCTTAGGAGTTGTGGGACAAGAAGTTGTAAGAGTCTGCTGAGCAGCAACCAAAAGGTCCTGTCAAGAAGCGGTGCTGAAAGCAGGCACAGGCCTCATGCGGCACTCACCAATAAGGGCAAAGTAGCCCACTTCCCACTTAAATACTCTTCAGTAGCTTCTTGTACTTTATGCCCTGTGTTTCACCAGCCACATAAGTTATCTTAACTAGCAAGACGTTTGTCGGTCTGGAACCCTTACTGGGAGGGTTAGGAATTTAAGAAGTAGCATCCCAATTCTACAATGCTTACTCAGAAGTAAGCCACAAACTATTCAATGGGGTGTATTTCCAAGTGTGCAACCTAAGACTATTAGTGAAAAAGATGAACATTGCAGGAGAAACTTTGAGATTTTTCTAAGAATAGTTGCATAATTTTTCTTACAGGTTTTGAAGCTGGGTTTCCAACTCTACTTAAAGATAACTATTAGCACATTCCCAGCCTACCATTAAACAGGGTTAGATATCATACCTCAACTGTCATATTGGAGAACCATTAAAGAATAGAACATTATCAATCAGCTAATTACAGAATTTTGACCACCTTGGGTTTGTGTGTGTGTGTGTTGTTGTTGTTTTAACTTCAAGCAAAACATGTCCTGAGCCATCTATTGATATATTGCCACACCATGATGGAGGCAGAAGAGTGTGGAAGAGAGGAGGACACAAGCCCACAGGACAACTGTAATAAGAAGCATTATGTCTGCCCAGGGCCTACTGTTCTTGGCCATCCAATATCTGCCTTTTGCACAACCACAGAATTTGTGTATTTTTGAATACAGGACTTGAATGGTAAGAACAGAATTCTAGATTCCCTCCTCCATCCAAAACAGAGCTTACCTGTCCAGCGTCACTCTTCCAAGTACCCAATCCTACAAGAGGCATCTTTTGGCCAGTGGGAAGCAAAACATAGCGGGATTCAGAAGACATCTTTACCTAATGCAAATATGATTTTAAAAATTAACCAGGATGCTACCATATATCATAGGACAGATGTTACAGTAGATCTGCTTGTATTTGTACAAACAGGACCAGTAAGAAACTTGTTTTGCTTCCTTCCCTCTCCCCCCTTCTCTAACAGTGTTCCCCCCTCTTCCTCACCCCCCTTCTGTTAATGTCTCCCACCTCTATTTCTCTCCCCTCACCTTCTCTTTCAGTCTTCCCGTTTCTCTGTCCCCCCCCTTATCTGTCAACCTACCCCTCTCTATTTTGCCCCCATTCCTCCTCTGTCAGCCTACCCCTCTATTTTTCCTCCCTCTCCTTCTCTGACAATCCCCCCTCTTTCTTCCTCCCTCCCTCTCCTTCTTGTCAATTTTTTCCTAACTCCCAACTCTCTTTCTCCCCACTCCTTACTTTACCAGCCACAGCAGTTGCAGGCAGTGTTCCTGCTAAGCTGAGTTAGTGTTCAAGGTTTTTTAGCCTCCAGCTCACAGATTTTTGTCTTAGCTCAGGGAGGAGGGCTCCAGAGCCAACTAATTGATGCAGGAGCCAAATCGCTCGCTCACAGCTCTCATGCCAGTAGCTCACAAAGTAGAATTTTTGCTCACGGGACTCCACAGCTTAGAGGGAACACTGGTTGCAGGTCTCGAAGCTGCACTGGGCCTGGTGCAGTTCCAGGCCTCCAAGCCCAGTTGCAGCAATCTGGGAGCTGTTCTGGGACCAAAGCAGCTTCTGGCATCCGCTGCCACTGTGGCTAGGCCTGGAGAAGCTCCTAGCATCCACTGCAGATAACTCTGAAGAAGGTAACTGCATTGGGGGGGGGATTTAACACCCCAATGCTTTTTTTAAATTTTTAACATTTCAGATTTTTCTGTAAACCAAGAAGGTCCCCAAATTTGCAAGAGGATCTGTTTAGTGTCACGGTGGCCCCAGTCCACAGATTTAGATATCCACACATGGGAGCAACACTCAAGAAATAGATATACTAGTATAATGTCACTGACTCTGAGAGTTTCATACATGTGTAAGAAACTTGAAAGGACTGTTCTATTACTAGTATTAGTGGTACACTGTGTAACCCACCATGAGGCTCTGTGAGAAAGGCAAACTATAAATAAAGTAAATAAATCAATTAGTATTAGCATTCACAGTTATGATATTCATTTGATAAGTATGTTAATTTATGCAAAAAGCCTCTTGAGCACTGGAAATATTCCCGTCCATTTTGCTGTAGTCCTACTTAGAAGCTTGATCTTTTGAGTTGTCTTCATACATCTGCAACAAGGATCCATATGCAAATAATATCATTTTTGAAACCTATGGTTATGACTAATCCTGATATACAACCTTTAAAAAGTGGCTATATTTTTAAAGCCTGTTTTTAGAGACAATGGGGATGACAGTTTTGCTGTTTTAAAAAGGATTAATCCTATATCAGCCACAACTCCTGAATAACTTGATTTCAGGATACCAGGTCAAAGTCACCTCATACAATGAACCTATTTGGGAATTAAATTATCCCCTCCCCAAGCTCATCTCCTCATGTTAATGCCTCTGCCTCTTTGGCCTGGCCCTTCACTCTGCAAGAAAAACAATTTCTGCATGAAGTATACCATTAGGGAAATTCTGTTACCATTTCAAGGAGCTTTGGCCCAGCAAAAATAAAAAATAACAGAAGCAGTTTTGGAACTAAAAAGGGGGAAAGATCAGTGTGCTTGTCAGTAAGAGAGCTACAGTATGGATTAAATTCCCAATTTAAAAGTGAAAAACAGCGTAAACACCTTTCAAAACTGCCAGAAGGGTCTTAGTGCCCTATAGCAGCTCTGAGGGGGAAAGCCTCTGTGAGGGCTTGTTCTTCCCAGCTGCAAGACCCCCATTCCCAAACTAGACCATGTTAAGAAACATGAGAGATGTGAGAGGTGGGTTCTTCAGGCATCAGTTATCCCAAGGAACATCACACAGAGTCAAAGTAAGGGAAAATACTTCTTCCTGAGATGTGCAGAATGGGTCCCAGGAGGAAGCTGCTTCCATATCCCAGTCAGCCTGGCCCGTAAGTATAGTGGGGCTATTGGGGGCTCTGCCCCTTCCTTAAAGGGATAGCACCACAAGATTTCCATCAAAAAATATTTTAAAATCAGTTTCTAACATTTTTTTAAAGGCACATACTCCCTGGCTGCACAGCAGCCAGCTGCCGCCAAACAGATCCTTTAAAAAGACCCTGATGAGGAGATGATGAGAAGAAGCCACCATGGCACCTCCTCCCTCCACCCAAAGTGAAGGCTGTCATGCCATGGCCTGCGTGGGGGTGGGGGTGCTCAAGGAGCAGGACTTCTCCTCAGTCTCACTGTCGGGACTCTTTCTGCTTGTTAGCAGGAAGAAGACTCGGTGGCTAGCAACACTGCTTATTCCCAACCCCAAATCATTAATGAACCTGTTAAAGAGCACCAGACCTAGTACCAAGCCCCACAGTACCCCTCTGCTCACCACCTTCCACTGTGAAAACTGCCCATTTAGACTCACTATCTGTTTCTCTTACAGTCTCAATCTTACTGGACTGTATACCCTTTCTGACATACAGAGAAGAAGAAGAAGAGAAGAAGAAGAGATTGGATTTATACCCCGCCCTTCACTCGGAGTATCAGAGTGGCTTACAAACTCCTTTCCCTTCCCCTACCCACAACAGACACCCTGTGAGGTAGGTGGGGCTGAGAGAGCTTGTAACGATTCCTTGTCTTATATGTGTGTGTGTCGCTTTAAACGTTTGGTTGCATGGCTGTGAGAGATAGTCTAGAGTGGTTGAAACAGGCAAGTGTGGTGTGATTGGTGATTAGCAGAAAGGGGGAGGGGTTTTGGAAGTGAAAAATGATTGGAGGAGTATGGATGTCAGTCTAGAGTGACAGTTACAGGTTTGACAGTTAATGAAGACAGTTGATAAGTTAGTTCGTTCTGAGGTCTGGGGGAGAGACAGTCTAGTCCAGGATCGCCTCCCCCCTGGTAGGTTCAGTGACCATCTGCTCCATGGCACAGTTGTTGAGAGTATCTAGAAACCCAATCTCTTTCTCCTCACTTGAACAATAATTTAACCAATCAATATATAGTTAAATCACCTATTATGACACAATTATTTCATCTAGCTGCTTTCCTGAATTCTTTTGCTCTTTTTAAATCATCCCCTAACTTTTGATCTGGTGGGCAATAACAAACTCCCAGAGTTAAGCTTCCTTTTGGGCACACTACTTCCACCTGTAGCATTTCTGTAAGCAAATCTATTTCTCTTACATTTTCAATCTTACTGGACTGTATACCCACTCTCATGTACAGAGCCACTCCACCTCTGACCCTTCCCTCCCTGTCCTTCAGATATAATTTATATCCAGGAACCACTGTATCCCACTGATTATCCTCATCCCACCAAGTTTATGAAATGCCCACAGTGTCTATGTTCTCCTCTGACACTAAACATTCCAGCTCCCCCATTTTACTTCCAACACTTCTAGCATCTTTATATAGACATGTATAATTTCCCAGACACGTTAGGCTTGCAACCTTCCTCCTGTGGCCCCTTGTCAGGCAGTCAATATTGTTTGTCACCCTCTCAGTGGCCAGTCCTAATCCACTTCTCTCTAGAATGGTAACAGTTGCCCCTTCATCTCTTAGAGATGAGCCATTCTGAACCAGAGACATTTCATCTCCTGTTGACTTTCCCCCAAGATTTAGTTTAAAAACTGGTCTGCCATGCTTTTGATTTTAAGTGCCAGCAGCCTGGTTCCTTCTTGGGATAGTGGAGGCCATCTCTTTTGTACAGATCCTGCTTGTTCCTAAAAGCATCCCAGTGCCTAACAAATGTAAACCGTTGCTCCCTACACCATCATCACATCCATGCACTGAGACTCCTAATTTGTGCCTGTCTAGGTGGCCCTGGGCATGTGTCATGATCTATGCAGGCCTGGGAGAAAGGCCTCGAGGCCTGTGTGGGAGTGGAGAGCAGACAGCCTAAAAAACCCACAATGCTTAGCAACGGTTGTAGCCAATGAGTGTACAGAGATTGTGTGAGGGAATGGAACTTAAGCTTTGTGGGCTGTGGAAAATGGTGTTCTTTCTCTTCTGCGGTCTTGTCTCTCACAGAGCTAAACTGAGGGGACAGTCTGGTCTGAGAAAAAGATCCCTCACTTGGGACAGAGTGAGTACAGGCAGGAGGCCTGGTATAAGAGGGCTGTGGGCCTTGAAACAGTAACTAGTTAAGTGAAATAGGTAGTCGCATTATATTTGATTATTTTGCCTTTAAACCACTGTTATATATTTTAAGCACCTTGTCTTGTTTTCAATGCCCCATTACTGTGTTAATAAACCCTTTGTTTTATGTTCTCTGCCTGGTCATCACGCTTATATTTTCTCAGCTTAAAAGGGGCATTTTGGATGGGCTTGGGAGGGTACTCTGGGCCTTCTCAAGGAACCCGAAGTCCAGAGTGGTGGCAGCTGAAGGTGGCAACCCCCTGGGGGTCATGACAGCATGGATCAGGCAACACTTCCAAAAAAAGCTACTTTGGAGATCCTGGCCTTCAGTTTCCTGCCTAGCAGTCTAAATTTTTCCTCCAGGACCACACAACTACGTTTCCTTACATCATTGATGCCAACATGTACCATGACCACTGGCTCCTCCCCAGCACTGTCTACCAGCCTATCTAGACCATACATAATGTCCTCTACCTTCACACCAGGCAGGCAAGTCACCATGCGGTCAGTTCATGGGTTCGCAACCCATCTATCTACAAGCCTAAGAATTGAATCACCAACTACCAAGAGACCCCCCTCTCTCCCTGTCCAGGGATGGTTCCTTGGTGCAAAAAGAATGCCTGTTCACCAACTGAAGATGGGGTCCCTTCTGAGGGAACATTCCCCTTTTCATAAGCATGATGGCCTGTTTCCCCTTGACCCTCATGCTCCCTGACTGTGGCGGGGCTGCCATTCTCAGAGTGGGACACATCTAAAGTCCCCGAGAGTTTTATCCGTGTGCCTAACTGACTGTCTCTGCTTCCCCAGGTCAACCACCTTGGCCTCAAGGGTGCAAACTCCTTCCCTGAGAACTGGGAGCTCCTTGCACCAATCACACACACATGACTTTGGTCCAGTTGGCAGACAGTATACATGTTACATTCAGTGCAATACACTGGATACCCCCAAACCCCTGCTGGCATTCTATCTTCATCGTTGCCTTTTTATTATTTTTAATCCCCTTTTTTTATAAAACTTTGTGGAAAGTGTGCTTACCCTTTTAGGGATGTGGAGAGACTAGTGCCCTGGTTTCCTCACCCTACTGCTGAACTCACACATCTGCTAAACTCGTCTGTTTATTCCCTTGTTCCAGACACTTTGTCACTGGAGCTGAGACACTTCGTCACTGGAGCAGGGTCTGCTACCTTGTATATAGTACAAATCTTCAATAAAAACAAATATTAAAAAATGGAGGAAAACCTTATTTTCCTAAATGGGGATTGTTTCAAGATTTCAGTGATCTACAGATGGGACTGCAATCCTAACATAGGCAAACAGCTTATGTGGCTTTAACAGTGGCCAGATACACAGACAGTAGTGGTCAATAATGCCCATCTAGGGTTACCATATTTGAAAAAGCAAAAAGGAGGACATATTTTCTGACTACTTCAAACAAGTGATCACTATGACAAATCTCATTTTAAATACTCTACTACTTAAGCTGCGATACTTGCTACTAACTAGTAATATTCCTAACCTTCCAACCCAAAAAGAGGACATTTTCACCAGTTTTTAAAAAGAGCCCAAAGGAGGACAGACACTAAAAAATAGGACATGTCCTCTAAAACGAGAACATCTGGTATCTCTCATCCCAATACCACAAATTCACCTGCTGATGTCTGCAGGACAGGTTACTTTTACAGGCCTGGCAGCAAGCCAATCTTGTAAATCCTGGTTAGCTGACAACTTTCAGTTCACATTGCAGACTACTGGGAGTGGGGGAGGTGCTGCTGTGTATTTAGAGGATCACTGAAGACCCAGTCTGAAGGGAAAAGGTTGTGCCTATGGGAACAATCAATAGATTTTCTTTGAATAAGAGATACAGTTTAATTTGTCCAAATTAGGAGAACTTGTTTCATTCAGAAAGGGGGGGGGAAGATTCTGTGGGCTGGAGTTTAGAAAGGATCACGCACAAGGAACTAAATATACTAACTCCAAAACCCAACCTGTACTTCAGTTTGAAGAGATTATAGGCTTGTGCATTTCAGTGAGGAAATCTATATGAGACAGGCTGACAGGCCTGTACCTGCAGTTTGGTGTTTGAAGAACTGTACCCATCAATCATGTCCTGAAGACTCAGACAGCCATAAAACTCCAGGGCTTTGACCACTGCTTTGGCAAAGGCCGATTTCATAACAAGCAGCTTTTTGGAGCTATACCTGATTTTCACTCTTAACCTCATAAACAAAAAATATACAAATCTTGTAGGATTCACCTGCTGATGTCTGCAGGACAGGTTACTTTTACAGGCCTGGTAGCAAGCCAATCTTGTAAATCCTGGTTAGCTGACAACTTTTAGTTCACATTGCAGACTACTGCCCACATCAAATAGCTTACTTTCCTGTTCTCCTGTCAAACATCATGGCTAACACTCATGCACTCCATTTATATCAAGAATAGTAAGTAACAGGGGTAGTTTCATAGAAAAAGAGCTAGGGGAACTCATTAGCATAACTCATTAGCATATGCCACACACCCCGCCCCCAACGGTCCCAGCTGCCGCCGCCGGCCTTGCAGCTCCACTGCCGAGCCCCATGAGGGGCCCGGTGGTGGACCTGCAAGGCCAGCGGGAGTGCAAGGAAGCCCCGCAAAGGCCCTCCCTGGCCCCAGGCAGGCAGGGGTGGGGAGAGGCAGGGAGGAAGCAACTTCCCCTCCCTCTTCTCCTGCCTCCTCCTGGCTGAATGAGGGCCGGAAGCGGGGCGGCCGGAAGCAGGGGGTGGGGCTTCGTCATGTGCCCCGCCCCCCGTACCTCACCCGGGGGAACTGCGATCCCCCGCGATCCCCCCGAAATGACCTCTGGTAAGTAGTAATTTAAATGTATAAGCAACAACGCTGGGTTTCTTTGTTTTTGTTTTCTTTTAAAAAGTATGTTGACTTAAACAGGAAAAAATGCCAAACAATACATGAGCACATTACAAGTATGCTGGAATTTGTAAAGTTCTCAAGATACCTGAGTCCTGCAAGTTATGTTCATTCCCCCAATGATAATGTATCAGAGTTTTCTCATCAGAATACTAAACAAATATTACAAAAACCAGCAGACAACTACACAAAATCATTACTACGGTTTCTTCTTTTGCAATGCAGATGTTCTTTATACTACTAGCAGCAGGTTTTTATTACGATGTATAATGTAGATTGTTTTATTGCTGTTGTTCAGTGTCCTGAGCCTTGTGTACTCAAGGGAGGGTGGTCTATAAATTTAAATTATAAATAAATACAAATAAATATTATGGTAATGTTTTTTGTTACACCAGTTTGGTGTAGTGGTTAAGTGTGCGGACTCTAATCTGGTGTGCGGACTCTAATCTGGGAGAACCGGGTTTGATTCCCCACTCCTCCACTTGCACATGCTGATGTGACCTTGGGTCAGTCACAAGCTCTGGCACAGCTGTTCCTGAAAGAGCAGTCTGTGTCAGAGTTCTCTCAGCCCCACCCACCTCACAGGGTGTCTGCTGTGGGGAGGGGAAGGGAAAGGAGTTTGTAAGCCGCTCTGAGACTCCAAGTGAAGGGCAGGGTATAAATCCAATCTCTTCTTCTTCTTCTTCTTCTTGGGGGGGGGGCAGGGAGTGCTATGGTTGTGCACTGAGACTACTCTGCAAAGCAAAGGGCCATCAAGCTCTGGGTCCCCAATACTCTTGCTTTTCAGCCACTACTCCTCAGTGCAAAGTATGCAGCTACAGATTGGTGGAGCCAGTCCCATAGTGCAGTGATGCACAGCTCCAGGTCTGGATATTGTAAGCCTCAGACACAGTTGTGATGATATAACAATACTAAATTGCCAATTAAAAAAGAAAACAAGCCCTCAGTGGCAGAAGAAATGGCAGCTGCAATGACAGGGTTAGGAAATATGGCTACCATGTAGGCAAGCCCAGGAAAATTCAAACTTTCCTATCTATCCAGTAGCCACCCAGACTTTGCTGTGATCTTTCCCAGAACTTCACAGCAAAGCATGTTTGACAAAGATGAGAGAAAAGCCAGAAAACCCCATGAGGTGCACAAATATACCACAGAGCTGTGGGGAAGCAGGAGGGAAAAAACCCTGCTTCCCGACACCATTGTACTCAAGACAAATAACCTGTGTAGAAATGACCCTGGTCTTTGTCCAGGCTAGGGGTAGGGGGTACTTTATCACTCTGAAAAAATGCAACTCAGGGTGGTTTCACACTAGTTAAATGTGACAGCTACTATCATTTGTGCATACCGGTGTCACAGTGGTTCCAGATAACATCATTGTCAGTCTGCTGTTCTTTCTCTGTTACAATCTCAATTTTTATAGAAGGTACCCTGTTGCTTTTTTCTGCTGTTGTTCATGGAAAACAGAAGTGGAATCTCTTCGTGCTACTCTCTTGTAATCATCATAACTTCTCATCTTACGTGCAACATCCAGGCAGTGCAGTGAAGCTGCTATCATTGCAATTATTTTCATAACATGTTTACTGTGCTCCGGGGTCAGAAGGAAAGGTTTATCTGTACATTATTGCACAGCCAGTGGGCAGCTGTGAAACAGCCCAGAGCTCCATCAAGCTAGTGCCAGTGCCTCACACCTCAGGGACACAGCTGTCCTCCTGGGGAGCATTTCTGCCATATTCCAGCCACTCCTTCCCCAGTCTCCCCTAGCAGGGGTTGCAGTGAGCGCTTAAGAGACTGAGCAAGCCAGTGATGGCGAGTTTTGCTTTGGCAAATTAACTCTTTGCCTCACAGTTTCAGCCAGTTATCAGGCTTGAATTTACACTACAGTTACTTTGTAAATATATATATGTACAGCTGCTGTCGTGTATAGACTGCCAACACCCCTGACATTTAACCCTGCCACCCCCCAGCTTTCATAAGATTTTCTACCCTGCTTTGTCAGTGGGTGGTAGCTGTAGAAGGGGGTCACGAAGGCCGTCCCTCAATATTAATCATGGAGTTCTA
This sequence comes from Gekko japonicus, assembly GCF_001447785.1. NCBI lineage: Eukaryota > Metazoa > Chordata > Lepidosauria > Squamata > Gekkonidae > Gekko > Gekko japonicus. The sequence continues at coordinate 633,212 of NW_015164190.1, forward strand.
GAAAGGCTGAGCCCTTTACCCTGCCTCCACCACTAGCTCAAGGCCTGGGCTGAAGGGCTGAAATGGATTTGTCTTATGGTTGCTCAAAGCAGTCCGTCAGTTTTTAGCTCATTGTATGTGTTCTTTGGATTGTAAACCTCAGGATTTCAGTTATTTTCTTTGAACTCTGATTTTTTTTAAAAAAAACAACACGCGATTTTTAAAAGTAAAAAAAGTGTAGCCCTCCAAGGAGTGGAGGAGTGCCTATGTGTATTTTAAACCAGAAAGCAAATTAAATAGGACTTTATTTTCTAAGTAAAAAAACCAACATGTTTACTGTGTTATAACAATATTAAGAATAAGTGCCATTTCTCATTGTGTAGTTTCCAGGGAGAAATTCTGAATCTGAAATGGAGAGCATGAAAGCTTTTAGCTAGAGTTAGCACAAAGACGGATGCAGCTTTATTGGGAGGACAGTTACATAAATTGCTTCTGGGAATTAGACTCAGGGTTAGAGGATCTGGTACTTAATAGCAATGTGCAGACTAAAGAATAGGGCAGATCAATTCCTATTAAAACAATAAAGGTCATGGGGAAAACACCACTGATATCTGATTAACTTCAATGGGCTAACATTCACTGACATGGAGATAACTCCATTATAATTTTACATGTAGCTGAATTTGGAAAAGAAGTAACTGAGCAGCGCCAAAAGGATTGGGTATGGAACCACATTCACATAAAGTTTAAGATCTAGCAGCCCCTCAATTCATTTTTATTGATATCAGGAGTTAACATTCACTTTCCCATCCCTTCCAGTACTTACTGTGTAAACTACATCGTCATAAACTTACAGTTCAATCCCAAGGTATTTTCTCAGAACTCAATGCCACTGAATTGAATGGGATTTACTCTCAGGGAAGTGTGCACAGGATTTTGGCCTTAAACTGGATAAAGGTGATCCACTTGGCTCTCTATTTGCTTACTATATCTGTTTTGGAAGATTATTTTGATTACAGCAGAAGAAGCTGATCAGAGGAGTGTCTTGCAACATATTCCAAGAGTTGCTATGGAAACTGCATTGTGAAAGGAAATTATGCATGCAGAAGTCTGTCCACTTCCTCAGCTTTTGCTGGATCAGCTATTTAGCAGCGTCCCATTAAACAGTTTCCTGAATTAAATACAACCTTCACCAGACAATTGCCCAATCTATCTGAAGCTAAACAAGGTTGGCCCTGGTTAGTATTTGAATGGGAGACTTCCAAAGAGTATCAGGGTCAATGTACAAAGGCAGGCAATGGCAAGCCATGATCATCTTTTGCCTTTAAATCCTACAGGGTTGCCATAAGCTATAACTTGATGGCAAATAAATAAATAAATAAATAAATAAATAAATAAAAGGCCAGACAATTAGGATGAGGTGAAAATTACACTTCCCTCGTCTAATGTTAAAACTCCTCATGTTATATATTTGATTCTGTTAAGAGGGAAAATCCGTTATGACATAAGCCTGATGAATAGAAAACTGTAAGGTATCTCCTCTTTACTGAGTGTTGCATATTCTAAGAAGGAAAAATCTTCTCCAGATCATTGTCAAACCCCGACTGCAATAAAGACTTCATTTATAGGCCACGGAATCAAATATTTTAGAATATAGGAGTTGTAGTGTAGTGTAGTGATGAAGTAAGTGGGCCCACTTCTGAGCACTATAATTGGATCATTGGTCAGATCATACCCATAGATCAGGCTTCAGTGCTTACATTTTAAGCATCATACTATATATTCCTAGGAGCTGCGGTGGCTCAAGTGGTTAAGACGCTGAACTGCAGGCTGTGGAAGGTCAGTAGTTCAGTGGTTCAAGACCCGGGTGCCGCAAGACAGGTACTATATATTCACAATACTGTTTTATTCAGGGAGACTCACTACATAGCTGTGCAACCTGAAACTTTTAACTCAGAAGCATCTCATTGAATTAAATGGGCCTTACTCTTTATAGTGACATCCTAAGCACATCTGGTAAGAAGGAAATATAGCTGAATTCATTGGAACTTGGTAGGATTGAACTTTAGTCTCATTATTGTTGCAAGATAATTTACTGGAGCTAAAGTAAAGAGACTTCCTTGATTAAGTCAATGCACAGAGGTCTAATACCATCATTTTTTTCCATTGAGATCTACTGTTATATTGTGTATAAGCATTTACTCTGGGAAAGGTACAGAATGAAACTCTTCAGAGAAGAAATTAACAGGGAAAAAGAAAAGCCAGTGTGAATGTCGGCTTTCATCAAAGATACAACACATTCTCACAACTTGTATCCAGCCAACCATAAATTTTGAATGGTATGACTCAGCAAAGTATTCAGCTCTGCAATTTAGATGAGACACATTAATCCTGAATGCAAAACTTTAATCCATGGGCAAGTTACCATATATAATAAGTAACTTGATACCAACAGTTTCACCCTGCTTTACCTGACAAAGGTTAAAGTCTGATACGCATTATTTATTACGAGTCAGGATTACTCCCACAGCAGTAGTGTATAGATAATACACTACAAGAATACAAATGGAATAAAAATAGAATATAACACATATGCATCAAAACATCGGTTATTTTGTTTTCATTTGTATTCTTGCAGTATATTATCAGTGCACTACAGCTGTGGGAGTGATCCTAATCAAAATAACATTATGGTCTGAAGATCACACGATATATTCTGTATTTGGTCTAGGCAATGCCCATAATTTTTTTCTTTTATACTACATGGCTTAGAGATGTTTATCATATTGCAGTTTATACCAACACTATGAGATCATTTAGGACTGCTTCCATTTTACAGATAGGAAGTAGAGACTTTTAGTGACCTGGTCAACAGCACCTAATAAATCCAGATTAGAATCAAATCAGGACCACTAGGTCTAGGCCTGGAATCTCAAACCATGGAGCCAAATTAATTCAAGTTGTTTGTTTTTAAGTCAGGAAAACCTTGGAAAACATGAGATCAAATCCCTACTACACCACAGATTTGAAGTGACTTGAGAAGATCACTACCTCTCAGCCTAAATTAACCATCTATAAAACATGAACAATAGTGTTTATTCGTAGGACAATATGGGTACTTACTTTTGAATCAATATTCACAGAATTGGGCTAGATGCATTGCCATTGTTTATAACTAACCCAGTTTACATGCAATTAGACTCCCTTAAGTACATGCAGATCAATTTGGGCAGCTGTGTTGGTCTGAAGCAATACAACAAAGTTAGAGTCCAGCGGCACCTTTAAGAGCAACAAATTTTTATTCAAGATGTGAGCTTTCGTGTGCATGCTCATTTTGTCAGTCATAGTTGTATATATAGGGGTGGTATATATAGAGCCACCCCTACATATACAACTATTATATGTAATTCCATTTCATCGTCTGACAAAGTGTGCATGCACATGAAAGCTCACATCTTGAATAAAAATTTGTTGCTCTTAAAGGTGCCGCTGGACTCTAACTTTGTTGTATTGCTTCAGACCAACACAGCTGCCCAAATTGATCTGCATGTACTTAAGGGAGTCTAATTGCATGTAAACTGGGTTAGTTATAAACAATGGCAATGCATCTAGCCCAATTCTGTGAATATTGATTCAAAAGTAAGTACCCATATTGTCCTACGAATAAACACTATTGTTCATGTTTTATAGATGGTTAATTTAGGCTGAGAGGTAGTGATCTTCTCAAGTCACTTCAAATCTGTGGTGTAGTAGGGATTTGATCTCATGTTTCCCAAGGTTTTCCTGACTTAAAAACAAACAACTTGAATTAATGAATTACATATAATAATTGTATATATAGGGGTGGCTCTATATATACCACCCCTATATATACAACTATGACTGACAAAATGAGCATGCACACGAAAGCTCACATCTTGAATAAAAATTTGTCGGTCTTAAACGTGCCATTGGACTCTAACTTTGTTGTTTAAGTGCATGCAGATCAGGTTAAATTTCAAGAAAGTACAACTTCAATCAGTTTAGTTCACAGCTTCTTCTTTAATTTCAGTGCTATTAAAAGAACTAAATTCAAACAAAAAGCATGGGTTAGTCTTTAATGTGACACAGGGCTGTTGTTTTTACTGTAACTAACTACTCCAAAGGAAAAGCCATGTTGAATATCCATAAAAATAAGGTTTGCTCAGGCAAATCTTCAGGAAATCCGAACACTTCAAAATGCAAATCATTACTCCACACTCCTAATTAGGGGATGGTTATTATTTACCATAAAGTTTGTTTGCAAGCAACACTAAACTTTACCCATATGTGAGGAGTAAATATACATTCCCTACAGTTCATACCATGAAGAACATCACTGCAAAACCTTTATTTCAATATACAGAAGAGACTGCACACCAGTCCTAAACTGAAGAGCATAATCATCCATTTACCTTTTCATTAAAATAAATGGGCTGTCCATTCATACATAACCAAGCATTTCTCAAGTGTCACTGTCAACACATTAATCAGTAGTAAGAGATTATGGGTAATAAGCCTCTCCTGCAAAAGTGACAATTATACCTACTCTGTAAAGCATAATCAAGTATCTGTAAATATGTACACGTCTATTTTTTTTATACATGGCCAAATAAACGATCATGTGTTATACTGAACGAACCCATAGTTTGCCACAGTTATTGGCAAAGCCCGATCCTACACAGAAGTAAATCCCACTTATTTCTATGGGGCTTGCATCCAAGGGAGAATGCACACGTACTAATCCGCACAGAAGTCAGAGATGCTTACTTCCTAGCCTTAGGACCCGGAAGCAAATTTGAAACCACTTTCAACTTACAAACTAACACTTGCACAGAGTTTAGCGACGCACATTGCATTTAACCGTTTTTCTTTTACTGATCTTGTTTAGGATCCTACGGCACGTCCCCCAACTCAGACACAGTCCTGCTTTTCTTTCTACTCCACCCCTGACTATGCAAACTTCGCTGACGCAAATCAAGCTCGCCAACATTACCTAACCTTGGGAAATCCACATCAGATCACTCACCACTTGCCCGGACTCTCCTTTTTCTTAGCAGAGTTCAAACTGCAGATACAAACCCCTCGTCTCCGATTTTTATATTTCCGTTTCCGGGTTTGATGTTTAACTGCAGATCATTCTTCGGATTTCCCAGTCCACGTGGGCAGGGGGGGGGGGTTAACGATAACTGCCGTATTTCTTCTATTATTAATACATGAGTTGAGCCAGCCATTACATTTCTAAAGGTTTCTCTGTATTTTTTTAATGTGTCAGAACATCCGACAGAAGGACTCATGGAAGACTGGAGTGGCGTCTAATGTTTCATCTTGCAATTTTTCTAGTAAAAGACAAATTGTATGAACGTCAAAAACTTCCTACTGAACGTTAGGGACAAGCAGATTTCTGCAGTTCCGTCTCATTCAGGATCAACCCCTTTCCACTCTTGGAATTCATTTTTGACAGTTTAACAGCAAACTTTGTGTGTATGAAGGGCCGTCAAGAAACAGCTGATTTACAGCGACCCCGTAGGCTTTTCAAGGCAAGAGAAGTGCAGACGCCTCTGAGTAGTATGCCTGGTATTACTTGGTGGTCTCCCATCCAAATACTAACCAGTTCAGGCTAGCCTGGGTTACCCAGGTCAGGACACAGCAAATTTTAAGGGAATAAAATAGCCCAGGAGTACAGTAGTTATGGCCCCTAATGCAAGCAGTTAAAATTGTTCTGCAAGAGCACAGATCTAGTCTCAGAGCCTAGAGTAATCCAGGTACTTACAGAGCTATGTCTAAATACCTGTTGGAATTAGTAGCTTAGGAGTATGCACTCCACATCAATACAATTGCCAAGATAAGGGGACAGACTAAAAGCATGGGAAATGCTGGCCTGGATGAATCACACGCGGGAATTAAGATTGCTGGGAAAAACATCAACAACCTCAGATATGCAGACGATGGCCCCGGTCACAGAGGTTTTGCGCCAGGATAGGGACGGATCAGGGGAGCAGCAAACGGGCGCGATTCCACCGCAACATCTGGGAAGCGTTGCGCACCTGTCCCCGATCCGGCCCTTCCGCCCAAAACATGCAGCAAAAATAAACCACCTACCGAGGTGGTTCTTCTGGCAAGGCCGCATCAAGGCCGGCTGTGGGATCGCCGGCGCGTCCTTTCGCCGGCGCATCTCCGGCTCCTAGCCGAACTGCGCATGCTCAGACATGTGCAGTTCGGCAGCCTCCCGTCGCTGTCTCCCTGGTCTTCCTGGCATCTGATCATGCCGGGGAGCAATTGCGCCGCGGCTCACGGGATCTGTATGATCCCGCCGCCGCATGCCTATTTTGGTGCGGTTTTTAAAAGCCGCACTTTTGCCCGACTTTTTTCCTCGTGTGGCAGGGACCGATACCACTCTAATGGCAGAAAGTGAAGAGGACCTAAAGAGTCTCTTGCTCAAAGTAAAAGAGGAGAACACAAAAGTGGGCTTGAAGCTCAACATAAAAAAAAAAAAGGTTAGGGCATCCGGCCCCATCACTCCTTGGAAAATAG
>NW_015164190.1:640876-643145 GCF_001447785.1 Gekko japonicus
GTATTTTAATTCTCAATATCTTTTGCATCATCTTGTGGATCCATCTCCAGTATCTCTTTGTTACATCGCAAAGCCACCACATATGATAAAATGTACCTATCTTATTTTTACATTTCCAACATTTATCTGAACAATTTTCATTCTGCTTAGCAAGCTTTGATGCTTACTGCACTTGTCCTCATAATAATTCTGCAAGGTGAATTATTATTATTCTAGTTTTAATCTAGGGCACTTACAGTTTGACCCAGAACATTCAATAAGTTAATAACCACAGCAGGAGTTTGAACTCTGCAGGTGCCACACTCTATCAAATTGACTGCACTGGCTGCTTTGGAATTCAGTGATGGCTTTCTGCAAACTTTTTGGAAGGGTGTGGAAGGAAATTGATGTTTTCCAGTTTGGTGTATTTTTGCTTTTGTTCTCTACTTGGCAGTTACCACCCCACATTCAAGAACTTTATGTCATTGTGTTGATCAAGCTGGATCTTGTTTTAACTCCACACAATGGCTGCGGATGGCTCTTAGCTGATCTAAAGAAGTTTATTGACTGCATTTTATTTAAAAAGCACAGACCCCATGGAATTCTAGGCAGTACTTATTACAGAGGAAGGATCTCTTTCAGGAAAAGAACTTCAGTGAAAATTTCTTCCCTTAACCACCTTGCAGGGTTGTAGTGTGGATAAAATGGACAGAGGAGGTTTTTGTACGCTGCTCCAAGCTTCTTGGTGGAAAAGTGGGGCAAAAATGTAATTGATTAATTGTACATTGCAACCTGTGGGTGTCAGAGAACATGAGTAACGAGATGGTATTTTCAACAAAGAGTAAAGAAAACCAAAGACGGAGAAGAACCTGCACACAAAGTCAATGATACAAAGCCTGCATTCAAAGCCTGGCCCTTTCTGTATTGATCTTCAGGATTCCGTTGAAGACAGTTTAATTTAGGAATGCATTTGACAGATTTAGTTTCTTTTATCGGCAGTCCTAATTGGAGTTTTTTAAAATGAAACTTTATATGGTTTTTTAATTGTTGTTCTATTTATATTGTTTTTATTGTGTTTTTATAATCTTTTTATTTATTTTGTAAGCTTCTTTGAGCTCCATGATATTAAAATAATAAATATTTTAAATAAATAAATGATGAGACAGAACAGATAAGAAAGAAAATGAAAACGTGTTGTAAGATTCCTTACTCAAATAAATTATGGTAGTGTCAGTCAGAGCAAATCGATACATTGTCTCTTGGAATGAGAATGATGGCATTTGCTGTTTCTTCAAGGAGGGCAAATATACCTACTGGAGAGAAACTGGAGACTGCTCCTAGCAGGTACTGAACACAAAGCCACCTTGGCTGTTGCAGAGTTCTTTTCCCAAGCTGTAGCAAGATATGATAATATGAATAAATAAATGAGTCTGGACTCAGGTTATTAGGATTGTTTTTAACTTTATTATTGTGATACTGGTCATGACCATTGGGTTGAAGGAGTAGTTTCACGTAAGTAATTGAAACACTTTGTAAATGTTTAGCATGCCAGTAAAAGCTAGTTAAATTAAATTAAATCCTGTTATAGGCCCTGCCCCCAAAAGCATAGAAGTTTTGTTCAGTGCCAATAATTACATTAATATCTAATAAGTATTTATACAGAATATTTTCACGTCACCATGGAGTAACACAGCCTCATTTCATCTGAGGTAACAGAATTTTTGTAGGGTAAGAGCCTATATCCTTGTTTGACGGCCTGCACTTTTAAAAGCTTAGAAGTGCTGTACAAGCAGATAAAGGACTAGGAAGGGTTAATTATTCACAGAGAGCCTTGAGTGACAGGCTGCTCCAAGGAATCTGATTGGTTAGCATCAGCTGAGCAGAAAAAGACTTGAGAGCTGAATGCTGAGGAGAGATTCAGTAGCATTGACTGAGTTTAGTACTGAGCTTTCTGCATTCTCATCTCCGTTTCAAAGCCGAAGAGCCAGCACTGTCCGAAGACGTTTCCGTGGTCATGTGGCCGGCTTTCGAGCAAGGGAACCTTTACCTTTACCTTTTTTCTGCATTCAGCCTGGAGAGAAGAAATTTCCCTACCAGATAAAACAGGGAGAGCGCTCCGTGGAGTGGAGAAATCCTTGGTCTGGTGTAATTACAGACTGCCTTGTGTGATCTTAAGAGTCAATTAAAACTCAAGCAGAAGAGTACTGGTATCTTTAGAGGGATGTACTAAAAGGAAGGACAGGATTGCCCATTGGAAACAATGTGTGACGCTTGAAGGCCCATTGGAAAA
>NW_015164190.1:643295-684806 GCF_001447785.1 Gekko japonicus
ATGCCAACTGACTTGCATGGGCTCCATTGAAATACAATACAGTACAAGTAGAGTTGCAAAAAAAAATGCGGAATGGATCTTCCATTAGGGTCTCAAGGCCCAAACACACTACTCGGGGGGTGGAATGAGAGACCACGGAGTGGAACGACAGCCCCAGGGTGTACCAGGAGTGTTTAGGGACTTGAATGAGAGACCACGGAGTGGACTGACAGCCCCAGGGTGTACCAGGAGTGTTTAGGGACTTGAATGAGAGACCACAGAGTGGAATGACAGCCCCAGGGTGTAGCAGGAGTGTTCTGGGACTGGGATGACGGGCCTCAAAATGGACTGACAGCCCCAGGGTGTAGCAGGAGTGTTCAGGGACTGGAATGAGAAAGAATGGAGTGGAATGACAGCCCCAGGGAATAGCAGGAGTGTTCTGGGATTGGGATGATGGGCCTCAGAATGGACTGACAGCCCCTGGGGGTAGCAGGAGTGTTCAGGGACTGGAATGAGAGACCACGGAGTGGAATGACAGCCCCAGGGTGTAGCAAAAGTGTTCAGGGATTGGAATGACAGGTCCCAGAGTGGAATGACAGCCCCAGGGTGTAGCATGCGTGTTCAGGGTCTGGAATGAGAGACCACAGAGTAGAATGACAGCCCCAGGGTGTAGCAGGAGTGTTCCACCTCTCGCGTGTGATGTCCACGTGTGATGTCCGTTGCCGCTCGGACATCACACGTGAGAGGTCATTCTGGCTCCTCCAGCTCTCGTGAGAGGCTCTTTAAAACGTTATGGCTGCCGGCACCAGCGCCAACAATGGCGGCGGCCGTGGGGGGCCCGAGTGGTTCCTCCGCCTCCCTGTAACCCGGAGTGGTGGCCTTGGACTCCTAGGGGCAAATTCCACCTCTCGCATGTGATGTCATTTTGGCTCCTCCAGATCTCCTATGGGGCTCTTTAAAAAGTTATGGCTGCCGCTGCCAGCAGCAGCAATGGCCATTCTGGCTCCTCCAGCTCTGGTGAGAGGCTCTTTAAAAAGTTATGGCTGCCGCCACCAGCGTCAGCAATGGCAGCGGCCGCGGGGGTGGGGGCCGAGTGGTTCCTCAGCCTCCCTGAGCCCCGGGGTGGTGGCCTTGGACTCCTAGGGGCAAATTCCCTAGGTGGCCTTGGACTTCTAGGGGCAAATTCCACCTCGGCAACGCCACTCGGACATCACACGCAAATTCCACCTCTCGTGTGTGATGTCCGAGTGGTGTTGCCGCTCGGACATCACACGCGAGAGGTCATTCTGGCTTCCCCAGCTCACCTCACGTGTGATGTCGGGCATTCTAAATTATCTTATACACTGTATGTGCAAACTTCACTTAAATCTGAAGCATCTTGGCATGTGTGTACTGGGAACTAAAGGTACAACATGAAGTAACTTAAGATACTATCATACTGTTGATGATTACTACTCCATGGATGAAAGCAGATTATTTCTATGCTCACTGGTCAATGTTGCAATTGGTGAAATGATGGCCCTTCGCTTCCGCATCGCAAAGTGCCATATCCTCATGACTTTGCGTTTTCAATTGTGAAATACAGATCAGCTGCACAACGAGCTTCAGCAAAACATTAACATTCTCTTCCCCGACACTTAGTAAATTAGAAAGGGCTTATAATTTGCCACTGTAAAGCGATCCAACACTGCATTTAAAGTGTAACACTCTCTTTTAAAAACAACAACAGCAGGAGGCATGTAACTAAACGGCGGCCGAGAGGCGGCCAAGAGAACATCCGCCGGCACTCATAGCGTGAGATCTACTTCCATCACCTCTCTCGCTGCCAGGAAACTAAAAGCAGATAAAGGCTAAAATGCAAAGTCACGCTGTCGCTGCAACTACACAAGCTGGGATGGGAAAGGCGCGGAGGAGGAGGAGTCAGGAGATAGCGTCACCACCTTCAGATCAGTTTCCTCGCGAGATTCTAGAAGGTATAAAATCCGGCGGGGCACACCCTAAAGAGCTGGAGCAGGCTGTGCGTTGCAGAAGCGAGTGTTGGCGTTTGCGGTTTCTTGGTAGGTAATGGTTGCTGTAGACACTAAGCTAGAAGGAAGGGATCATTTTATTAGCGGAGACGTTTCCTTTTGGTCGCTGTAGCAAAGTCTTCTAAGGAGCAGTGCTCTATGGTGCTTTATGCCGTTTGCAAGTTTGTCGGATTTGTTTGCATGCTTTAAAATGAGCGGCTTTTTTAAAATGAAGACAGTGCAGTATATTGAGTGCACAGTATTAGTGCTGGGTTCTCTGTTCCTTTTTGTTGATACTCTGTCGTGTGGTGGAAGGGCCGAGCGGCGTATGGTTTTCTGCTTTTTGCTTTTAGGGGTTTTGCGTTTTCCTTTGTTGCCTCTTCTCTCGGGTGTAAGAGGAAGAAAAATTCCGCTTCAAACCGCCTGGAGGGTGGGGAGGAATTGAGTGCAATTAAGGCAGAGCTGTTAAGCTAAGCGGCAGTTCAAACGCCCTTGATTTTTTTCCAGCGCCGAGTGCCAGCAGCTTCAGTCGGATCGTAGAGGTGTGGGCTGTGCTGCAGATTTCAGTGGCTCAAAAGCTACTGATGGTGTTCAGAGGTGGATCTCTTGGCAGTGTGTTTATCGGGAGTTCCTCATTACAAATCAGAGACTAGCAATTCAAAGAGGTGTGCCATTGCTTTGAATATTTAGACAGTTGTATGTTTTAACACCGGGAGATACTGCCTTTTAATTAGCTACAGGAAATATGCAGCAAGGCCAAGTGGCCGTTGAATTTCTCGGTTCCCTCACTGGAGTAAGTTTCTTTGACCCCAGTGGAACGTCTGTATAAATACGCTTGTGAGCGCTTAGTGTAGCTCAAGAGCTTTGATCTGGCTGGTTCGTAAATCGGCTTCCTCTTTTGAGGTTTCAGATTTCCCTAACAGAAAATTAAGGTAGCTGCCTTTGAGTAGCAGCTTTAATTGTATTTCTTAGAAAAGGACTGGTGAGTGTTTGGGATTCTGGGAAGCGACCAGGTTGTATAAACGTCGATGTTAGGAGCTTTAAAGACTGCTGATGGTATGCAAGTTCATATAAAATTCCTGGTTTGATCCTTGGAATATTTGAAATGAATTGCATGTACTACCTTGTCAATTCTAAGAACATTCTACATGGGTAGTTGGTCCGTGGTCTGTGGCCTGTATAGCCCCAGATAGCCAAATCTCAAAAGCTAAGCAGGGTTGGCCCTGCTTAGTATTTGGATGGGATACCACCAAGGGATACCAGGGTCACTATTCAGAGGCAGGCAGTGGTGAACCACCTCTGTCTCTTGCCTTGAAAACCCTAAAACCCAGTGGGGTTTCCATAACTTGGTTGGGATGAGAGCAAAAGGCCAACAGAAGTCTAGTGGCTTAAAGATCAATATTTATTCCAGCATAAGCTTTTGTGAGTCAGAGCTCACGTCTTCAGATGCAGTCTCTAAGAAACCCTCTGAAATAGTTGTGACTATAATATTGCTGCATTAAAAACTGCATAATGAGCATTGAAATGTTCTGTATGATGGCAGTTACCTTCAGCATTCTTCCTGTTGCCAGCATTGCTTCCCTTCCTAGGGAATCTGTCACAAGAAAAAATTCAAGCACTTCACTCAAGTTAAACTGTTTTTTGCAGAATTGTTAACATAGTTTGCTGAAGCCTGCATAAGCACATGCCTACTTGGCTGAGCTTTTCCTTAAGCTGACATGGGAGAATATGGCTGGCAAGGCCTCTTTAATTGAATAAACTTTAATTGCTAGGTGCATACATGAAGTGTCAGAAATTAGTGTGGAAATACTATCCCACTTGCAGAGTTATACATTTTTAACCTTTACCTGGACTTTGCTAGCAACACAGAATTTCTGTGGTTCAGTTGTCCCTAATCACACTTCACAAATGAATTTGCATCTAATAGGGTTCAGGATCTAAAAATCTTGTAACCTTGGTTGAAGTTCATGCTCCCTGTAAATGTAGTGCTTGGTTTTGCTTCAAAGTATCTCAGCAATGCTTTTGAGAGGAGGGTTGCAGGGAAGAACAGAAGTTCTTCACTGCTCATCCTCTGAAGAAAATTTCACAGTCGTGCAGGTAAAACTTGTTTTTCCCACCTAGCAGTAATGGTTGAATTGGTAACAATACTTTATAGAAGTGTTCGTAATACTTGTATTAACAGCGGCTGACAGTCCTTATCTGTGCACAGTGAGGTTAGAGGCAAAGTTCTGCAACTAATGCTGAGTTTTCTATTACTTTCAGTATTTTAGTGTACTTTAAAGTACTAAAATTCAGTCTGTACCACTTCTTTGTTAATTATGCCTGAGTACTGAAAACCCTACATCTATAGTACTTTTGCAAATCTGTACTTGTTCTGGTCAATCTCGAAATTATAAATGTGGTGTTAATTAATGCTAGATGGTTTCTTTCTCTGGGGAGGGGTTCAAAAAACCACAAAACCTAACAAATTCCATTTTTTTTCAGTTCCTGCCAGAATGTCATCCGGAAATGCTTATATTGGTAAGCCGGCCCCTGACTTCCAGGCCACAGCTGTAATGCCTGATGGACAATTCAAAGAAATCAAGCTCTCAGACTACAAAGGTAAATGTATTAAAAATTGTTGGATTTGTGGGCAGGGGATTGCAAAATAGAGGGATTGCAAAATAGAAGCAGTGTGATGTTCTACATGTAAAATCCTAATGCCACTTGTACTGAAAACATGATCCTGAAATGGAACAGCTTTCCGGCATATAGAATATGAAAATATAAGTGTGTTGCAAAAAGAACCGTTTGCATACTATGTTACGTTACGTTGCTGTATTGCAAAATTTCTATCGTGACTGGAGTATAGTCTTGGGATTTGTTTCATTTTGCTGTAACCCAGTTGTAATAAGGATTTTGAAATACAGCAAGCTACTTAATGTAGCTTGCAAAAGATTGCTTTTGTGACACTGATTAGTTTTCTCATTCTAGAATAGTTACATTTCAAGAACAAGAATCATGGACCTGAATAAATGAATTCTTTCTCATAGGCTAGCAAACTGCGTTGGTAACATGTAACTGTCAGTTACTGCCCATAGAAACATGTATTAGTTATCTGTGGGCCAGCTTCTTTGTCTGGTTACTAAGAAGCCTTTGAATCATCGGGGGCCTGCCAGGGGTCATTTCGTAGAAAAAGAGGTGCAGGAGCTCATTAGCATAACTTATTTGCATATGCCACACCCCTTGGCATCTCTGGAAGTGTTTCAGAAGGCAACACCCACCGCTCAGGCTCCACTGGACTGTTTTGGATTGCTAGCTATTGGGGGGGGGGGTTCTGCAGATCTGCCCTCACAGAGGAGGGAGAGCTTGTACCTGAAGGTGGGCGGGGGGGGGGACTCTGCAACTTACCTGGCTGCTTCTTGCTCCTTGTGGCCTGACTGAGGGCTGCTGGGAGCAGGGGGCGGGGCTTGTTGAATGTGCTCGCCCCCTGGGCTCCTTACTGCCGGAGCTCCGCTCCTGTGCGCTCCCACCTGACCATGGTTTCACTTCAGTTACCAACAAATAAGCAGCACCAACTTCTCATTGACTTATTTGCAGGCTAGAGCCTCTAACATCTTAGATTCCTGAAAGCAGTGTCTCTCCTCCCTGTCTGATCTTTGTGCCCCACTTACAAACATTGTTCTTTTCTGCTGGATGAGAGATTTCTTTTGTCATTATCTTCTCTCCTATATTTCCTTCAGCATCTCTGATTAGCTGTGCTTGGCAGGCTGAACAAGGAGGACTGTAGTCCAAAAGCTGTAGATCAAATCAAATGAATAAATAAGTGGTAAAGGGCTTTGCTTCTCCTGTGTTCAGCCTACTGTGGACTGCAAGCAGGCAGAACAACAGTATGTTGAGATACAGCAAATGAACCAAGCTTTCACACCCCCAACTCAGAGCATTATGAAGGCAAAGTGGAAGCTGGGGAAGCATTCCCAAGACATTAGTACTGAATGCAGATTGGCTGGGCCAGATACATCCTTCAAGTTGCTAGGCTATCAGTGGAACAGACAAAGACCTGGCTGTCTTATCAGTGGGACAGACAAAGGATCTGGCCCAGAAATAGCTTCCCTGGTGCTTAGGCCCAGCAAGGGCAGGTGTTCACCACCCCCTAGAGGCTTTCTAAGTGCTTATGGAGCACATGCTGGTTCTTTAGCTGAACCATATGCCACTTCTGCCAGTTTAGTGACATGTAGCTTTTGTTTGTAACATATGGGTATTCAGCTGGATTGAGTACAACAGAATGTCCCAAAGGACAGGCTACTGATCTTTAGATTTTATATTTTTTTATTTCTAAACTCTGAGGCTGTTGTTGCTTTACTTTATGCAAAAATACTAACTTGGTTACTTTTTCCTTAGGCAAATATGTTGTGCTGTTTTTCTATCCGCTTGATTTCACCTTTGTTTGTCCAACTGAGATTATTGCATTCAGTGACAGATCTGAGGAGTTTCGGAAAATAAACTGTGAAGTGATTGGAGCTTCTGTCGACTCCCACTTCTGCCACCTTGCCTGGTAAGAGGAGTCCTTGGGTTACAAGCTTTGTTTCTTCTCTGCAGGTCCTCCCAAACCTTACAGAGACAGAAGTAGCTGCTGCCAAGGAGTAATTTAATCTGAAGTTTTTGTTTTGGTCCAGTCTAGGAATAAGTTTTTACTAGTGACAAAATACTTCGTGGCTTACAGAGGCTTGGTTCTCATAGTTAATAGTCATAAGATATCCATCTGTTACAGTCTTGTCACATGAGAAAATAGATCAGCGAGTCTCTGAAGACTAGAGCTAATGGAACATGGTGGGATCTATTTCCTCAGTGTCTGTTTCATCATTGTTAATAACTGTGAGCTCCTGTGGTTCCTTCTCAGAGAGGCCCCCCCTTGCTCGTTTTCTTCTCCACAGTCTCTGCTTTCCTTTCCCTCCTGTCTCCCATTCTCTTGTTTCCCCCCTGCCTCTCTCTCTCTTGTTCCTCCTTCCTTTTTTCCAAGTTGCCTTGAGTTTCAAAATAAACCTGGCAGCCATTTCAAATTTTTGTTGGCAACCACAGACAATGGTGATGTTATTAGTTGATTAGGCATTCCAAAATGACTTTGAAGATCTAGTGAGGTGATCTTCTAAAAGTTTGGATTTATCTCCTCCAATAAAAAATTAAGATTTTTCTACAGACCTGGGGGTTACCCCAGATTTGTAGAAACATCTCCCTGATTGCTACATTGCCTCCATTTTGCAGAGTTTCTGATTTGCAGTCTGGCACCACCACGTTCAGAATTAAGATACAAGAGTGCTATAGGATTGGATCACTGGGTAGCTGCTCTTGTGTCACTCCAGCAGTGTAAGAAACATATTAAAGGCATTTTCATGTCATTCTGGAAATTGGAGTGACTTTTCTTAGGTTAATGCTCTCTAACGTCTAAATTGCAAAAAATGACTAAACAGCAGAAGTTGCACATATATACTTAAGTAATTATCTTACTGTGCTGCATTTGAAATTAATGATATTCCTATGACCTCTCCTTAATTTCCTGAAATATGATGTGGTTTTCTAAAATCCCTTTTTGCTACCTTTACAGGATCAACACTCCTAAGAAGCAAGGTGGCCTGGGTAGTATGCACATTCCCTTGGTATCTGACACAAAGCGTGTGATTGCTAAAGATTATGGAATACTAAAAGAAGATGAAGGCATTTCTTACAGGTAAAGCTAAAATTACACCCTCTAAGTGACTTGCTTAGAGAGCATGGTATGATGACAAGCAGCATCCCTCTTATGCCATTGTGATTCTCAATATTTTTTTCTTAGTAACTTTGTTAAATGTTTTCTTGTGGTGTTTTGGGAAGAAGAGCTTTGAAGTCCTGTGCATGTTTCCTTTCTTCACGGTAAAACATAGTGCAAGAATATATGAAACTGTATCTGGGACTTCCTAGAACCAGTAATGAGTCTAAAAGAGGGAAACAAGAAAGGTTCAGAAAGATCCTAGCTAAGTAAGTCTAGTAATGAATGTATTTGTACTACTACTGATACATAGAAGAAGGGTTTAGGGCATGTACAGTCCAAAAGCTCTATTTAAAAATTATTCCCGTATGAAGTTAAGGCCTTGGCAATTATCATTGTTTTGCTCTACTGAAGTGAAAGGACATTGCTTTACACTTAATCTTGTGTACAGATATTTGCCAGAAATGCATTGATCTGATACTGATAGGAAGATTTTTCTGTAAGGTACATGAATAAGGTGTTATATGACATTCTTATAAGTAATTTTCTTTGGTCTGACTGTGTTTTATATTATAAAATCTTAACTCTGCACCAGTTACAACTTTAACTTTATTCTGATGGACTGAATTTATGATATAATCCGTTATAACTAAGTCTGCAGCACAGGACATTGTCTGTTCTGCCATCACCCCACTTAACTTTTGAGTTTTTTGCTATTAAATATGTTCTGTGTTTTATGACAAGAATTACAAATTATGCTGTATGTAGTCTTACATTTCTTGGTTTTTAGAATGAGAATTATATGCTACAACTTGACAGATCAGAACTGAAAACACTGTTAACTATTGGGGTACAAATACTAAGTTGTAGTGTTGGAAATGGTTTTTTAAAAATTTCTGATTTGTGCTCATCTTTCCTTAAGGGGTCTCTTTATCATTGATGACAAAGGAACTTTACGCCAGATCACAATTAATGATCTCCCAGTTGGCCGTTCAGTTGATGAAACACTCCGGCTAGTTCAGGCTTTTCAGTTTACAGACAAACATGGAGAAGGTAAGATTATCATGTATCATACTTCTCTGGCTGATGTTTTATTCATTTTTATTTATTTATGCAGGGTCCCTGAAGGCAGTGAGCAATCACCAGCTTTAAAATAAAACAAAAGTAACAGTTAAAGTATAAACACATGACTAGGAGGGAGGACCACTGAGGGAATGTCAAACAAAACAGAAATTTTCACCTGCTGGCAGAAGACAGCCATTGTGGTGGGGAGACAGATTATTCTCCCTGGGGAGGGCATAGTTTTGGTGCCATGGCCAAGAAGTCCCATTCTCAGGTTGCAGCTCATCTAGCCTCAGATGTTGGGGGTACCTGAAGCAGGGTGCTAGAGGAACTCTCTTGCATAAGGAAGCTTTTAATAACTCGTCATGAATTTGTCTTTAAACACAAAGAGTGTATAGGAATACTCAATTTCTGCACAATTTTATAAGGATGGCCACTAAGACTTCAAGATTTGGGGTTTTGGCTTACCTTTGTCTTCATTTTACATTGTATTCAACCAAATGTATAAATTCAGTGACCTTGAAGGACATTCAGTAGAAGGGTCATTCAATAGATGTCTTAGGTTTATAGAAGTCTAGAACAAATGCCATGAGCCCCCTTATTGCTTGATTACAGTTCTGGGGATTTCCAGTTTCCCTTGTGATGAAGCTAAAACATGTTCCCCAGTTCTGGCTGAAATTCTAGGTAGAAATCAGTATGCTTGCTTGCATATCTAAGAGGATAGAGATTAAAGTTGCCAATAGGCTGCAGGAGCCAAGGAGATAAAGCCTTTCATGGGGAAACTACAGGAGAAGAATGGAAAGGGAACAACATGGGAGTATAAATAAAAAGAAGGAAGGGACATATAGAGGTCACCGGGGGTAGCCCAGGAAGTCTCCGGTAGGCTTTTGCTTCCAAGCAACTTCAGCCATTTTCATGTTACAGTGAACGTGCATACATCTGTTCATGAGAAAGAGCTAATGTGCATTCACTTCAGAAATGCAACCAGGAACTGGTACCTGGGGGACCGCCTTTCCCCATATATACCCCAGCGAGCACTACGGTCAGGGGCCCAACATCGTTTGACTATTCCTGGCCTCAAGGATGCAAGGCTCACCAGTACCAGGACCAGAGCCTTTTCTATGGCAGCTCCTTACTGGTGGAACGAGCTCCCGGAGGAGATCAGGGCCCCGCAGGACCTTTTACAGTTTCGCAGGGCCTGCAAGACGGAACTCTTCTGCCAGGCTTTTAAATAGGAGTCACCACCACTATTGTTGCCATCAATGATTCCATCGAACTTCTGGAACTTAGGACTGGCCCAGTTGCATCACCAGGCCTGTATTTGCTCGAGGGATGATGGTCGGAAGGACAAGTGGACAGATTTGAAGAGCACGAATTTGTCAGCATTGCGAGCATTTTATTGTTAACTGTCATGTTATTATATGATATGAGTTAGTATGTATTTTATGTAGTTTAAAATGTTATGGCTATGTTAATTAGGTACATTGTGCCACTCTTGCTAGCCACCCTGAGCCTGTTCATAGGATGGGCAGGGTATAACTATAATTAATAAATAATAAGTATGTGCTTAAATCACATGTTCAGCTGTACATAAGTTACATGCACATTGAGTAATACAATGCATTCAAAGAAAAATCAAAATTCTCACTGTACTTGGACTGTAAGTGCCTTCACTGTAACTTGTGAACCGGGCTCCTCTGTTGCAGTGCAGAAGTGAGGGGAACTTTAATAACATTCTGAAGCTTGCAACCAGCATTCCTTTCTCCTTCTGTGGACTGAGTGGTCTTATTTAAAGGGTCACAGCTTTGCCCTGTTGAAGACTAGGCCAATAACCATGTTCTGGTGGTGAAAAACTTGGCTCTGACTGGTTTCTGAGAGAGACAATGTTGGCAACATTCATAGTTTTTGTTGGCTCCTTACGATCACTGGCAATCCATTTGCACTTGAAACTATGAATGTTGCCAACATTATCAGCAAGAAAAGAAACTGCACAGAGTTTCATGCACCAAAGTTGTTCAGTACTGAACAAGATGGTCCAACAGGGCCTGTGACTATGGAAATTTTTTGGCACCCTCAGAAATCAGTCAGAGCAAAGTAACACCTGCTGGCAAGCAGATGATAGCCCAGGACCATACTTCCCTTTAACAGTGACTCATTGTAGTTTAAAAAAAAAATCCTTCCAGGGTGCCATTTGTGCCATGCTCTAGAGTAGCTAAGAAACAGAACTGAAGGCAGATAGAACTAGGTTTCTTTTAAGAGGCTTCTGTTGAGTTCCATAGGTCGGGAGCAAACAGTAAGATGGTTAGGTGAGTAGGGTGGATTGAGTCCACTCCAAACATTGTTGCTGTGTGTGGACTTCTGCAGTCTCCTGCATAAGTGACTGGCTGCTGTTCATTCCTGTGGGGGAAAGTAGCAAATGCAACAGCACTGGATGGTAGCTTTGCTGCCATCACCACCACTTTGGAAAGGAGGGGGCAAAGGCCTCTAACATGCGATGACCACAGCAGTGTTTGAGCAGAGTTACCTTACAGTGCAGCAGTAATGAGACTGGATGGCTTTTTTTCTTGTTGCTCGTATCATGGTGGCATTCTTTCCACAGCATGGCCTGGACAGTGTGAAGTCTAGTCTCATTTTTTACAGTATGCCTCCTCTATAACAGCCTATTCTTTCCTTGAGGCAAAGTAATGCAGTGAACAGGAGCACTCTTCTACCTCCGGATGTTTATAACCACCTATGAAGCCACAGTCCTCCCTCTTCCCTCATACTTGCACTAAATCAAGAAACTCTTGCTGTTCGTTTGTCCGGCAGCCTCAGTATCCATTCTTCACTTTTTGTCTTCATTACTTGCACCTATTAACATCCCTGCTTGTTTCCCTCTTCCCCGTATTTCTTGCATTTACTTTCTTCTTCAGTGTCCCACTTTCCCAACACATTAGCTTTCCATTTCACAGGGTCTTCCTTTGCTTTTTCCCCACTGGAGGTAATCCAAAGGGATAGACCACAATGTTGTCATAGATCTGATAACACTGGATAGCCACTAAGTATGCTATGGTCAAATAAGTGCAGCCACTGTTAATAATTTTTCACTGGCCCAGGTCATTGTAGGTCCATAACTGCACTTTAGACTTTGATGTGCTTTTCAGCCTATGGCTTTGACTTTGGCATGCTTTGTCCCTGTGCATTTAAGTAACATTGTTTATTGTCTCTTTAGTGTGTCCTGCTGGCTGGCAACCTGGAAGTGACACAATCAAGCCTGATGTTCAGAAGAGTAAAGAGTATTTCTCCAAGCACAAATAAACGTGTTTCATTTCTGTGTTTTGTACAAGGAAACTATTATGTAATTTGTATAAAAACATAAGCCTGCCATTGTTTAAAGAGTAACCCTATTGTGTGAGCTAAGATATTTACAACTACATTTCATAAGCCATTTATTTCAAATCAGTCTGACTGACAAGTACCATGACACTGGAGTAAATAGATTACAAGTAAAATTTATTTGGCAGCAGCTATTAAGTATTGGGGAAATTTACTTCCTTATTTATCTGTACTGCTATAGAGATTTTTTTCGTTTCTTGTGCTCACATGGATAATTGAGGACCAGATGGTTTTTCTAGTATTTTGTATTGTCATTAAACTTGTGGGGAAAATGGAATACTGTCAGATTTGTGGAGTTAATGGCAAAGAAGTGGAACAGTTCTTCTGAAACTGCACTTCAGGCAGCATATGCTGTGAAACAGAGGGCCTCAACATCATATGCAAGATGCTAGCAGAGATCAGCCCCAAATTTTGCTTCCATTTGTACTTCAAGTTTGATATGCATTTATGATGGACCCCGTTACTCTCCCTACTTTGAGGCAGATTTTTCCCACCGAAATTCTTAGTTTCCTTCAGGTACTGAGCTGGCCTTCCAGTACTGTTACATTTGCAGCTTTATAAATCTGAATGTCCCACCCATTGACAATCTAATTTGGCTTTTGCCCAGCCCAGGAACTTGTCAGGAGAAAACCGGAACCCTCTTTTTAGATCCCTTGAGATGGCACTGGAGACACTGTAAAAGTGAACAATAATAAAGATTTT
This sequence comes from Gekko japonicus, assembly GCF_001447785.1. Taxonomy (NCBI): domain Eukaryota; kingdom Metazoa; phylum Chordata; class Lepidosauria; order Squamata; family Gekkonidae; genus Gekko; species Gekko japonicus. The sequence goes on from NW_015164190.1 coordinate 656,142, forward strand.
ATTTAATAGGCAGGGGTGGTATGGGGTAGTCAGGAATTGGAAAGGCTGAGGTAAACAGTGGTAAAAATAATATATATTTCAGTTGACAGACAAGATGGGGTTGAGGCAACTTCACAAATTCTTGGTTCTTACCAGTGAGAGACTATCAGTTACTAGTGTTCCTGCCACAAATTCTTGGTTCTTACCAGTGAGAGTCTTATCAGTTACTAGTGTTTCTGCATACTTTCCTAATAACTGTTCAGGTTTTCTGGGAAGGTGTATCAAATTCTTTCCCTTTTTTTGAAATTGCAGTATTTCTTCTTTTTCCTGAGTAGTTGATCACCATTTCCTTTCACAACAAACCAGGGACTGTCTCAGTGCCAATTCCCTGTCTAACTGAACAGGACTTAAACTTCTTCTCTCAAAATATAATCCTATTCCTTTTGTCCTGATTGGGAGCTTCAGTCTGCTACCTAATCACTCTTTGCCAAATTCTCAAACCCCAGTTCATGGTGTCTGTGTGATAATGTAGTTCAGCATATGCTGTCACTAGACTCTGAATTCTTAGATGGAATTCTTTATGCTTAACACAGCTAAAACCAGGAGTCACTCCCTTTATTCAAAAGGTGAACCTGTCTGACAGACTTTTAGTCAGATTCTTCAGACATCCACGCCTGTAGCTGAACTTTTACTTGCTGAACAGTAACTGCTGCCATACTCAAAGTGAACTAACTTGTCAGCACACAGCTGATTTTATATTTCCTTCAGGTGGTGTTGGCCAATCAGAAAAGGAGCAGCCTGTCACTCAAGCTCAACATTCTAGATCAGAGTTAACTATTCACATCCCTTTGTGTGCCCTCAAGACCCTTCTTACAGAGCAGAGTTAACTATTCACCTCCCTTTGTGTGCCCTCAAGACCCTCCTTACCAATAGCATCACATCAAGTGACGATACTTTGCAGTCACATTTGGTACTTGGTCTCTTTCTGCCTGCTTCTTCCCCTCCCCACTTGAGTAGCAAGTTAGCTAATGTCCCTTGGCTTTCCAGTCAGTTCTTTACAATAGAGCCATTCACCATTCAGCTTGGAAGTGTTCTGTTGAATATGGTACCTTCTAAGCCAGCTATGCCTTACCTTGCTGTAAAATATATGTAATTCTCCATTTTTGGAATGAGAAGGCTCCCTTTTTCTCCTAAGTAATAACTCCTTAGTTGGCATACCCAAATAAAGGGGGGAAATTAGAGCTATGGGTTAGGTATAAAGCCTGTACACTTTGAACAATTGTCATAAGTCATTTCTTGAGTTCTGAAGCTGAAATGCCGTAGGTTGAATAAAGAGTCTTTCTGTAGTTTTAGGCAGTGGTGCTTGAATCTGTAAAGCACTTCATACCCAAGGCTAGTGGTAACAAAGGCTCCAACAGGGCCATGATGCAGTTGCAGCAATGAGAGGAAGTAAAATACATGGTACCCCTTGATGCTGCAGCCTTTCCCTGACCTGCATTTTGCCTTCAAGGCTCCCCAAATACTTACAGTAGATTTGGAACAAAAAGACTACTTTGAGAAAGATATGTTCTGCCACCACTTTCTGTTACAAGTCTGGGTCTAACCTGAGATGACACACTACTAGTGTCAACATGCATGTAAATAGCTGGTCATAGCCTGCTGAAGACTGGGTTAATTCCATTTTGTCTAAAACTGCCCACTTCCAACAGAATATCTGAGCATTCAAGTTAACATATCAGCACATGTGATAGTATCAAAGTATGACTTTTGAAGACAGATGAGGAAAATAGGTTGATGGTTGTAGAACATTAAAGAGCAAAGTAAATGCTTTCTTAATTGCAAGTCATGTTTAGCTTAGGTTGACTTCTGGTGAAAGCTGTTTCTGAATGATTCAGATTGCTTTTTGTGACCAACAGAACAATTTAGCAAGAAAAGATACAGTAGCTGGTGAGGGGTTATGCTAACAATTTTTCAACTAATCTGCAACAAATGCATTTTCTAGCTCCTTTAATGAAATGTAATAGATGCTTTGACATTTCTTAAGTGTCTTTAGTAAAGAGGCTACTTTTTTACCCAGCACATAAAACACAGGAGTTAGAACAGCAATGATGTTTTTGTGCTCAAGATAGGTGAGTCAAAGCAGGATATCAAATACTACATGGGGAAAAAAAGCCATCTGAGATAAACAGCTCTGTGAAGCAAAATGAAGTATCTTGAGCCAACACACACACGACAATGTGATGGAATATTGCTACCGCTAGGTGGCTCTGCTAAATCTTGTAAACATGTCTAGAAGCACATGCAAATTGACATACTTTCCTGTAATCTGACATCTTTGCTTACTGTAAAATGGGATTTCATGGTATGAGTTACACCTGACACGCCCACCAATATCCTTATCGCCCCAGCTGTTGGTAAGCAGCAGTTGCCATATCTGTCTTTGTGGTTTGCTAAGTGTACAGCTTTTTCAGCATCATAATATGAAGGTAACTGTGGGTTGTGAAAAGCACCCTATGTCTTTCCTTCCCTTATCATAACCCAGATACTTTCCACTGGACTGTTGCCCTTCCCCTCCAGTATTTTCTGACAAACCCTCGCCTCATATACAGCAGCACTCCACAACCTCTTTGACCCTTTAGATTTTTCTTGAACAACTTGTGTCCATCCACTACTACATTTCAGTCATAGGAATCATCCCACCAAGTCTCTGTAATGCCTACTAAATCATATCCCTCTGTCTGCATTAGAAGCTCAAGCTCTTCCTTCTTATTGCCCAAACTTTGGGCATTGGTACATAGACACCTGAAGCCCCGCACCTTTGGCTCCATTAGACCTGGCCCTCCCAGGTGGGGCTCTGTTGTTTGCTCTGCTTCATTTAACTCCCTATGTTGGTCATCTCCTTCCCCTTGTGGTGTCAGTTTAAAGCCCTCTTGATGAGTCTCCCCAGGTTTCTGCCAAACACTTTCTTCCCTGACCTTGATAGGTGAAGTCCAAGAGTTACACCAAAACATGGATAAAATAAGAGGAAAATAGTTTGAACAGTGGGTAGGAAAAGAGTGGTGGCTAAGGGATATTAGAATGCTAATGAACTCAACATTTAGCTTTTTGCAGTCTAATTTTCTCCCATTTTTCAGCCTCCAAGTGAGCAAAAGTACTGCCTCTCTTCAAGGCAAGATCCACTGTGTGTGGAATTTGAGACTGGAGAATGGAAACATACACTACTTCCTCAAATATTAATCTCCTGGCTGGCTGCCCCCTCAAGTGGCCAAAAGTTCGAGAGCTGCTAGGCCAAAAGGTGGTGATATGTAAAAGATAAAGAAGTAACTTGCAAATTTACACAACCCCTATGATCCTTAGTGCTAGTCAGGGAAAGAACACTGTGCATGCAAAAACATGGCAGTAGGGAATAAGGTTAACAGAACTCACAAAGAAGTGAACGGGATAGTTTTGATTTTCAAGAGAACGCAGACTAGCACACTTATTTTGCAGAATCCTGGGTTCCAGATTCTGTAATTCTATGCACCTCACACAGGGCTGATTCCAGGTTTTATGGACCCCTGGACAGAGAGTATCCAGCCCCTCATGCTCATCCACAAATGTGCCCCCACCTGCCTGTGCATCCTGGCCTCACTTTTTTGTGTGTGTCTGTGTGCTATGCTATTAACTCTTCATGGACACGTTAGCTGTGACAGCAACAGATACCTCATCACTCTCTCTGCCCCCATCACTCTCCCACACCCTCATGCAGCAGCAGTAGTGGTGGCAGTGCTCCCAGCCACTCGCCTGCTTCCTCTCCCCCCACAGCAGCAGTGGCAGCTCTCCGGGAATCACAACAGATCTGAATTCACCTTAGCACTGTCAGCTCCAGGTTGGGAACTTCCTGGAGATTTGGGGGTGAGCCTTGGGACCGTGAGGTTTGGGGAGGCAAGCAGCCTCAGCAGGGTATAATGCCATAGACTCAGCTTTCCAAAGCAGCCATTTTATCCAGGGTAACTGATCTCTGTCACCTGGACAACGGTTGTAATTCTGGGTGATCTCCAGCCCTCACCTGGAGGCTGGCAATGGTAGTTCTAGTGGAGGAAATGGCTGGTTTGGAGGGGGAGTCTATGACATTATACCGGTCTGAAGTTCCACCCCTCCTCAAATCCCACCCTCCCCAGGCTCCACCCCTAGCTCCACTCACCTAGTTCACAAAAACCTTATTCATACATATCCAAAAGTAGCCTGATAACCATAGTGCAGGAGGTGCCAATGGCCCCCCATTTTATGGAAGCTGGACATACTATGGATTTGTAATTAACAAATATCAAAGCCAGCTTCGGAGTCAGTGAGGATGTCCAGAGGGTGTTATTGAAACAAGAAACTTTCTGGAGTATACAGCACTTTAAATCTCTAAGGAAGTCTTTGAAGACACATCTATTCAAAAAACAAGACAGCTGCTATTAATAAAGCACTTTATTGGATATGATACACAGTTTGTCTTGGCTCAATCCCCACCTCTTTACTTCTTTATGCTGATGACGCAGTGCTATTGTCTCTAACTCGTATAGGGCTGAAACGCCTTTTGAAGAGCTTTGTAGACTATTGTGAAAAGAATAGGTTCTGAATTTTGATAAATCCAAAATTATGATCTTCAGTAAGAGTTGGAAGTCATCCAGATGGAACATTGGAGGCCATTTCATTGAACAAATCAAAAGCTTTAAGTATTTGGGTATCCACTTTTACTATAACACCAAATGGGTCTATCATAGAGAGAGCAATTGAGGCAGCGAACAACATTGCTGCGGCAATTACATGTTTCCATTATACCAGGGGTAACCAGTACGTGCCGGCGGCCCTTGAAGTTTTTAATGCCAAATTAGCTGCTCAATTATTCTACAGAGTACCAATCTAGATTGAAGCCTTAAATAGGGACTTGGAAAGAATTCAGTCCAGATTCTTGCGGAAAATTCTTGGACTTCCCTCTTGTGTTCCTTATGCAGCTTTATGCTTAGAAACCAATCAAAGGCTTCTATCGACCAGAGCATGGTTGATAACAACTCAGTTCTGGCTTAAACTTCATTTCCATGCTAAAGCTAAAAGTATTATTACTCACATGTTAACTGAGTCCCATCTCTCTCCATGGCTTAGATATGTAGAGGAGAAACTCTCTACAATGGGAATATCCCCGGATTATTTAGCCCCCTTTTCAGATAAACAAGCCTATGCTATTATTAAACAGATTTCTTGACATCGAAAGGCAAGAACTTAGGGAACAGATGCTCCCCAAGCAGGTTGTGGACTTTTTGACATGGGCTCTACTGCGAAGTATCTGTCAAGTTTAACAGCCTCACATCATCGCAGAGCATACATGCTTGCACGCTTTAATGTTCTGCCATCACAGGTGCTTTTAGGGAGGTACCACCAGATACCATATGTAGACAGACTTTGTCCTTGCTCTCTAAAAGATATAGAATCCACTACACACGCCATACTTCATGGCCCCCTCTATAGGGATATCTGATCTCGTGTTATTACTCCATTTCTAGAGGGTAAGAGCTGGCACTCTGATGACTCAATTGTTCACTTTCTTCTGTTTAATTCTAATTGCGAAATAATAGAGACTGTTGCAAAATTTTTATATTATGCAATCAGAAGACGAGGCTTGAATAGCCAAGTGTAAGTGACTGATGCATCTTAGTATTTTCCCGTATTTCCATGATGTTTTGTGCTTTCATGCCAATAAAGGTTTTGTGTGTGATATACAGTTTGTGGACTGTCTGAAGACTTGCATGGTTCCTTATCTGTCTGAGGTTTGATATTGCAGATTTTGAAACTAATGATGCAATATACATTGTATTTCTTATTGTACTTGTGATTGACTATTGTACATTGTAAATGGAACTTTAAGATAACCTTAAGAGTTGCATTTCAGTATATTCATAACATTCAATCACAGTGTTTTTGTATTGTTTTTTACTTATTTCCCATCATTCTCTCTTTGTATTGCTTTCACCTGGAGAAAACGGCCACTTTGTAAATTGGACTCTTGCATTATGCTCCAAACCCTGCCCTCCTTAGGCCCCATCCCCAAAATCTCCAGGTATGTCTGAGCCTGGAGTTGGCAATCCTAATTTAGTAAGATATCAGGTTCCCATATTTGGGGGGGGGGGGAGGCAGTGACCAGGATTTTCAGAGGGCAGAGTTTCAGTGTCCTGGCAGCTCTTTGTGTTGTGCAAAAGAAGCAAACATGGAACATTAATACATCTTTACAAATTACATAACGTGGGGTACCTTGGTGCACAATGTTGACGGTTTTTGGGTTTTTTTAACAGTTGCCCCTGGTGTAGTGTTGCCAGCCCTGGGTTGGGAAATTCCTGGATAATCATATATACATCACCCTTCAATCCAATCCAAGACAAGTATATTTCAAAGACAGAAATATAGCGCCAACATAAAGAAAACCAGCCTTTATTCCATATGGCTTTATTCTCATGTGGCTGTGTGGGAAAAGCTTTCCATGTGTCTCTAAAATCTCTAGAAGGTACCAGGCACCAGCTGCATTCTTATGGGGCTTATTCTGTTTTAACAATATACAGAGTTAGTGCATGGAAGCAGGAAAATTGTATATAGAATTTGCAGCTGAAGCAGATTTACTTAATGGTTTGCTAATTCAAGATCCCGCAGCTGCAAAACACTGTTAACTCTGTACAGAGAAAGTCAAACAAGCACTGGGTACCCTGCAGGACGTTTCTCTGAACATGACCTAGATGGAACCTCAGTTAAAAAGTTGACTGTTTTCCAGCTTTAGTTTTCTTTGCTGTTAAACACCAAAACTTCCTAATCTGTCAACAGTAAGGGGGGGGGGGAACCCTACACTGCTTCAGCTCTTCCAACTTAACCACTTGAGAAGCATCTTTAAAAAAAAAACCTCTTATTAATGTGTTGATCTTAAAGAAGGAGGAAATGCCTTTTGTTGAACCAGAACTTGTCAGACTGTCCTCCTTGTCTACATAGTACGCATGGGACCATTGTTCTTTTCAGTGGCTTGGAAAGGGGAACAGTATTTCTGAACACCCTTCCCCATAATAAGATGATTCTCGGTGCCCCTTCTTTTCTCATTCCAGGCACTGTGCATCTCCATTGGTGGTTCAGCATGTTCCACACACACTACCTTCTCACCTCTAAAGGCTTCTTAGATTTTGCTTTCCTTCTTTGAACTCTTACTGTCCTTCACTTTCTATTTAAAAATTATCTGAAATTGAACCTGAATTCCCATGTCTAAATCCAGCACTCTTCTACTCCAAACTGCCTATTAATGAGGGCCTCTTGTTTATTTTGGAGCTAGGTTCCATTGGGGTTTGTTTATTATAACAGCAATCTACCAAACAACCAGCATCAAAATCAGCCCTATTTGCACTAATGAATTCATTGCCATCATGTAGTAATAAGAGTCCTCTGTGAAGCAAAGAATCTAAACCCCTTTTTGATGGAAGAGGGAACTGTTTCCTCTTCCATCAAAAAGAGGTTTAGATTCTTTGCTGGTTGTTGTGAAATGGAGAGGCCAACTAGGAGACTAACTTTAGCAAATATTTTACCAGCATGTTAACTGGGATCGGAACTAAACATGATAAGAAAGCAAGGTCCTGTCGTAGTTCTGTTGTGAACCCATGGACTCTACTGCAAAGGGTTCACAAAGGATCTAAGTTGAGTTAATGATCTGGGCTCCTGGGAGATTACAAATTACCCACCTGTCTTTCTCCGGTAGCTATGTAGTCTGTGATGTGGAAGACTGGGTCTTCTTTACATTCCTTTTTAATATCAGTATTATTGGCATAAAATCCAAAAAGAAGCTTTGTTTTCAGGTGGTCACTTCAATATCTTCCCAAGGCAGACCCTGTCATACTTCTCACCAGTTCTATATAGCAGTATTGATTTTTGTTGAGCTACCAGAGGGTTTGGCTGCTGTGATTTTTCATGTGCCTAAAGACTGCTCCTCTCACTAGGGCACTGATACAATTGATAAGGCATTCTGAGCCATACTTTTTTAAAATCAGAGGTTGACATATTGATATACTGCTATAATGGCATATCAGCATATCAATTACTGGGGAGAAAAATCTTGAAAAAGCCCACCAGTGGTACATATGGGGAGAAAACGGCTGAGACGGGGACTCAGAGAGGGGAAAAGAGAGATGATAAAACTCCTGGGAACAAGGAGGGAGGGCTCTTTTTGAGTGCTGATTTCATCGAAACAGACAGAACTCTGAACATGTACTGGCCTGGACAGCTGAATGCAAGATAAAGGAAACACTGCAGAGATCTATAACATTCTAAGCTTAGGAGCCTATCCTATATTTTACATCTGATAGGGCATGTATAGAGAGATGGACAGAGGAATTATGTTTTACCCTTTTCTTTTGAATCCCTTGCTCAAGCTGGTGCTATGCTAAGAGTACGCTTGTAAACATTTCATTCTTTTAAAAATACTTTATAATGTTTGATCATGGTAGTGGTTCTCTGTACTACATAGACCTCCATTGTCTTGGACACGCTATTTTAAAAGCAGCACCGGAGAAAGGCAGTCAGTTGGCAAGCGGCTATTCCTCCAGGGGCACACAAGGCAGTAAACTGTCCCTGTGGTGAACGGGTGCTGGGCAGTAGGAGCCACAGAGACAAGGCCTCAGAACTTGGATGGGAAGCTGGGAGTTCTGACCCTCCCAGAGGGCAGTTCCTACAAAGGTCAGGTGACGGTGGTGGGTTACCAGAGAGTAGGGTTGCCAGGTCCTACCTGGCACCTGGCAGGGGACTCCCAAGTCCTTCCCAGGATCTGCTGCAATTGCTGCACAATGACCTCATCTGGAAGTAATGTCATTGCGCCGCCAACATCAGGTGGTGACGCTCTAGTTTTGGGGCAAAACTCTATTTTTTCCCCTTCAAAACTATGGAGTTTGCCCCCCCCAGTGCCCCCCCAACGTTGGTGATGCAATGACGTCACTTCCGGGTGATGTCATTGCATTGGGGATGTCGCACAGCAACATCCCTATTTGCTGGTGGGGTTTCCTCCGTTGGCCAGCTGGCTGGTGGCAGATTAGAGCCCCCCAAAGTGGGGGAGCCCCCACTAAGACCTGGGGACTGGGAACCCTACTGGAGAAAGAGAAAAGCCTCTCCAGGTGTTAAAAACCTTGGACATCGCTTATTTGTGCTGTGATGGGTTTTAAGAGTTCTGCAATGGTGGCCGTCATATTTTTTTCTAGAGTGTGTATTGTCTCTAGAAACTCTTGCCTTAGAACTGTGAGGCCGTTTTGAGCACGCTTGTCTGCTTCTGCCGCCATTTTGTTTACCGTTTCGGAGGTTTCTTTGCTGGGTATTGAGTTGTTTTTTACGAGTAAAATAGGTCGAAACAGAGGTGCTGACTACGTTAGACTTCTTTCCTCTTGCTGTAGAGTTTCTTCCCATAACTTTTGAGGAGAGTCGATGTCGGAATATTGTTGATTTTTGCTTGTCAGGGGAAAATTTGACGGGAGCCTCCCGTTCAGGCGTCTGCCATCTCTCGCTCAGACGCCACGCCCCCTTAAAAACCTTGGAGGGCAGGGTGGAACAGAGCTTGCACACCGGAGCAGGACTGTTCTGCCACTGGATGTAACTACATTCAAATACCATCAAGCCTCATGAAGCCAAGATAACCAGTATCAGGGATTGGCCCTGACCTGTTACCAAGAAAAATGTGCAGGCCTTCTTAGGCCTCACAGGTTTCTATTGGTGTTTCATTGCCCATTTCACTCAACCTGCTTCACCTTTCTTAGATCTGTGCAAAAAGAAGGCGCCCACGAGTGTTTTCTGGAAACCTGAGCGTCGACATGCCTTTGAAATTTTGAAACAGAGACTGTCTCAAGCACCTATCTTGGTTCCAACAGATTATGACAAGCCCTTTGTGGCCCAAACCGATGCTTCTTCCAGAGGCCTTGGTGCAGTTTTGTTGCAGAGGGGGGAATGGATGTTGAACTTCACCCTATTGTTTATTTGAGCAGGAAATTGGTGCCATGAGAACTGGCTTACGCTACAGTAGAGAAAGAATGTCTGGGGATTGTGTGGGCCCTCAACAAGCTGAAACCTACTCTGTGTGGCATCAACTTTTCTAGGAAACTGATCATAACCCTTTGTCTTTCATCCATAGAATGAAAGGAAATAACACTTGAGTGTTGAGGTGGGCCTTAAGCCTGCAAGATTTCAGCGTTGAGATTACTGACACTAAAGGTAGCCAGAATGTGGTAGTAGACAGCCTGTCACGTATGGGGAGTAAGTAAATCTCAGAAGGAGGTCACTTCAGTAGTTCCTGCTTCAGTTTCTGCTTTGCTCATTGTATTCATACTACTAAAATACCATTAATCTACCTTGCTTCATAGGAATGTAAATGTAGATGTACCTAGTTGTGGTAGGGTTGCCAAATCCAAATTGTCTGGGAGCGGGGGGCTCCCGGACGGCATCCTCTTCGTGCACGTGCGCACGTCGCGTGTGCGTCACCCGGAAGTGACGTCACACGCTGGGGGCGGGGCCACACCATTTGAGGGAAAAACGAAGTTTTCCCCTCAAATGGCGTGGCTCCGCCCCCAGCGTGCAACGTCACTTCTGGGTGACGCACATGGGGGTGGGGTTTCCCCCGGGCCCCGATTCCATGGGAGTGGGAATCGGGGCTCGAAACCGGGGGGAATTCCGCCCCCCGGGGGGGGGTTGGGAACCCTAAGTTGTGGTGAGCTTCAACCATGATAATACCATGGATTTCAGCTTCCAGAAAAGGGGGGGCATGAGGCAATTTCCCTCAAAGGTTAATGTGATTATTTGAGGGCCTAGTCCGGCTTGCAGGTGTTCATGATTTGGGCTTTCCTGCATATACCATTCTTATCTCTTCCAAGACCAGACTTAAGAATGCGGTAATTGGTTAATCGTGAAAACCTGTACTCAGTTGTTTAACCAGATGGGAGGGGAGAATTAGGAGCAGATGTTAACATCTTCTAGAAAGTTTCATCAAGAGAGATTCTTGATCGGATCCAAGAGACCACCTGGTGCCAGTGGGCCAAAAGCTATAATAAGGGTATAAGCCAAAGGGAAACCATGCTAACTTCTAGCGTCCTGGCCCCACTGATGGACCTCCTGATGGTATCTGGTATTTTTGGCCACTGTGTGACAGAGTGTTGGACTGGATGGGCCATTAGCCTGATCCAACATTGGCTTCTCTTATGTTCTTATGCTTATGCCATGCTAGTATGTTTTGATATGTTATGCTTCATCATGAGGGACTGCAGTGTATAGAATGCTGTTAGGCTATTCCTTGGATTTTATGCTGCAAGAAGATTTGCCATCTAGTACCAGGTATTCAGTGTATTCGATAGAACAGTTCACTTTTTTATTTTATCTGTTGCTAAGCTATAGAGATTGTACTGCATAGTGAAACTTTTAAAAAATCCTTTAATAAACCTTTATATATTTTAAAGGTATGTTTTATTGGGGCTGGGTACTGCTTGAGGGACGAGGAACAATAACAACCCAGTGGGACCCAGGCTTGAGTTCTGGACAGAGAGCATCTTGCATTAGGAGAAGGCACCATCAACTGGTGGAAATGCACAGGCACTGACTGAACAAAATGATATCATAGAACCAATTATGCCAATGTATGCTGTGGCAAAAAGTAGCAGAGAAAGACTCATAAGAACATAAGAGCCCTGCTGGATCAGACTAGTGGTCCATATAGTCCAGTATCCTGTCTCATGCAGTGGGCAACCAGTTCCTTTGGAGGTCCAACAACGGGGCATAGAGGCTGAGGCTTTCCCCTGAAGTGGCCTCCTGGCACTGGCATTCAGAGGTTTACTGTCTCTGTTAGGAAACAATCCCAAGCGAAAGTTCTTAGAAAGCTGGAGTATTCTGAATAAGGCTTCTCTAGAGTTCCTTACAGTTATCCTGTGGGACATTCTCTGCATCCTGAAGCTAACGCTATACTTCAGTGCTGAAGTGTATGTGAAACAAAAGACAGCATTCACATTTGTAAAGATGAGCAAAGACTCTAAGCACAGAATTTCAGAAGATTTATTTCTGCTAGGATATTTTTTACCACTTTTTTTCCATTTCAGCACTCAGTAAATCACCACTTTTACCCAGGCCTGCCCTCAACTCTTTCTACTGGGCTATGTGCATCGTCTATAGAAATAAATACTTTACCCCCCATACTGCCTAAACTTGGCTAATTCCATGTCACCAACTTCAATCTATGTGTGGATCTCAGTGTACAAAGCTTTGAGCTCCAGGCACAAAGCCAGCTTTGCTCTTATTTCATTCTTTCATATGCTAACAGTTAGTCATCCACTTGCCAATACTGGTTTCTGATCCTGTCCATCTAGTTCCTTTGACATACTTTTCTATACAGTGTCAGCCTGCAGTGACTGGAGTACTCTAGTTTACACTGCATACTTCATTGAGTGCAGAAAAGCAGGAAATGTGAAAGGGAACCAAGCCTGGCTTCCCAGCAGGCAGAAACCATGACACTTCTGTGACCTGAATAAGGCAAGATGGTCACTGTCACCACAGGCAAAGTGGAGAATAAAAATTGCTTGATATTTGTGCTCCAGAACAATAACACTGTTGGCTTTGTAAAACACAGTTTTTTATATAAAGCTACATCCATACATCATTGGATATTGTATGCTGATTGCACTGTCCATAAAGGAAAATCCAGTTGTGAATTATTGCTATAGCACAGCAATAGCACAATATCCAGTGATATGTGCCTGAAGCCCAAGTGTAATCAGAGACCAGTTCAAAATGAGAAGTCAGATTGCATCAAGTACATGCAGTTAGACTTATGGTGGTGCATGCCACATAACAAAAAGCCATGTTATAAGAAGAGTCTTAAGAGCTTGTGTTGATTTAGGAAGGGAATAGAAAATTCAGTATCCTTGCTGCTCTGAATACTGAATGATCACGATGCTTTCTTCTGAAACAAGTAGGTTTGACCCACGGTTTAAAAAAATAGGCCCCCCCCATTTAAACTGAAGCTATCTGCCTCACAGTTATATCTTGCCAACACAAAAGCAAATTTTTAAGATTCTGCTTCCTGCTGCTTCTGCAGCTGGCTCTGAGACTGGGGAACTGACTGGTGTGTACTGGCCAGATCCAAGGCCCTGTGGCTGCTGCTCACTGAAGGATGAGAAAAGTGATGGGCTGTGTGCTCTGTAGAGTTGGGTGCCTCTTTGCTCTTCCCATTATGCCTGTGACTGGAAACTTCCTGGTTCTTTTCACTGTGTCTGGAAGCCTCAGTCGTCATCATACTAGTCTCTGCTGTGCTACTTATCTGTGAAAACAACATCAAGTTCTGGTTCATTATACCAATGGACTTAAGGTGAAAATAGATATCTGGCAGTTTGATGCAAGGGGTCTGAATAGGCATTATCTGCATCTTTTGTTTTTAGGGCAGAAAATTCATGTCCATTTAAAATGTGACATCTGTCTGTGTAACATGAGTCTAAATGATAATTTCAGATGGTTCAGATGCTTTGCAGTATCCCAGCATCATTTTTAGCTTGCTGGAACAGAGGCTGGGAAAGAGGCATCATATTGTTCCAATTTTCTTCACAGTAAACTAGCACAGAGACCCATGGAACAAGGATATGCAGTCCTCCTTCTACCCTCTGCACCTCACTGTAAGGGGAATGCAAGAAGAAATCTTACATAAATCCTGTCAGAGGATCAGGCTGGACCAATGTCCAGAGAATGAAGAAGCTTCATCAAATGAGCAAGTGTCTGGCTTGAAGAGGGAGCAAGAGCTCAAATTCCTACCTCTTGGTTGCTATTAGAATGGTACCAGGAACAATTGCCACAGTAGTCCTTGTGGTACGTGTGGTGTACAGCAGCTTCAACATAAGGGAAGTGCAGGAAACTGTATGGCAGCTGGATGTGGAAAGTCAGCTTGCTGCACCTATAAAGTCCAGGAGTAATGGAGGGGAGAAAATACAGAATTGGTGTCAGGATCCATTCATACCAGGAATGACTCTGGTCTGGTCTAAATTGGCCTTCTGTTTTCTATAAAGTCAGAAAAGAATAAGAAAAAAATTGCCTAGTAAAGACAGTGAGTTGGTTGGAGAGTTCCAAAATAACATAAGGAGCACATTCATCTTTTGGCCCCTCAGTTCAAAAGCTAAAGTATTCAAGTTTAATTATGCTGCTTCACTTCCCAGTGTTCAAGCTGCCCCAGTGTGTGCTGCATAATATAACGCAGACACACCATCTCCACATTTTTTCCTAGATAGCTCCACAAACAGCCAAAGTTCAAGGCCCTCTGGTGCACATGATGTCTGGAAAAGAAAGCAACAACAAGCAGCTTTACACAATTCTCAAGCCCTTGGGAGAGGTTAGGCAGGATGCTAATAAGCTATGGAGTCCAACAGAGGAAGAAAATGGCAAGGTACAGGCTGGCCATCCCCGAGTCTGTCGAGCCATCTTTACATTCATGTAGATGGAAGAGCACCTACTGAGTTAGGCTACACGCATCCATCATGAATAAAGACAAATAAGGCAGTTTGGAGACATTGCTGGACATAAGACAGTTTGAAGGCATTATTGGCTGGGAAGTTCATGTTGCTGTGCCTCTTTGGCAGTTCGTGTTGATGTGCAGTCCTGATGAAGGGATTGAAAATTTATTGACTAATCTGGAGGATGAGTTGACTGCAGCTTATTTCTTATTGTTTGTCTCAAATCCTAAGTAAGAAGTGGATGTACTTGCTTTATGGACATTTGAAGATCATGTTTTTCAGTCCATTGGAATTGGAATTTGTGAAGTCTTTCTTTAGGGAGTGTTAAAAAGTTAGATATTACTTTAAATCCCCAGCCTATCTATGGTATTTCTTGTATTTCATGCATTGAATGCTATTGTATATTTGAAAAATATTTGAAGCTTTATTTGATGTTAAGTCATACAAGATTTATATTTATTCATCTATTTCCTTAAATTATTGTTAGGATACAGACCAGAGATTTAGACTGGTACTTTAGATCCTATATTGAGGAATTTGGGGTTCCAATCCCCACCATGTACTACAATTCTCATAGCTCACTCCCTTCTCTGTCTGCATGCTGCGTTAGTTGCTTTTCACATAGAAGCAAGTACAGGTTTAAGCAATTCCTTGGAGACCCATCTTGTCTTGATGAGTTATAGGAGTTTGTAACCCTGCAAACTGCCTTGCATATTACCTCGATGGTTCACAGCCCTTTAAGATATCCAGAGCTTGGTCTCTTCTAAGGAGAGATGCATAAAAATTGTCCCTTCTCCATGCCCTTGCTATAAAGACAGCAGGAGAAATGTGTTTAAGCACTGACCTGTCATAGATCAGGAAGTCATCCTTGTCCCCATGTAGAATTTGCCAGACGTCAGGTTCCAAGATCTCCTGCTGGTAAACAGGAATTCCCTCTGGAGCATGCCGCTTGAGCTCCCAATACATTGCCCGGGAAAAAGGAGTCTTCTCATTCACAATCATGAAGCTTATATTGACCATCCCTTTATGGGACAGCTTCTTCTGCAAGCTGCCAAGGCTGGTAATAGGAAGCAGCAAGAAAATTTAGGAAATGATGGAGAGAAACTCACCCCTCCCTCTGCATACACTCAAGACAGGCAGGCTCACAAGCTCAACTATCTGGCAAAAGCCAGAGGTCTTACCCTCATTTTAAACCCACTGAGTTGGCATTTATAGCGTCCAGTTCTGCACAGCTCTAGTTGCATGCAATATTAGAATATGTGTAAATTCTAATTCAGGAGCAAAATTACATCCATCTTGTGTATGTGTATTGTATCTGGCCAACTGTAGCTAATGTTTGTTTGCAACCTCAGATCTGGAGTTCACTAGAGGGGGACCTGGCAACTCCAGCCAGGGATAGAAGTAAATGTAGCTCTTTTGCTTGATGGAAATTGTGAATGTGGCTCTCCACAAGCCATGGAGTGAGTACCACTGTCTTAGAATGTCTCAAAAGGGCTATGGAGGACTGATTCAATTCAGTATTTTACGGCAGACAGTCTAGTCCTTCCTGATCCAAATTAATGATTCTAGGTTCACCATGATGTTAGTGAATTCTGACACATATGTGATACTACGTCTTGCGCCTATTGACAGCCCCAGGGACAGGTGGTCTTCTCCATGTAGTGAACTCACCTGGCAGCTTGCTTGAGACAGAACTGTCAGCTTGCTTTTAACAGGGCCACTACTGTCACTTGGCCCTCCACCCCATCCATTGGGACTGTCCCATTGATCTTCCAGAGTGGTGCAGGCTGGCATATTTGGCTCCTGTTCTCAGCCACATCTGCCAGTGTGGCAGTAATCACCAATCCCACCAGGAAGGTTGTTGTGGCTAGGGCAGGACAGCCCATCTTTTCCACTTCCCTTCAGCCTAGGATAAATACGGTACAATTAAGAATACAAGCTCCCTTTCCAGGTCAGACTCAGGTTGCAATCCTCAACAGATTAACTTCTGAGTAAACTCAGTTGAGCTTAATTTGTGAAGATCCATATTTTCTGGTATCTTGTTTCTGAACATGGTCAATGAACAATGGATGCTGAAGGTACATTCACATGGCAGCTACCAAGGCTTGAGCCCCTTTGTGTCATGTTCAGGGCTGCTCAGGGTTCAGTTATACTGGAGATCTATAGGTACCTTTGTCTTCCCTCAGATATGAGCTCCAGCTCCTGGAGGACAGCATTTGCATCAGAAAGAAGGTTCAAGGGAATACATTAACTCTCTTGATCCATAGCAGCCCTGTTGCAAATTGCCCCCTCAGGGATCTCCTGAACCCATGCGTAAATGGATCCTGAGTCAACATTCCCCTGCGCTCTTCCTTTCTAGCAGCATATTCCAGTTCAGCAAATTCAGTATCCTCAACATGCACAACTTCTGAGATGCTGCAATCAAATTGTTTTTCAGCACTGTTCATAGCACTAACAGATATGCAATGGGGGTCAGTTTTCCTGACATTTTTGTTTTAAATTACTTGCAGGTGGAGAAGGCACCAATTTTAATTGTGTTTAATTGGATTTTTATTTAATTTAATTTAGTTCAATTTAATTTAACTTTGTGGGAGCAAGTGTTTAATCAGGGTCATTATTAGAGTAGGGGCAGTAGGTGTACTGAGCTTGGAACTTTTTCAGCCCACCTAAGAATTTGTCAAGAAAATGTTGTTTCTTCCCTTTTCTCTTCTTTCAGTTCAAATTTGCTACCTTCAGTTGTACATGCTGTGCCATGCACACAATGCAGAAAATACTCCTACAGTTTAAAGAATGAGATCTTCTTTGTAGGCTAGAAAATTATCTTGTTTTTAAAAAAATGACAACTAACAAGAGATAGTGGCTCCATATTTGTAGTTCCCCAAATTCCACCCTCTTCGAATTTTTTTGTTCACCAAAGATCCACCATGGTTGGTTTTTTAAAAATACAGTCTCCTATGCTATGATCTTGAAAATAATCCCTCTTTAGTGAGTATGGCAGGTTGCTCAGAGGTGGGTGATTCTAAAAGCTTCAAGGGGGTAATGGGTAACTAAGAAAGTTAGGAACATGTTCATTATACGGGAAGTTTTCTGAATTAAAAAAACCCCAAGCAAATGAATTTCTGATAGTAACAATTCACAGACAGTAAAATACACAAAAGTCCTGGGCTTGGTGTTGGTGGTGTCATGGTCATGAACATTTCCATTAGTTGTAATACTGATTTTGCAATAATTTCCTTGAAACTCCACTAACAAATGTGGCAGCCACATCTAGTGAAGAAGACTGCTTACAACTGTGTGTTTAACTCTTTCATCCAAGGAAGCTGCTATTAGCTCTGCAGAGGGGAAAAATACAACCATAATAAAAGTCCCTGTGATCCCCCCCCCCCCCCCCGCAGGAAAAAAAACTTCAGGGTATGTGTGTGTGACAGATTTAGACTGGTAAAACTGCACTGGTTAGAAAAATGTCCTGTCCCTTTACCAGAGGCCTAATGTGTGGAAATAGGCAGCTGAAGCTCTTCATGGCATCCTATTGTCAAAGAATTAGGGCATTTCCCCCCTCCAGTCAGATGCAACCTGAGTGGTGAAAGAATTAAACTCCCCATGCACTTACTCGTTTCAAACCCATCTTAACCGCCTTAAAATGTAAAAATGTATTGGGAGATCTTATCCTGTATGTCCCATATGTGTCCAATCTGTTTCAGCCTAGTCTAAGATCACTAGATCTCAGAGGCAGCGTATGGGAACATACTGCATAAAATCTCCCTAAGCCCCAAGTAATGTTAATAATATAGAAAGCCCCTTCCTCATGCCTGTAGAAAGTTGACGAAAATGACAGAGATTCTTATTCTGTTACTGAACTGCCCTGTCCACACCAGCCTTGGAGGGGAGGAATCCTAAGTCGATCTACTCAGAAGTAGATTCCATTTTATTCAACTGGGCTTTCTCTCAAAGTTCTTAGGACTAGCCATAGACATTGTCAAGCCTAACATAAAGCCCCTTTTCAAACTGCCTTTGTATTCCATTTTAATAACGTTGCTAATGGATTTTTAAGTTATTTATATTTATTTATTTATACATTAGATTTATGAATAACCCAATCCAATTACTCAGGGCTCTGGGCGATGAACGACAAAACACTATAACATCAAACAATGAAACACAATAACAAGCCGGTTTAGATTAAAACAATTCTCAGATGGCATTAACATAAACTGACTGATGGGTCAGTTTTCAGACTGCGTACCACCCTGCAGGAAGGGGGGGGGTATTAGAATAGGTGGGAAAGGAATTGGGAAAAGGATAGGGAGTGCCAGCCAGGATGGTGCCCGTTGCTGTCCTCAGCCAAAAGCCTGGCAGAACATCTCTGGCTTGCAGGCCCTGTGAAATTGCATCAAGTCCTGCAGGGCCCAAGTGTCACTTGGCAGAGTGTTCCACCAGGAACGAGCCAGGGCCATAAAAGCCTTGGCTCTGGTTGATGACAGCTGGATGTCTTTTGGGCCAGGGATCACCAGATGCATTTTAGTAACTGGCTGTTAGCAGAATTTATTTACCTGTTTATACCAAACCACTTGTATTGGGTTAGTAAAGCGTGGTTAAGAACATAAGAGACGCCAATGTTGGATCAGGCCAAAGGCCCATCCAGTCCAACACTCTGTGTCACACAGTGGCCATAAATACCAGGTGCCATCAGGAGGTCCACCAGTGGGGCCAGGACACTAGAAGCCCTCCCACTGTTGACCCCCCCCAAGCACCAAGAAGACAGAGCATCACTTGCCCCAGAGCCCCTATCTATACCTTGTGGCTAGTAGCCACTGATGGACCTCTGCTCCATATGCTTATCTAATTCCCTTTTGAAGCCGTCCATGCTTGTAGCCACCACCACTTCCTGTGGCAGTGAATTCCATGGGTTAATCACTCTTTGGGTGAAGAAGTACTTCCTTTTATCTGTTCTAACCCGACCGCTCAGCAATTTCATGGAGTGCCCACGAGTTCTTGTATTGTGAGAAAGGGAGAAAAGTACCTCTTTTGAGCCACTTTAGAGGGAAACTGCTTTTCCCCATTTTTCAACTCCTTCACTGCACTTCTGAATCGCTGTGGTGTGCTGTTAAAATGTCCATAGCACTTCCTACAATGCTGCTTTTTCCCTGCCTTTTTTGCCGCACAGTCTTCCACAGACCTTTTGAATGTTCTAAGTTCAGCGCTATAGTGCTAAACCAATATAGCACTTCAGTGCTATAGTGACACCATTGAGATGCCTTGACTCTATTGACTCAAAAGAGTCAAGGCATCTCAATGGTGCCACTACAGCACTGAAGTGCTATATTGACTTAGTGCTATAGTGCTTAACTTAGAACATTATTTTAAAAAAACCCAAAAACACTGTGGAAGATCGCACGGGGGGGAAAAGCAGCACTGTTTGAGATGACCATAGCACTTCTGAGGCGGCTCATTAATGGAAGGAAATTCACTGTATGAAACCCCCCTCCCTGTATTGCTTTACTTGAAATTGGGACAACAACAAATAACATCCGGTTTAGAATGGTAATGTGAAAAGGGCCAGTAAGTCAAAATCACATTCTCACATTAATAATTTTTAAAAATGCAGAAATGGAAGTTGAAGAGACTAAAAACTACCCCTTCTGAAATTTGCTAACTAACACAAAACACACAGGTTCACATACACATTACCTTGAGAAATAAAATGATCCCGGTAGGACTTTTCATGTACTTATACTCTGGAAAAGGATTTAAATGAGTCTGGATTCAACCTTATTGTTACTGCAGTGGTGTTACAGTATGTGCCAGTGTGAGGAATATTTGTGCAGAAAAATACACCCAGATTTTGAGCCACCATGTGCTCTTGCATATACGCTGACCACTTTAACACATCCTTCAAAAGGCTGATTCCAATTGTCTTATTTTCTTGAAAATCATTCTGGATTAACTTTTTCACAGGCTTGCTTCACACATGACAAAGTAGGAAATCCATGTGCAGAAAGATAGTCGTAATGTGTGGGGGAAAACAATTTTGACACAATACCACACAGAGGCTAAATCTGCCAAAATCGCAAGGGGCGGTGCTATCCCCAATGTTGATAAATATAAATAAATAAATAAATATAAAATACTTGGGCCAAAATAGACACCCAGACTATTTTCACACGATAAAGTCAACACTGTCTGCAGAAAATCTGTAAACTTTACAAGTGGATTTGGAAATAAAATTTAAGACTAGGAAGTAAATTCAATACTAAATAATAAGCAAAGAAGCAAAACTTCCTATATCATAACTGCAAGGCTGCTCTGCAACTGAAACTCTTTATGAACAACTGGTGGGTCCAACTGCTTGAATCCCTAGTATATCTTGCAAGAAAAGAAAAGCAACTCCTTAGCAAGTTAGGAGAACCTGTGAACACATATGACTCAGATACATGCCAAATTACAAATCCTGCAGAAACCCCACACAGAAGAGCACAATAACAAAGTTTGACTCAAACTTTGCTCTGCTGCTTCAGACCAACACAGCTACCCACCAGAAGCATACAATATCACTCTCTTCGTTCACTAACATAATCATAGTAAGGAATTGTCAACATCTCTTCCCCATTATGACAGCCCTTTGTCTTCCTTCCTTCTTCCTGAAAGTTGCCCTTTTTCATACAGTTAAAGCACTGTTTTCCTCCCTTCTGTCTTTGATGTTATCTGCAGCTTGCACATTTTATAAATCCTACAGTGTTATTTAGCTTTGATTTGAAATTTAGCATCCTCAAACGAAAGCAAAAATGATCACAAGAAGATTAATTTAATACAGAGTCTAGATGCCCAGGGCTGCTTCTGTGAAGATCATATCAATGAAACCTCAACAACAATTTTCATCTCCCAGTTAAAAACAAAAACAAATCATCAATCCTTCTTACACTAATAATAAAAAATTGGAAGTGATTCATGTCTTCCAATTTATAACCTGTTAAAATCTTTATTTTCCTCGAGCTTCTTGATCCTGGAAAAGAGGAGGCATAAAAACAGGGAAGGAAATGTCTTTTGTTGAACTAAATCTTGCCAGGCTGTCCTCTGTTCCACTGGAGAAAGGGGACAACACCAGTGGCCACAGGAGGCCTAGCTGAACACATCACCAGCAGCTGCTGCAGGGGCATCTCAGTATCTCTCCTCTCTCTCACTACTCACCACTGCACGGATTGTCTGCAATTTCTACCTCTAGCTCAGCATTGCCTTCACAGAAACACCTCATCTTCCCAGGTCCCTCAAACCCTGAATCTTGGGGGGATTGGGGGTGTAGGGTCAGCTCTGAGGTTCTGATTATGGAACACAATCTATGTCTATGTATCAATGCATTCTCATCCATACAAGCCAGTTAGGATTGCCAACATATCTAGTGAAAAATATTTTGTGCTTTTATGAAGGGCTTAATGTATGGAAATAGCCAACTGAAACTTTTCATGCCATGGAAGTAAATAACATCACCTGGTAAAAATATATCATTCAGCCTCTGTTAAAGGGACAGGACATTTTTTCTCAAGACAGTTGGCAAACCTAGTTCAATCAAACCTTACAGGTCTTATGCCTCAGGGAACCAGCAGGTCTTTAACCTAGGGAAAAAATGCTGATTGCTCACATACCTCCCCGCTTCTCTTTTGTGTCAAATCTCACAGCTAGAGAACTTGACCATTTTCAGAATGTGTCCCAGAGGACACCCTCCCCAATTAATTTCCACACAGAATTCCTAATAAGGTGATACTCTGCCTTTTCCCGGTGACTCCAGCTTTTGTTCTATGCCGTCCTTTGAGGGAACTCTGATTTCTCTGACCTTCCACCCCTAGGCTGGCCTCAGCATGCTTTATCTCCCATTCCAGTCCTCTCCTCCCAAAAGGGGCTGGGACAGGGCGTGCGTGTTGAGCTGGCAGTTACCCACCCAGATGTCCCTGAAGAATCAACCAGCACCCAGCAGTACTTGTTTACTTGGGGAGATCAAGTGTAGCAGCTTGAAGAGATATCTTTCAGTGCTAGACAGTCAGTGCTGGGAGAGCATTGTCCTCTTCCAGAGTGCTAGCAAGCTGCCTGACAGTTTCCAGTTACATCTAGTTGGCTCAACAGCTACATCCCAGTTGGCTCAACACTGGGTGAGCCCCATCATGAGGCAACATGACGGAGACAAACTGAGAAGCAAGTTCCAGAGGGTATACCACATTCTTGCATTCAACCTGCATCTCTTTATTTGTTGTCATTCTGCTTGTTTTCCTACAGGTACAAAAAATCCAGGATCAGCTGTGCATTATAAGATATTCAAAGATTAAGTATATAGGAAATAGAGTTCCTTTGTGTCTCCTACTCTGACATGAACTTCCTAACCTTGTATCTTCAAAACGTTCCAAGGAACAGATGGAACAATAAACTGTTATCCTTAAAGTAATTGTGCAATTGTCTTTGCCAGGCAATTTCCTTTATCAGGGCACATTTGGATTGCCCAGATGTAAGTAAAACTGAGGCCGATTCCACACTAATGGTTTACTTTCCGTTCCCCCCGGGTCTAATTGACCCGATTCTGGGGGGGGATTTCCGCATTACAGAAATCTGACCCGGATTTGTCCCCGGTCTGCATTTCTGCATGTCGCGTTGCCCGAAATCTAGCGCCCCTCCCCTCTCTTCTGCCTCCTTTTTTAAATCAGAGGCGTGGTTGCATTGAAACGCACCCGCCCACTTTGGGAAACAGGCGTGCTTCATGCATGCGTGGTTGTGTTGTGACGCATCCACCAGCGAAACAGCAAAGAACTAGGCACGTGCAGTTTGCACATGCCTGGTTGTGTTACAACACAACTGGTCCGTGATTGGTCCCTTTAATTTTTTTGAACTTGAATGCCCGCTGTTATGTCCATGGACTGCCACCAGGGGTCTGCGGCCTCAGTCCTTAGCTTGGTTCCAAACGCAATAGGGACCAAGGATCCTAGACCACCCTGAGTCCTCCAATAGGACCTTTGGCGGGTAATTCAAACCCCCCAGTGGAACTGTGGGTGTGCCTGGGTGGAATGTATATAGTTGGCCCTTGCCGGACCGTGTGTGTTCTCTTGTTGTGAAGTACAATAAACGCGTCTAGATAGCATGTCGTAGTCTGAGTCTCCATGTGTGAACCCAGTACTTTACACTTGTGAAAAGAGGAAACCCACCAAAACAGCTGTGGATTACGCATGCATGCTTTGCGCATGCGTGGTTGCATTGTAACGTGACCGCGATTGGTCCCTTTAATTTTTTTGAACATCAATGCCCATGAAAAGCAGAAACTCCATTGAAGATAGGTGCGTCCAGCAACTGTCACTGCCATCATGTCTCCTAGGTGAGTGAGAGCGCTAGGAGTTATCCTGTCCCTGTTACAGGTGATAACACTCAGCCTGACTTCCTCCCTCAATGTGATTTTTGCTCTACAGCCCTTAGGTTACCCCCCTCCACGAAAAAAATTGTCTACGCCTCCATGCCACCCTTAATGTATGTTTTTAACAATGGCGCTACTTTTATACAAATGGCAAATTACCACCGAGAAATGGGAAAACAGTATACGGACATTTAAAAGCCAGTCAACGACGGCTCATTATTGCATTGCAATGCAACACCGGGGGGGGGGACCTGTGCACCAAGGAGGGGGGTAGCAGGTGGGAGCGGGTGGGGGGAAAGAAGCAGAGGGAGGAGGAGGAGATAGGATTTATACCCTGCCTTTTACTACCCAAAGGAGTCTCAGAGCGGCTTACAAACTCCTTTCCTTCCCCCTCTCCACAACAGACACCCTGTGAGGTAGGTGGGGCTGAGAGAGCTCTGACAGAAACGGCTCTTTTTCAAGAACAGCTGTGCCAGAACTATGGCTTGCCCAAGGTCATCCAGCAGGTTCAAGTGGAGGAGTGGGGAATCAAACCCAGTTCTCCAAGATCAGAGTCTGCACACTTAACCACTACCTCCCTCATGCTCTCCCTCACTACCTCCCATGCTCTCTACATGGGGCTGCCTTTGTCGCAAATCCGGAAGCTGCAGCTAGTGCAGAATGCTGCGGCCAGGCTGTTGGTGGGTCTCCCAAATGGAAGCACATCCAGCCTGTGCTGAAAGTGCTGCACTGGCTGCCAATAGCGTACCGGGTTCGCTTCAAAGTGCTGGTTCTTACCTTTAAAGCCCTATATGGCCGGGGTCCGACATACCTGAGGGACCGCCTTTCCCCGTATATACCCCAAAGAGCACTACAGTCTGGGGCACAACATCGCCTAGTGATTCCAGGCCCCAAGGAGGCCCGGCTTGCTGCAACCAGGGCCAGGGCCTACTCAGTGGCAGCTCCTACCTGGTGGAATGAGCTCCCGGAGGAGATCAGGGCCCTGCGGGACCTTGTACAGTTCTGCAGGGCCTGCAGGATGGAGCTCTTCCACCAGGCTTTCGATTAGGAGCCGCCACTACCACCATCACCAACAAACCCGGTTGATAACAGGTAATAGTTCTGCTTTTTAAAACAAATTTCCTCTTGTTCATTACTTTTGCAGACCCATTAATTACTTCCTGTTCTCTCTTGAGGCTTCAGAATTCATGATTTGATAATGAGCAACTGGAGGGGAATTAATAGCGCAATCCTAGTTGATTTAGAAGGGTGTAACTGTTTACAATTGCACTGTAATTGCTGCTTTGTACTTTGCAGTCAAAGCTATTGGTCATTTTTAAATTTTATTTTTATTATCTTAATAGCACAATCACAAAATTACAATATTAAAAACTTAAAATTAGCAATGGTTTTGGCTGCAGAGTGAAAAGTGATACTTAATTTCTCCCTCCTGAACTATTGTAAATATTTAACAACTGATTCAGGAATGCTATCTGTGAGAGAAAAGAAAATAATTAATTATGCCATAAAAAGAAGGGAAGAAACAAAATGTAAAGGGACAGTATGTCTGAGAAATTTTAGCACTAATTTGACTATCCATATGGGTTAGCCTTTCAGTGCAATTGCATTTTAATATTTTTAAAAATCACCACAAGCCTGGTCTGAAAAAAATGGGAGATAATGGCTGCTTCCACAGACTGCGGACAGCAGAATGCCCTTGCTGTTTTAAGGGATATCCACATGATGTCATGCTCGACATTCTGAGTACCATGTGTGGGGTTCCTGGAGCTTTCCTCTTTGAGATAAGATTAAAGGAAAATCTCCTTTGATCCTATTCAGAGGAAAAAAGGGGGGCTGAGGGTGGATACAGAACTAAGCTCTGCTTCCAAAATGGCCTTTTAACTGGCTTTTCCCCTTCTCATCTGAACTATAAAGGGGGAGCAGATTGCCTGGCACAAGGGGCCCCTAGCATGATTGTTGTTGTCATGTTAGTGTTTTTCACCAATATAATAGAGGAAAAGAGGGAGAGACAGGTGATGGAGCAACTTCAACAGTGATTGGCACATGGATGAACCTCCTGCTCCACTCACTACTGCATCCACAGCAAAGGTGCACCTTTTCTCACCCCTTTGTGGAAGCAGCCAATAGGGACATTCTGGGATGCACTGAGTTGCCAGTTGTGTTATCTGAATTCTCAGAACTGAGTGAATGAATTATGGCAGTTGCAGACTAAATGGCTAGTGTGGAAGCACCCACAGAGGGCAGAGGAATGAGTCTTCATTAGGCTAGAGTCACGATTCCAAATTAAAAAATTCTATCAGAGTTGTTCTCTCAAGAGCAGTTCTCAAAAGAACTCTCTCAGCCCCACCTACCCTCTGTCAGCAAGCTGCCAAAGAACTCTGTGTAGCATAAGAGCTGTGCCTGGATCCCCCCCCCCCCCCATGGTTCCTATAGATTCCCAACTGCATATTATGCTTGTTGTCTCATGCATTCCTTTCGGTGAACGCTAGTACAGCTTTGAAACGTGCTTATCTGCAAGGTCACAGGTGCTGAGAGGAGACGGCTTCGCTTAGTCTATAATGAGCTAAAGTGTGAGAACAACTAATTGTTAGCTTTTAGGAAACCGTTGCTTCTCAGACTAGGGGTGCGAATCTGAGAGTCAACCCGTGCGAGCAGGAACCAAGTCCATTGGTTATTGTCGGTTTGATTTTGCTTTACTATCCCCTGCTTGGACCTTCCCCAGTTATTCTAAACAGTGAACGTGTTCCTGTTCCATCATGGCTTCAATAAAATACTACTTTGCTACAATCGTGTATTGATTGCAAGTTGCATGTGTCTGTTGTGGGAAGGGGAAGGGGAAGGGAAGGGAGATTGTAAACTGCTCTGAGACTCCTTTGAGTAGTGAAGGGTGGGGTATAAATCCAATCTCTTCTTCTTCTCATACCAAAGGTGATTATTTTTCATGTTAGCACTAGCTGAGAGGCACTGGCTGTACCTGACCTTGAAACTAGCCATTGTGTGAGATGTTTCCGTTATCTTCCAAAGGACAACAGCCTTTCTGTCACAGGATAGAACCTTGTCACAGTATAACAAGCCTTCAGTAGAAACAAACAGCCATTCAAGAGGAGAATATTCATTAGAGTCAGAAAGCTAGATTAAAGTTACAAATTAAAGCTATGCAACTGAAGCCAACTAACCCAACAGTAAAAGGGAGCAAAAAGTAACACAGATGTAGATTCAGGTCAATAAAGTGTATTGCTATAGTAGGAGAGCTGGGAAATACTGAGTTCTGAGAGGAAAGTAAATAAAACCAGAAAAAATGCCATGCACTTAGTCTTGGTTTTTAAGGGACACGGTGAAAGCCTTTTACCCTGTCCCGTTTTTTAAGATTCATCCTGGCCCTCTCTACATATTACATGTCCATCGCTTCCTATGTGCAATCACTGCCTTGTGTCCACAAAGTCTTACATATGTGGGATGTGTATGCATGCAGGCTCCATTGCTATGATCAGGAAGGCTCCTATCAGGAAAGATAAGCCTTGCTGATCTCAGACTCTCTCTCTGTACCTATTATGTTTGTGCCTCTTTACTGAGATCCAGAATTTATAGTATAATGGTGCGTGTGTAGATTCAGTAAGGTCTAAACAAGGTCTATAACCAAGCCCACCCTTCCAATTAATTAAAGTACATTTAATTAATTGGAAATGGGGCTTTTCTTGGGATAAACCCCCCCTCACAGTATAACTGCAGTGATATTAACACTAATCAAACACATTATAGAGGAGGCATGCTAGTCTGCTGCAACCAATATAACAGTTTGTGGCACCTTAAAGACTATGGTTGTCAACTCCAAGTGGTGGCTGGAGATCTCCTGGGATTACAACCGATCTCCAGGTGACCGACCTCATCAGGAGGAAAGAGCAACGGAAGGTGGACTCTATGGTATTATACTCCATCGAAGTACCTCCCGAAACCCCACCCTCTCCAGGCTCCACCCCCCAAATTTCCAGTTATTTCTCAAGCCAGCGCTGGCAATCCTA
The DNA here is from genome assembly GCF_001447785.1 of Gekko japonicus. Taxonomy (NCBI): domain Eukaryota; kingdom Metazoa; phylum Chordata; class Lepidosauria; order Squamata; family Gekkonidae; genus Gekko; species Gekko japonicus. The sequence goes on from NW_015164190.1 coordinate 684,020, forward strand.
TTAAAGGCTAACGAATAATGTCATAGCTTTCGTATGTCTGTCTGAGGAAGCGTGTTTGCACACGAAAGCTCATACCTTGAATAAAACTTTGTTGGTCTTAAAGGTGCCACTGGACTCAAATTCTATAGGTTTCCTAAGTCAGAGGCCACTTTGACCAGGTCACGTATTTTACGAACAGTCCACCTTTCAACTTTTTTCTTTGAAGCACGAGGACTACGGTCCTAGCATGTTCATCTGATCTAAACCCTTGATTTACAACGATAATTACAGCATGCCTGGTACGTGTGTTCCTGAGGGACGACTAGATAAATGTCCCTCCCCCCGCATATCTGACTGGATGTCTTGAAGCTCCTCCTTGAGATTCAAGTCAGAGGCGGGAGGAGGAGTTCTGCGCCTGCTTGCTGGAGCCGATGATAAAGCCCACCACCGGCATCAGAAATCCGAGACAAAGAGAAACGGCTTGAGGCAAGTTATGAAGGGGAAAGGGACGGGTGGGCCTGGGGAGTTGGAAATGGTCAGGTAGCGACTGATGAGCAGGCCCAGAACGAGAATGAGAGAAAGTGTGGTGGTAATGCTGAATTCATGGACTACATTTCCCATCAGCCCCTGCTGCTTGACAGTGACCTTCAGAAACAGTTGCCTTTATCCAGAGACTAGAAACGAGGACGGAAGGGGAAAAAGGAGAACACAGAAGAGGGATTGAGCGTGTTCGAAAGAGTTCAAATTAAAAAAGCATTAACCCCCAAGCAGATTGAAAGAAAAATGTAGGCTGACGCGACTGATTGTA